>NC_141787.1:15989892-16299501 GCF_054643075.1 Acanthaster planci | reverse complement strand
CTTCAAATAAGAATAACAGTGCAAAGATTTTTTTGGTGGGAGGGGTTGGGTTGGTAGGGGTAGTGAACAAAGCATAGTGAAGCTAGACTGTGACTGTGATTTGTTTAGTCTCAAGTTGAGACGGGGCACTGGTCATTTCAAACTAGACATGTCATCAGGGCTCTCTGGTTCATTTTGCCTCATTACCCATCCCACAATCCTGCTGTGATTTGACCGCATCCAAAATCCCGATGGGATGGCGATATCTGCAGACATACAATCCAATAAACCAAACGCTTAACCACCGGGTCGTGAAATTGGCTGCAGTCTGCAAGGGCCGGGTCTCCACAACTTGGCCGACAGGCAGAATACAATCAGCATGGTTTGTTAGCGTCAGGACTGCCATTTTGTATTCATCCGAGAGTGCAGCACGGGCCGAGGGATTTTGCCCTTTAACCCCAGGGGGGGAGGGAGTAGGTGTCTGAAGAACCAAAGCACTGGCATTTTGTATCATGTAGTTTCATCGCGTCACACAGTACTGTCAATGTATAAATTTGGATCGATATCTGAACCACGCCAAGAGTGCATGTCTCTGACGTCAAATGGCTGAACGTAAACCAGTGTTTATCTGCAGCGTGTACGATAACAAACTGAAAGTACACTACAAATTTTCTTTTAAACAGCAGCTATGGTTTGGTACTCTTCCAAATCACATTTTCTAAATACCACGAGCATGTCTACTTCAGGAACATCTTCTGATTGACTGACTGCATTACCCTCCCCCAAACGATTTATCAATGGAAAATGAGCTTAGAATTTGGGGACTCTTTTATATTGTTTGATGCACATGTATAATAAACACTGATGACTGCGATATATCCATTTGTGACTATAAATACAAAAGTACAAGACTTTTATTTTCGACACGACCATATTTACTTTACAAAGCCAGATTGGACATTTCTCTCTCTTTGCGCAGTTAAAGGAAACTCGGTGAAAATACTCAATATTCTCGAACTGTGAACACAATTTCAGCTGGATTTCTTTCCTTAACTGTTTTTCCTTTTACCATGGATAACCCGAACTCCAAGATGCCTCTACAACTCTTTTTCAGAGAAAGGGAAGTGTCTTATGGACGTGGGTAAGTCCACAGAACGTCTTCCACTCCTGCATCATTTGAACATATTTTGCTCACGAGTACACACTACTGGTAGGTATGTAAGGTTAGTGCATTAACAGTTTCACACATGAGTGATATCAAAGATCACATTACAGAATTATGTACGAGTATGGAATAAGATCTTGATAAGAAGCACGACTCACATACTGATGTCCAATTTATGCAAATAGATTGACGACTATACAACAACTGCATTTCAGTGTAACTGACTTGTTAGCACGAGTATACGTGTGGTGCAGAATGCTTGAATCACAGAGTAAAGGCAGGTTCATAATACAGGTGAATTTGATAGAAGGGAAACATTTTTTCCCTTTGACTGATGTGATCCGAGAGTAATGTGCATGCAACATTTAACTGCACCCCTGAACGAGGGTAACATGTATAAATAATGCAAAGTACCTCTCTACAGCTTTCTTCAGGCTAATGAGCAGGATACTTCAGAGGAATCCTTGGTTTCAATATCAGAAATACTTAATAATAATGATTGTAATAATGACATATTTCATCTGGAAGATTCCTTGGTTAGGTCGTACCTTCAGACAGAAGAATAGTGACACAGGGAGTGTGAAGAGAACAATAAAGTAGGAAAAGAACATCAGCAAATAGACGCAGATTCCAAGCCCATTATCTCCTGCATGGCAAATGAGAAAAAGAGAAGAGGAAGATTTGTATTAAGAATTCACACTGATAAATTGACCATCTTGGGGATGATTTAGCCACAAGAATGTTCAATCTTCAGAACCTGAGTCTGTAACAAAATTAAAACGGGGAGACACATAAGAGTTTTAAAAACACGTCTAAGGAACACGTTTTCTCTGATTTTATCTCTTCAAATAAATATGGAAGCATCCAAATCGAATGCAGTATAATTTGTCTTCAGAGATCAACTATAACAAGCTAAAAGTTTTTTTTCTGTTTATGCCAAGATGCAAATTCTAAACGTACATTGCATCAATGACGAGAAAACAGAGAAACTGAGGGGAACCCTCACCCTGTGTTTGTAGTGGATAATCCCTCGTTCATGCCGAACAATGCATGTAACCATTGTTTAGCTTGTTATAGTTGACCTCTGAAAACAAATGACACTGTATTTGATTTGAATGCTTCTATATTTCTTGAACAGATAAAGTCAGAGAAGAAATGTTCTCCTTAGAGGTGCTCTTTAAATCTACTTTCAATGTGAAGAGCACATTTTTATGAAGCCCTCTCTACAATTAAAAAAACCTGATGATTAAGAGACAAAAGGAACCAATTTTTACTGAAGACACAAGTCAATGTATGTAGAGAAAATGTAAAAAAAAAAACCTTCATTATTCCTCATCCTCAGGATTTTAACAGACACCTGCCTTAACCCTAACAGTCCTCAATCCTTCACCTGTTGGGGGACTGAGGACTGTTAGGGTTAAATACCCCCAAACTTGAAAGGTGATGTGTGAAGCTGCCTGAAACAACCAGCTTTTAAAAACATGGTTATTTATTCTTCCTCTTGATGGACAAAATGCAACAGAATGTCCCCACTGATGGAGTTGCCACTTTGCAAAAATCTTACCTGGTGACAAATAATAGAATACACTGTGTCAGACGTGTCAGGGTGTCATAATAAAAACCAACTTGTGACAATTCACTCTAGCACAATCCTGTGTAGATATGATAACACTAGACAGCAGGTGTGTCAGAGCTAGTGTCCTAGCTCTCTGCTTAAAGCAATCTTCCTCTTCTCAACTTTTCATGCACAAGCACTGGTTTCCATCTTCTTAAGAAGTTATGCCACGACACAAATTGACTCTCCAACCAATCAATTATAACCCACTTGATCCTCAAGAGATTCACGGTTCAACGTTAGTTGCAAATATATGCACCCAAGTCACTCTTAACCCTCTTGTGAAAAGGCGCTCTGCGTCACCATTAATTAAACCATCATTTGATCAAGCTGGCGCAGGACGTGAGTTATTTTTTCAATCAAGCGGCAGACTTTTTCCTCAGGCAGACTCTACGATGATTTTTGTTTTGTCTTTCATGAGCGATAACGCTCGGCTGTAATTATACAGACTAGCTGAACAGCAGCTGCATCTGCACCAAACCGGTTGATTTCAAAACAAATTGAACAGGATATGTATTTCATCCGTATATAATGCAAAAGGCAATTCTTCCAAGTGGACCGCCATCAAGAATTCAACCTGCACCCTGTGGAACATTAATCACCATAAGAGTCACATTGAAAGAGACTATGAGAGTATAGTTTCCACTCAATATTTAGAAGACAACAATTTCATCTCAAGTTTTTCCTGTATCCATACAGAACATGAGCAAAGTTAATGAAGTTAATTTTTTTCCGGGGGTTGTTTTCATTCTAAGAGATGTTTTTCCAAAACAAAAACTTGTGGCTTCAAATTATAAAGCATATAAGTATTCTATCCATTTCAACATTACACATGGTCAAAAGAACAGAAATTCCTCTAGAAAATCCCCCAATATCAAGCTCAACTAGATAAACCAATTACGCCAAAAATTACTGTTTCCCATTCACAAATAAATTGCTCTTAGATCATGCAAAGTTTGTTACGATCATTTCAAAGAAGACCTGGCTATATTGATGTATTTGAGAGCACAGACATACAGAACCAAAACATCATTCAAGATTTCTAGCTCCTCTTCATCATGAAATGTGAAAATTACAATTGGAAACATTACTAAGGCTGCATCCAAATCTCTTGTCTAGAGCTAGGTCTAGGTCTTCACTCCATTAGAAATGCGTGGAGACGCGTAGACAATAGACCTAGCCGTAGCTCTGGAAGCCCGTTTTGGACACGGCCAAAGATTCTTGTTAAATGAGGAAATTGCAGAAAGTGCATCCACATTAGGTCACAAGAGAGCACATTTGAGTCTTTCAGAAATTCAGTTCTAACCTCCTCACCAACAGTGAAAATAACAGCACCATAACAAAGTGCTTTTTCAAAGTAAGGAGATTATGACAAAAGAAACAGTCTATGATGCCTATTAGTTGAACAATGGAGCTGAATCAATCTGCAATTTTCAAATAAAATTTCATCACAGATTGCAAGCATCACAACAGAAAAGAACAAAGGGTCTCTCGATGCAGGAAGATGCAGTAAACATAACAGTCCACAAAGTATCATCCCTGACAACGCATCCTCCCCGGCAACTGAGACTTACCCATCTCATCTTCTTCCTCCTCCATGGTTGGCGAAATGCCATTGCTCCCAATTTGCCTATTCTCCTCCATCATGCTTCTGCGACCACATCTAAATACTTGTAGCAGGCACACGAGACGCTAACCCAGTGACTAGCGCCAGTGTTCATGTATGCATGCACGCTGCATCGTCATGGTTATTGGATTTTAACATGCAATGAACGGATGTACGTGACAGCATCTACCTCTCTTGGGTAGGCACGGTTTGTGCAAAGCCCTGGACCGAGCCCACTGATCTGCATAACACACCCCTGTTAGGGCATTCCTATTTGCCAGTTGATGAACCAAACCTTAAAGTATTGAACCGGTATGAATAATTCATAAATGCTCACCTAAGAAATCAAGGGACAACTACTCACTAATAAAGCACTGTCCTTCAAATGAATGAATCAATCTATACAACCAAGTACTTCCTATGTGGCTGATCAAATTGAAAAAATGTAGGCATACATGTATATATGCACGTTACACTGAGTCACACTTTGCACTTTGTTCGCACAGGTCCTATGGTATCTCTAATACATTCAATCTGGGTTGACAACGGGCAATGCGGGTGCATCTTCAGGAAAATGAAAAACTTACTCGTCTTCTAATTTTTTTCTGGAGGTGCAGAAGAAACTCTTTTCCACAGTCAATGAAATGAAAAAAGCAAGCCAAGCCATCTACCGTTACAAATTCACAAATTAATTCACAGCTGAAGTGTAAGTTCTTATAATCCACATTTTTGTCCGACTTTGGACAACATGAGGGCAGAGTGAGGGAGTCAATCTACATGTAAATTCCCTGAAACAAATCTGCTTGCAGGTGTGATCATACAGATTCACAGTTGTAGAGTAAATTATAGTTTGCAGCGTCAGAAAATCTGTTACAGTGTACAGTATACCTTGAGTCCCTTCAGAGCAGTCAAATTCAAGGATTATCCTCACTTCAACTGAGTCACAATTACAATCATGGGCTTCCATGGGATGGTACTTGATAACGATCATCTTCATTCATGGTCAAAGCTTTCTGGAATTGCTCCTTTCGGATTGAAATTCGCAAGAGTCATTTACTATGAATTACCGCAAGAAAAAAAAACAGTTAATTATGCATGGAGGTCTTCAGCCCGATGCATACATGTAGTTCATGAAAAAAAAAGCCTTTCAGTTCATCAAAAGGCTAAGTAAGGGTGCTTTATAATTCTGTTTCAGCCAGTGATAACAATGCTTGAATAAATGAAACAATGCAATGGGTAAGAGGTGTGCATGACTTGGAATCTAAATCATGTCACATCCACACAGACAGACTGTGTCACCAACTGACAAGGCCTTTCACCAGTAAAAATGTGAAGTCTTCTTATCAGGTGAGGGCATCCACTTGAGGGTGTGATTCTCGGAGAAATTCAGACAAACATTTGGACCACTACCTCAATTTCTAGTACTTCCTTATGCCAATGTTCACGTTGGCTGATCACTCCTGCAGTACAAACATTTGTCAGTGTGGGGGCAGATCGTGGAATTTTTCGGGGGAGAGGGGAGGGAAAGGTTAAGCTCCTCACGTTGTTTGTGATTGACTGATCTGGACAGGCTGAAAATAGGCAATGCATAAAACATGACATTGTTAATAACCCCCACAATACACAATTTGTTCTTTGTTATAACAATGTCATTTCATATAAAAAATTTTCTTATTGGTGTCGGGGGATGTTGACCCCTCTTTCAACCCCTGAAGTCAATGATGGAAACTTGAACTTTGTTCCCTATGTGTCATTTTCACATAAGGTCTGACCAACAGTACTACGGGCTGGTATGTGGAACCTTACAGCGCCATCAAACAGTTGCGCGTAGAGCAATTAAAACTGACAATCCTCTCAAAAAATTGTATCCACAAAACTAAATGCAGGTAAGGATTTCCAAGGTTCTATATCCCTGTGACTTCATTCCTTCTCATGAAGGAAATGTCAGGAAATGTGCTGTTAGTTCTCAAGCAACCCTGGTGATGTGTGGACCACATAAGGCTGTGCCGAATATCCGAATATTTGATTGACTGTCGAATATTCGAATACTATTTATCAAATTTGAATATTTAAATGCAAAATTCATGAAAAGGAGGGGAAATGTTTCTTTTGTTTTAAATGAGAAAAATTGCACTATGGAGGCTTGTTTTAAGCAGATTCGAATGAAAAGCGTCAGGAATCTTACAACAGTTTAAAAAATGCATTAAACAATTTAAAAGGAATAGAAATTTTCAACAGGGCAAGAGGTCTTGTTCATCACTTCAATTTTGCTAAATCGTGGCTGGAGACACTCCTAGATGTGAGAAGCTATTATATTGATCATAATATACAATTGTGTATGTTATTGCAACTGATTTTGGTCATGGTTTGTTTATCAACAATCTGCCAGTCGGTGCAACCGAATATTCAGATATTAGATCAAAATGAAGGTTGAATATTCAAATAATGAATTATTCGAACTGACTCAGTCCTATTTGAAGAGCAACAAACTCTGATGAAATCAATGCTGTTTTCATACAGGAACTTTCATTTAACACTGCGATCCAAGAGCAAAGTGCAAGACAAACCTGGGACAGCCATGCAAACAAAGAAACTACAAACAGGGCATCTTTTAATCCTAATCCAACCTCTTAGATATACAGATAGTGACTGAACAACAACCCCCCTCCCCCATTTCAATTAGTTGATCAAGTATGCTCATGGCACAATTGGCTATGAATGTTTAATGCTGTTTCCTCATCAGTGATTAAAAGTATGCCTCTGCCATAAAATTATGCAGTAGAGGCTGTTTACTTTGATAAGAGAGGCGATTTTATTGAAACACAGAGATGCTGCCCACTTCAACATGCCTCAAGATCATCTGTACAACACCCAGAGATGTACATGCAAGCACTTCAAATAAACTTGGGAAAGATGAGCTTTCTGCATAAATTACCATCAGCAAAGTTTTCAAAGCTTGGAGGGCAGAATTTAATGAACTATCAAAATTCGTCCTGCACGGCAACCTCAAGTATGTTGCTTGTTTAAGCTTTGAAATTTCAGATGATACTTTCCCTTTGTCACTATCACAAAATGTTTGATTCCACATCCCAAAATATGTTGGAAAACAAAACAATTAATGGCTGATTTCTTTGGGCAAGTTTATAAGTTCTGGAGATGGGAGCTGTATAAAAGTGCCAGACAGAATGTCAAAGTTTTACATGCTGAAACAGACACTTTACATGTAAATCACTAATGGGTAATTCCAGAAATTAGGGCTCCAAAAGTGTGACATTTTCTCGTCCCTGTTACATCTGACCTTTGTTATTTGACATGGAAATATCACTGGAATTGATTTCAAACTATTACTATTTGTTTGGCAGGTAATTCGCATTAATTTATCACTCTTGGAAATAAGAAAATGTGTTCTAAACTTACAAAATCAAAATGGACCCCTAATTTCTGGAATTGCCTTAATGACATTAACAGAGACCTAAACACTTCAAAACCACAAAATCTCAATGATTTGCTAGAAACAGACAAAACTACTTTGATAAAGTAACTTTCATACATGTAACTTTTTACTAGAGCTAGAGAATTCAGCCTTGTTTCTACCACTGATAATTCTCAAAGACTGATACAATGACTAACAGAACAATTTCGTTCCATTTAATCAAGCATACCCAAACTACACATGTTCACCAATGTGGGCAAATAGGCCAGCCAAGCTATTTTTAAATCCAACCTTTAACAAATCGCAGGCTGACATTTCCAGACATTTGGTACACCAATCAGCTGGTGGGAACAACTTGATCCTGACCAGGACCTACAATGTAAGTGATACCCCTAACACAGTTGTGGCAATGCTGAAATGATCATTTACCAAACAATTATGAACCAGGTCATGTGGTTGTCTGCTCGGTCTATAAATAGTCCTCCGTGTCACAACAGAGCTTGTTGGGAGCGACTGCAAAGACTAACGAAAACAGACAGAGGCATAACTCTGGATTAGGCTTAATTGGTTGCCTAGTAGCCAGTCAAAATGATTGCCTTTGATATACATTTACATATACCAGTCCCTTGCAGAATCTGGATGACATCTGCACCTTTTATTTGCTTAAATACTCTGCGTCTTGTTCTTTGAAATCACTAAAGAGGTAACAAAGTAATATTCGTAAATCCTCACTCTAATCATTCCAAGTAAAAAGCCATTAATAACTACATGTACATGATATTCTTAAGATCACAGGATTTCTTCTCTCATATTCCAATATTCCGAGGACCAGAAACCATCATGTTTCAATTTAAATACAGGTTTTTAAAAGCTTTGTTGTACTCTAAAAGACAAGGCTTTCCAGTGACTGTCAATCTACAAACAGTTTCAAGGTTTTGAGAAGCTCAAGTTGGTGTCAAAGCCAATTAAGTTTTTTAGAAACACAAATATCTGGGTTACACAGGCCAAGTTGTTGGTTAATTTCTGATTACAGATAACCAACAATGTTCTACCATGGCTAATTTTTCAGAAGTGTAGAACTGTCCTCAAAATACCATTATCTTAAAACCCTTCAAAGTGAGGTGAAAAGGGACTGACACATTTACATTAACTGACCCATTTATTTATAAAAACTGGGATTTAGAGTTAATATAAACCATCCTCAGGCCTTTTTACCAGGGCTTGGTCTGGGGCAACATTTTATGACTTCATTCAAATGCCAAGTCCCCACGTCATCCCTATTAACCCAACAGCCTCTCTGTTTATGAAGCTAATATCTCCTGGTATGGTGTCAGTCCCCAAGGTGTGTAACGAACAGGTGAAATCAACTGGATCATACCAAAATAAAACATTTTGGAACAATTTCTCACGCATAAAAGCCATCCATCTTGGAGTATTTTGAATTCTCTTGATATAAATGTTTACAAACGTCCACCAGAACTTCCATTTTTACTGTTGCTACTTTACAAGCCTGATAAGATTCCAAGGAGCTGTTCTCATGTCAACGAAACTGAAATTACATCCCTGGTGTTTCAGAGTCCAACCAAATCTCCAATTATAATTAGATGCAAATTCTCCTCTGAATCAATCCAGTATTGGTTTGCGAGCAAAGAGGTAATGTAACCTGTCCACCAGTGCAGAGGGTAACTTTTTATTGGAGAGGCTGAGTGAAGGATTGTGGAGAGAGCTATTCTGATCTCAACAAGGAGAGGTACACCTGTACATGTACTGGCTAAATGTAACTCGGGCACACTTCAAACTTCTAGTCCTCTGGCGACTACAGAACGACACCAAATGTTTCCTAACAATAAAGAATCTAGGAAAAATAAGCCCCGAGGAACATCACAATTGTAATCTCCTCCCCAATTATAATCATTCCACTGAAAATTGAGTACATTTATTCATGTACATATATCAAAAAGAAACAGGCAATTTTTTATGGTCACAGATGACACAGTGAATGTAAATTGGTTATGAACAAACAGATTCATTAAGCCCCACCCCTGACCTTTTGACCAATCACAGCTGTAATTTACAATGTACATGTATGACACACTAGTGCATGCACATATGTTCATTCATGACAAATATACATGTAAACTTGTTTTCTCCATAAGTACTCGCAGAATACCCAATCTAAAGATATATGCACATTTATGCCGCACAAACTCAGCCAATATCGAACAGTAATGTCAGGATTCTAATGGCCAATCGTACAATCAAATTATTTAAAAGTTTCAGTTCAATGTAGTCTACAAGGGCCATCAAGCATGAATCACCAGAAGAGAATTTCTGCACTAAAAGATTTGAAAGACATTCATTTAGACTTTTTGCGTGTACTTAACAGTGCTGACAAACTATTTCCATTGCATATGGACCTTAAGCTGGACCAAGACAGGGTGCCATTTTCTTAGAAATGGAGGCTCCATTGGTCTAAACTGAACTCCGTTGGTTCACCAAAGACTAGTAAAGGCACACGTTATGGTCACATCACCACTAACAAATGAGTAATCCCAACCAACCTGGCTCTTTTAACTGGTGAGGGGGGTGCTTCTACTCAAAGTGGACAGGGTTCCATACAAAAAAGATTACCCATGTTGGAAAAACTTGTTAATTGAATGAAATGCAGCTCATGTCTTTGAGCGATCTATTCAAATCAGCCCCTAAATTGTAAACCTTAAACTTGAACATGCTCTAAAACATCTGCACGTGTCTACAAAGAAAAATAACAATAAAAGATAAAAAAAACAAAACTTTACTGTTTGGAAAGTTATTATGCCTCAGACACCATTCACTAATCTAGTGTTGCAACATATTTCATTCAAATTGAATCGTAATGCATCATGGGTCTTAAGATTTCACGAGAGCCAGAGACAATGGTCCTGCCACAAGGCAAATGCCACCCAACCAATATGAAGGAATATCCGGCTCTACAAAACATTTCTCTCTTTCTTCTCTTTGCTTACTTTTTTTTCTTTTACTTTTTTTCCTCCTTCCTTTAACAGCCAAGGGAAGGGGAGAGAGAGGGAATCATCTTTCCTGACAATACACCGGCCGGCTGTCGTTAGCGAGTAGGAAATGAGGTTTCAACAGGGTTTTCAGTCCACAGAGAACTGTTAACAAGAGCATTATATGCCTCTGTAGAGTAATCAGGTTTTCAATGTGGAACGATAAGCTCGGACATTCATTTGAACCAAGGTCCCATGTGGGTTGCCCTTAATAATTTGTATTCTTTCTGTAATACACGCAAGGGATGTTATTGGTTGCTATGTGCTATGATAGTCAGTCTCAAGTTTAACTGGGAACAGTGTGTAACAAGCGTGCTCAGAATTAATTATATTTATATTCATGTAGTGTATGTGAAAGTGGATATGTTCATAAACAAGTGCATTACTCCAACTTCAAAAAAACTAAAAAACTAAAAAATAAATAAAAAGGAGTAATATTAAAAAGTTGCTACACCAGATTAGAATACACAGTACTGTGCTATGAAAAAAAGACTGGATCTACAGCCATGTGACCAGAATTCAGACCAGAATCCAAAAACAAAACTAAAAATATAACCATATACTTGTTCGGATGCTGATGTATGAAGAAGTCCACACTTATCTGATCAAGGGCTTAATCTTCATGAATTAAGCATGACGAAAGTGAGATGTCACAATTCATCTTGATTTAGAAGACCCAGTCACAATGTCACGGTCTGTTAACGTCAACAGCTGCAAACAATCCATCACAGGTGAATACTACAAATCATGTTTTATATCATGACAAACTCTTCCCACTTCCAGCAAAATTTGAAAGCTGATGAAGAAATGGCTCCTACACAAATGATACAGTGCCTCTGTTTATGCCACAGGGGACGGCAAACCTTTCAGCTGAAATATTCAATGCTGCATGATGAGAAATGCATGCACCTGCATAATGTACACCAACTAGTGCTAGGGATGGAAACTCCAAGTAACTTTGGTAACTTTAAGTTAAAAGTCAACAGTAAATAAATTGGACAAATCTCGGGTAAACTGTAATAATCCTTTGGCACTGAGGACATACAACGCTACAGCATATCCTGGACAAAATGGCAGCAACAGAGACTGAATATTTTCAGTCAAACCCTGAATATCTCAAAGCTTTATTTAATTAACTCTCTATAGAGGAGGGAAAAAGAGGGCATCAACGTTTTTACAGTTGTCCAGCCATCCTGCTTCATATTTCATTCCTAGATATTTCCATTATATTTCCCCTCATCATTAGCAGTCTTGCTTGCTCTTATAAAACTCATCAACTTTAGCCCCATGATACCTATTAATGACATAATAAACGCTAATAGTAAATATACAGAACAACCTACTGTCAAGCTACAAGTGATTTGTCAGTACGGCCAACGTATATGTATCAACAGAGTGGCCACATACATAGCACTCCTGTGGTCTGGTATCAGTCTCCCCATGGGAGGTCTTATGCTAAACGCATCAATTGACGTCAGCAATGGAATTAGCTGGGCTATTTTTAAAAACTTCATACCGTAGTGACTGAGCTTTCTTCAACAAGGAGAAAATATTTCTCTCTATTTTTTTGGTTCACTGTTTCCTTTGTTTACATTTTTGTCACATGCCTTGAGTCGAGGAAAGAAGAATGTGAAACATCTTTCTCCATCCTTGAAAAAAACTTTCCACGTTCACATTAAAAACCTGGAGGGGAATCGGTAGACATGGAGAAATAATTTTGATGAACAAGTAAACAAGTTGTACACCACACACTATACAGTATCAGAGGAATTATGTAGGCACTTTGATGACAATCAAATCTGTGCTAACCCTTAAAAAAAAAAATAAAAAGCACCCAAACTGAATTTGTATTTAACATTAAAAATGCTTTTGAATAAGCACAAATTTATACTGTAAAATATAGCTGTTTTAACTGAACAAACAAAAAGCAGCTAAAGTTGACAGAAGATGCTGTAAACTTTCATGTTCCAGTCTGGTTGTAAAGCATGTCATATATACATGCAGACTGTCGAAATAAGAAGAAAATAGCATACTTTTCTACATTTCCTCTTATTCCAATGAATTTGTATTTAACATTTTTTTCCTTCAAAACTGTGTCTGACAGACATGTTTTCCATCAGCCAAGTTCAACAGTCCACCTTCTGGGCACCAAAAGGCCCTGCATGTTGTCATTATTATTTTTGCATCGGCATTCCAAAACTATTTGAAAAATAATAAAAATAAAATTCCACAATCCCCATATCTTTTTTAATTTTGGACCTCTCAGGATCTATCAGCGAGGACCAGCAGGCCACATTCGTTTCTCATCCTCTATTCTCCCAAGGGGGTGGGGGGGAGGCAGTTTTCCACCCGTCAGTAATTTTCTACCTCCAACAAACGGAAAGGCCTCCCGTAACCCCTCAGTTGACAAAAAATCTACAGGGAAATCTGGACACCAATTTGTAATAACTTCCATGTGTTCTATTCAAGCAGGGGATTATGTTTAACTATCGACATATTTTCCAAAATTCTCTGTTGCAAGAGCAGTTAAATGTTCTCATTCATTTCAGCTATGTGTGCAACGAGCAAATATCTGCAATGCAAGCGAGGGAGTCAACGCCCACAGGATTCTCAAACCCCACCCCCTTTACAGAGACACCACTTCCAACTACTGTCATTGTTTCATTTTTTTCCCACACCAATGCAAAATTTCAAATGTGGAATTGAAAATTGGATCACAATATTCCACATGTGAGAATTTCCTTTTTGCTGTAACAACTGGATTTAAGCTTCAGTTCAAGGCACCACACATTCCTTGATAAACCCAAGTATTCTTGTGCTACAATATCGACAATGAAATTAACTGCAGTAGTATTTGAAGTCGACACTTTTCAGCAAAGAGTACCGTAGGTGTCATCTATGTTTATTTATGCTGGGAAATCTTGTCAAGTGAAATGTCTGATACTAACTCCTAGGATGTATTCCAGCATTCATCATGACTGACTACAAATTTCCAAACAAGTAAACACAGGCTTCTGTACACATAAATGTACATGCATTACTGTACATGTACATATTACATGGAGTTTTGGTACTGACTGACCTAACCAATCTGCTCTGTGTGCAACAAAAGAGGGTGTATTTTTTGGGGTACTCACTGCATAAGCGCGCATTTATAATGGAGATCAATTGCGCATTTTAACGCAGAGCACGCTGAGTACACGTAACAAATTTATTCCTTAATATATGGTCTTTGCGTACACGCAGAATGTGCGCAAGAACCCACTTGGAAAACACTACCATCTGTCTTTCCTTTGCCGCTTGGGGGTGCACTTCAACTCCGGGCAGATATATCTACATTTTATAAGGTATCAAGATGTCAATTAAAATGAACATTGAATGCACAGAAACTATTTTCATTAACCCTTTTGAACCTTTTCAGATCTACAATTACACATACTAATAAAGATAAATGATTCTCTGGTATTTTACTGGCGTTTCTAATTTTTCTACAAAGTGTAAACTCGAAGGAATAGAATGTCAGCAAATGAATCAGGTTTGGTTATCAGAAATTTGTGTCTCCTTTCATTACTAATGATATATTTCTTCCTACGTTTGTTAGAGTAGGATTTATAAAGATCGTGCTAACATTCAGAATTCCAGCGCACTGCCTGCGTCAAAATCACCACTATCGTAAACCAGCTCATATTTCTCCCCTTTGAATGTTGTAAATCAATGTTGCCAGCACACAACATCATCAGGCGGCAAAATGCACAGTTAAGGATAGTCACAGGGGATTGCACTTACATGTATGGCCCAAATTTTCTGTTGCTTCTAAGAAAAGCTGGGTTGGAAATGACCTGGAAAGATTTACTGATTCCACAATGCAACTTAAGTAAGACAAAATGAACATCCATGCAAGGTGGAAATTCTAAAAGCCTACTGGTGAATGGAAGGTTTGACAGCTTTTTTCTTAAACTGGTTCATTTAACTGCAATTCAGGGAACAGAAAAGAGTAGCCATTTTTTCCAGCATAGGAAAGGAAATAGAAGACTGAAGAACTTTCCTGCTGCATGTATATTGTTAAAAGCTACTCCAAATTGATAATTTTAGGCCAAAAAAATTATTAAAAAATATGTACGTAAAGTACATTAAACATGAATGTGCAATAGCCATGTATGCATGAACATGTTAAACCTCATGACAAAACTCATTAGAAAAATGATTGGGTGCTAATTTACCACTTGCACCGTGACGTCACCGAGCACGATATATTTTTAATGCTCCAGCCCCCTGTGATGGTAAATCATACACGTGCGCGGCACTGGCATGTTTCGCATCAGGGACTGCAACTATGTACAAAATATGACATATTTATGCTTCAGGCAAAGGGTGACACATTGCAGACAAGCTGATGGGAGCGGGCCACCAAGGGAAACATAATTGTGAGAATAAACACCCGTTGGAGTTGATCACAGTGGCTGATAGTCCATAAAGAGGCGTTAAACTGAGACATTCGTACATCTTTGTGGCAACGACAGGCCAACAAGGTCAGGATCATGTTGATTATACTCAAATGTGATTACCAGTCACATAGCTCCCCTGAATTCTAATAGCCAACAGTATCTCTCCGCAGAATATTCTGAAGGTACGTGTATAAATATTCATGTACATAATTGATTTACGAAGCATGATTCATTCAAAGGTCTTCTGGTTTAAATTTTTGGCTCACACATGAATACACGTATCTCTTTGAATTGATATTTGCCAATATGCTCCGACGTCTTTGTACTCTTGCAATACATATTTATTTAGATTCCATGTTCTTCATTATTATTATTTTTTTTATACTCTGGGCATCCCCTTTCTGGTTTGAATGGGCATGTGGTGTGAGGGTGGTTGACACCAGTCAGTAGGCTGTGTGCAGGATTATATCAAAATTATTAAATCAAAAGGATTCTATTCAAAATACCCCGGAACAAAACAAACACAAAGGCAAAACAGAAGAAAAGCAAAACTATTTTCTTTTACGAAGCTTCTGTAACAGTTTGTAAGGACCCCCCTCCCCCGAAATCAATGACAAGGAATAACCCGAGTTAATATAAGTCATATATGAAACAGGCTTCCATCATTCCAAAGCTATGGCTCCAAGTACATTTATGTTTACTATCAGCACTAGCCCCAGATTTAGAACCAAAATACAGAGGGGGGCAGGGCAAATTTCTTTTTGGGGTGGGTTAACAATTTTGGAAACTTGGTATTTAACCAGAGAATATTTAGAACCAAAATACAGAGGGGGGCAGGGCAAATTTCTTGTTGGGGTGGGTTAACAACTTTGAAAAACTTTGTATTTAACCTTTTATGGTCTTTCTGAGAGTGGGGGTTACATATTGGTGTTCGTGCACTCTGTTGGAAGGAACTGTCTGTCATTCGTCCCCCCCCCCAATATTTGGGTGATGGTCCCTGTTGACCCTCTTTCCTTGGATCTGCCTTGCTCTTACCCAAACCTTGACCTACACTGTGCAAGCACATATAGCTCTAGAAACAAGAGTGTAATTCCGTCTCACTTGGTTATCAATTGGTATACACCCAAGGTTTAATTTAACATAAGCAGATTTCATAGCTTGGCAAAGGGAGACTTGCATGTACCTCGACCAGTCATCATTTTGTGAGGACCAAAATCATTGTGAGGACAGCAGAAAGTCCACATAACTCGGTCCTGATTTGCCTAGGATTATACCAGGAAAGTTTCCCGTAACATGGCAGCAGCCTATCCAGTACATCTCACGGCTTGCATGCTTAATGCAAAAGGACATCTGTACTGACACTGTAATCAGATAACAGTGATCCTGAGAGTACCACTCCATGACTGGCAAAATCAGGGAATTTGGGCTCTGCCCAAATGTTACCTCGGAATATTACTTCTAAAGTACAACACTGCACAAACCACGCATGTACACGCACATGTACGTGGGTAATTCCAGAAACTGAGGGTCCAAAAGTGTGCCATTTTTGTGTCCCCGTAACCGTACATCTGACCTTTGTTATTTGACATGGAAATATCACCGGAATTGATTGCAAACTATTACTCTTTGTTTGGCAGGTAATTCGCATTAATCCATCACTCTCAGAAATTAGAAAATGTGTTCTAAACTTACAAAATCACATTATCAGATGTAACAGGGACACAAAAAAAAGGGCTCCTAATTTCTGGAAATACCCATGTACATGTACCCCTCCATTCAAGTGTGTGTACATGTACATCGTGTACACGCACATGTATGGTACAAGTGCATACACTGTACATGCATATATGCAGAGTCAAGGCTCCTGACTGATCAAAATTATTAATCAAATCAACAACATTTCACCATGACAATTAAACACAAATGGTTATCTGATATGAGAAGTTTTCCTAAACTCCATCAGCAAATCCAACAAATAGCACGTCATAATTACCAGACTTGTTATTTTAAGCCTGGTACAGAGCAACAAATCAAATAAACAAACCAGGTCCATCTGGATATATTTACATGAACCAATCAACACTGGTTGCTTGTTGTCATCTGAAAGATGTTAGTATCAAACCAACGAGCTAAGTTATTCAATCATTTCTGCTTCAAAGTTTCAGAGGTAAATGCAAGTTTTTGTTTCCTCTTGCAGCAAAAAGTCAGCCAAAGTGAATGGATAATTCCAACTCTTTACTTGTCGAGTACATGTACGCAGACCAGCTCAAAAACCATTTCTTTCAAACTCGCCATCAGGCTAAGTCAGGATTTCACACTGTGACACCAAAGGTCATTCCATAATTTGAGGCTCACAAACACTGCAATGCAAAGCTAAATGAATCGCACTAAATCACAATGCACAAAAATACGTTCAAAGTTTCTCATTCCCAGTTACAATTTTTCAAATGAAATCTTCCCTCAAATTAGTTTCAAAATGTTCTTTTGTAACCAAAGTTTTTAAAAGTGATATTTAACACTACCTGGTACAAAAAAGAGCGAAGATGATGTCTTCCGTTCTCCTTTACGAGTGAAACTCAGATGATCACTTCGTCCTCTCATCTTTACAGAAACCAAATCCACTAATCTAACTCAGTAAAGATCCACAACAAATCCTCAAGACATGAAGCAGCTCCCAGACAGATGAATTACGACAAGAAATGAAATTGCAGGATAAGTGTCATAGTTTGTTGGAGATGGTTACAAATACGATATGGCGGCCTGTTTGCAGCCATGTATACTTGGGTTTGGATGTTAAGATGCGGTCGCCTTGACTGCGATGTGCATCACCAGTGTCTCCAACACTCTGGGTTTTCTACCAATTAGATTAGGTGGAGAGTTGGTTTCAGACTGTACCATGTCAGCTGGAGAGGGGTGTTGGAGTCTGGTAGTCGTACTCCACCATGATTCAATCCGACCAACTTGGTGATTAGTGTGATTTCTTCCACATCTGTGAAATCCACAAACACGAACTTGCGGGCAGTATGAGTTGGCAGATACGCAGGTTAACTTAATTCAATAGCCACGGTGATGACATACAGTGATGAGTCCAAAAACTGTCTCCTCCCACTGACAGAATGGTCCAGTTCTCTCTGTTTGTAATGTTGCTTCAAAAGACATGCGGTACTACTTTATCATTGGGTTTTACATCTGTCTTGCTATAATTTCTGCCTGCAGCCTCTCGGCCTTTGTGACTCCATTACATTCACAACAAGGTTCATAACCTTTCCAGATCTATTTTTTTTCAATCAGAGAGAAGAAAGCTGATGAACTGATTTGAACTTTTGAAGGCTGCAATGGGGGGGGGGTAAAGTGAGATCACAGGCACCACGTGCATTAGGCCATATTTATACCGTTAAAATCAAGCAATAACATTACCACTGAATTGTTAAAAACCTGTTACTGGATTTTTATATTCTGGATTAAGCACTGAAGAAGTTACAATGCTACTTTTTCTACTTGTAAACACAACGAACAGACATCTGTCTGACAACAAAAGCCAAATTTATTAATTATGAAACTTTTGTTTTGGAATATATGTAGGCCTTTGGATTACACAGCTTCAAGTTCCAATCTACTGCCCATAGTTGTTTTATTCCCTTTTGCTATACCACGTGCAGTTTGTGTACATTTCTGAAAGCAATTTACAAATATCAACTCCTCAATTGAATTAAAAACCAAATTGCGACCAATTAGCTGAATTGTTCACGCCAACGGTTGCCTTCTTGAACCTGGAATACATTAATCTTTTACCAAGGAGCCGGGAGTTCTGATGGGCATTATCAGCTTGGAATGTGCCGGATTGGACTGGCCCCCTCACCCCCAATGAGAGAGGAATTTGGACGACGTAAGACAGACTTGACCTTAAAAGAAGCATCTTAAAGAGAAGTTCTAGTCAGGCAATTTGCTTCCAATTGCATTGAGCAGCCAAGACGCTGGCTTCTTTTATACTCCTCCAAACCAACAATTCAGTTATATGTAAGTCCCAAGCAGAGTATTCTTACCTTAATCATGTCAAAAATCAAAAACACACACACACAAAACCAAAATACTTAAGAAAAAACCATGTAAAAAAAGCCAAAAACAAGCGGTGCCTCTGGCCTAGTGCCTCACATCCAGAATTGCACTCCTCAAAATAACAAAATGAAACAAACAAAAAAATAAAAACTTGTAAATACATTTAAAACAAATCCTTATGAGAAAGTCTACTATTAATTTTTTTTTAAAGGGGTACCATACTCCACAAATACATGTGTTCACATTCTTCAACAACTACTTCCCATTGACAGCTCTTGTTTGTAAAGTTCTCAATAAGTATGTAACACATAGGGCATTTTTATTCTAATCCAAATCTGATGGGCTTCATCTTTGTTCTTCTTTTAGATCCAGAAATGTAGGTTTTCCTTCACACTTGTCAATCGGCCTCTGGTGGACATGTGGTAGACAGGGCAAGAGGCCCAAAATTGGCATCCTGGTTGCTAAGCTACAGGGGTTTCTTAGTGATGACTGTTTCTTACCCCCCCCCCAACAGATGCCATTTAAACATCTATCATATTGAAATTCTTTCCATACACTGGTGACTTTCTGGGAGCATCTGTCTACAAGGAGTCTGGTTCATCTTGGCCTGGTATGCTCTCACAGGAAAACCACTGTGAAATTCTCTCATGGACTGCAGCGGGAATTTGTTTGGCAGAGTTAAAAAAACTTTCGTGTGGCACGTATTTTGAACTTTGTGATAATTTGTGGTGATGACGTCTCACATATTCCAAGGGTCCTAGTTTAATTTGCCTATAGGTCACATGGTCTACTTGTTGTTAGGAACCTGCACAAATCAAGCAATGATTTCAAAAATAAGATCCGTCATCTTAGGAACCTCTGAGAGCAAAGAAAAAAATGACAAAGAAAATGACCAAAAACCTAATGTTTTAAACTGCAATTTTGCATTATTAAACCTTGCATGATGCAGGAATATATGTGATGTAGCACAATGTCAGAAATGTTTTCCAGAATGTGAGATTTTTTTACCTGCAATTAAATTCGAATCCTCAGTTCTGATTGGTCAATCCATGGCAACAAGCAATGTGATATTGTTCTATATTGCACCGTCCATGCTGCACCTGAACAGTGACAGAATTCACAGTAAATGCAACAATGGAGCATTTAGTTATTTATTTTTTTAAATTCAGCCTCGTGGTATGGTAGACTTGTAATACACAGATGCACTATATTATTCTGCATTCCACAGCACTTTCATGATAATTAATGGCATATACTTGCACAGGCAGTAAGTGAAAAAAAAGTCTGTAAAAAGGAGCAAAGCTTTTCTTTAACTCATTCACATAAAGATAAAGAGAAATGAGCTTATCCCTGCAAAGATGAAGGAATGCAGGCTTATGATTCTGGGTGCTTAAACTTTATCTGACTGTGATCTGACAGAGACTACTCAAGTTTAATCCATCTACCACATTGTATTGGTAAGCTTTCTGTTTTGACAGGAATTCAAGCCTCATAATAGCCTGGAATTGACTGCTAATGGAGAAATTGGAATGTTAATCAGGTTTGTAGACTAAATGTGTTTTGTTTTGTTTTGTAATTAGACCACCAAGTGTGTCAAGCGCTGTCATAACATTTCAGGCTCCGATTATTCATCAGAGGGAAGGCTACTGACAGCTAGGGAGCCCTCTCTTGGCAAGATTGGGAAAATTCAAAGGAAAGTTTTTTGGATTACATACTGACTGTGAAACAAACAAAAACTACAAACAAGGGTGCGATTGGATGAAATGAAATATCCAGGAAACAGTCATCAAGGGTTTGATCAGGGCCCCACAGCAGCGAAGGATCTACATGTATGTTGGCTTAAAAGCAACCCCTGAAGTACCCATTTCTTGTGGTCTAATAAAATCAAAGTCAGGGTTTTTCTGATTTTGAATATACCATCTGAAAATTTCTGAAATCAGGAATATCATGAAGAAAACCAGGAGAAATCCTGACAAATCTGTTCTCACCCCTGTAAAAAAGCTGCCCCCGGTGGGTGCTATGGGCTATAAATGCCACATTTTAAATTTTCAGGGCCCAACTTTTGGGGCAAATAACTTTAGAATCCTCAGAAATTTCCAACAAAGTTTGTTAATTTTGCCTACCAAATTTAATGCTGCGCAGGGGAAACATGCAAATTTATTAAATTTGGAAGAGTGATTTCTCACTTATAAAATAAACAAAGTGAAATAAATTAAGGGCAGAGCTCTCTATGCGCTTGAATGCAACGTTTCATTCATGAAATTCAATGCATAAGATTGGAAATATTTATAATGTCACACTGAATGATGTCAGCCAATCAGCAGGCATAGTTTGAAATCACTCTTCAATCAGTGTTGGGTCAAGCGGCATCTCAGTGTTTAGAAAACCGTTGGACACTCTGCTTGAAATTGGTGTACCAACATTTGTGTTACACTATTCATGAATGCAGAAGTGTTTTAAATAAAAAGCATTTCAAACACACTACATGTCTGTTTTTTGGCAAAACTAAATGAAGTTGACAAAATCCTTGCATTGGAATCCGAATCTTATCATATGTAGAAATTTACAGTTCGTATTCTTCTCCATACTGTACATGTACACTGTAAAAAAGGACATGACATGGAAACATAAATCAATTCATTAAAGTAAATACAAATATGAACCAGAAGTCTAGAGAGAAATGAAGTCTACAGTACATGAAAAGTGTGAGAGAGAAAGAGAACCATAAAATGCTGTGACAGTACGAGGCTGAACAATCACAAATCTTCTGCCTTTTCTCCACACACCATGGTCAATAAGTACATGTACCACCATAAATGAATGAAATCTGAGACAACGTTCTTGAAAGCCAAAGTGACAAAGCCCCCCTATGCTCAGCATAACGATCCAACTATCTTGGACAAAGAAAAACTAACCACGGAGCTTATCGCGGAAACATGTATCGGATGTCTCGGCTTTTATAGCACTGGTGACAGATGTAAATCTGAGAGGATTCTGCCCTGAGAAAAAGATTCTTTTTAGTTTGTCCTTTTAAGAGATTATTATCTGGTACAATGTAAGTCAAGACGATTTATGGATTTAGGCTATTTTTCCTATCCATATTCGTTTTCACACATGTATGTCGCAGATGATACAAACAAGGTTTCTGAATAGGACAAAGTGTTTCTGGTGAATGTGTCGCTATTCTGTAGAAATCTACGGGCATGATGGTTGCTGTCCAATTTTCTTGTGAACAAATACTTAACAACTCCACTCACCACTCTACATCGGTAGGTGGCACAAACATACATGTACTGTAGACAGAATGTTGCCTTTTTTCTGAAAAACTTCACCTCTTTTTTAAAATTGAATGAAAACTGTTTATAGATAGAGTCTACACAACAGTCAGCTTTCTCTGAATCCATATTAAAGTCTAATCAGATTAGAACTGATCTTTGTACTGCAGAATCCTGGGATTTATTGATCTAACAAGCACTCAGTCCGAGCCTTGTCCAAGCCCATCTCACATAACATCCTGTACTGGCTCAGAAGGGTGTCAATGTTTGCTTGCTTTGTGAGTAGTAATCTACCTGGGTACCTCAGACCAAAAAAATGAAATGAATATTTCGACATAAACAGAATATTTCAGAGGGCTATTACCCAGGGAAGCTGCTTTTCAACTCTAAGCAAATTTAGTATTGAAGTGGTCACCATGGAGAAAAGATGACTGCAATTTTCAACAAATTGTCTTCCAGGATTTATTCTTAAAGGGCCTAAGCAATATATTTTTCTAAGATAATTTTTGGGGGTAACTTTACATTGCTCTCTGCACTCCTCTTGGATTGAGTGTATTGAAAAGCAAATATTTAACATTTTCCATACTTTTCCAGACAAGTGAAGGCATTGTTACCTCAATGTCATTCTGGGAAGGTTCATTTTAAAGATTATATATATTCAAGTCGTGAGCCAAAAAACTTTTTCATCAAAAACATTTTCTGAGAAAATGTTGGTTGCTTACTTCTTGCCATGACTACGGTACCCATGGCAACAAAGAATTTCCACAGAAAAGGAAACTGAAGTCAGCAATGTATGAAATATTCAAACAATATTTTATGCATTAATCAACATATTACAGAGTGCACAATAATACCACAGTCTTGCTCATGAATAGGTAAATACATGTATCATTAACATAAAACCAAAATGGCACTGAAATGTCTTCTAAAATAGCGGACCAAAAATTGAAAATAAGGTTGAGAAATAAAGGTGTGTTTCATCTTTAAGGGCTGTAAAAGATGAAAATTGCATAAATCCTTTTAATTATTCTCAAACCGTACTCTTATCATTGTTTATCTGCTTCCAAAAATCGCAGTCAGCTGGATAACAAACCACCAAGAAAGGTGTGAACAATTAACCAATTCACCGAGAAATGTGCTTTAAACATGTAAGACTGTAATTTATACACCGGTACTTCGCCAATGCAATCACTCAAAAAACAACCAACTGAAGAAACAACATGTGCTGTACAATGTATGTGCACCAGGAATTTTCCTCAACATGACAGGACTGCCAACAGCGCTAGCCCAACACTGGGTATAAAGCAGTTTGACTGTGAGAAAAGATGAAGTCACTGCTTCCTACTCCTTATCTGGACACGGTCCTACCCGTATGTGTTCTATGCATAGACACACTAGTAATAAGAATAACATTAACAATCAGTTATAGCGCATATTACAATATGCCTCTATGCACTGAATGTCGGTATGCGCTCATTACATCCATGTAATAACATCACGGCAGCTGTGATAACAGTCGATACAATTGGTTTTCCCCACAGACCTGGTTAAAGACAAATGTTTTCCATGCTTATTAAGGTCAGGACTTAAATGGACGTGCATGTGTGCCAGTGTGGAGTGAATCGGTTGTTTACGATTTGATTCTTGTTTTCCTAATATTTAGTGAGAAAAATCCCACGTGGGTATGACTGTGAATGTAACAAGAAATGTACGATGAGCATCACACTGAAAGCACGGCGGTTGGCAATAAGTGCTTGCGATAAGACTCCATCAGTTGCATCTCCAGCTATCACAAATCCCTTTCCCACATGCGATCTCGTACTTGATCTCATTTGAGCAGTTAGCTTCCCATTCGGTCCGGTTACCCCGTGGCATGACGAGATTCCATCCCTATTCTCTACTTGTTTCATCTTGAGACGAACGAAGAGAAATGGTATCAGTGCACCTCTGTCATGACAACCCAGGGATGTACATGTACATGTACCGTACCATACCATGCTTCTATTAAAATGGGATGAAACTACTGGCAATTAATTAATCCTTTTTAAGGACTGGTTTACCCGATGGTTGAGCCAAACAAGGTAAACGTGACACAGTTTCCATTATTCTTTTCATCAAAGTACGACGATACATGTATTGCAAATCCTGCTCTGTAAGTCACGTCCAAAGACAAAAAGAAAAATGAGAAACAATGAGGGCATGTACAAGATGAATAACACCTTGTACAAATGCATGATCACCAACTACAAGTTGCCTATAAAATTTAATCAGCAAAAATTATGCTAAGTTAGCAGAGTACAGGAAGAGAGCCCTCTGGTGACACTAGCTTGCCGACACAAAGTATGAATGGGAAATGTACAGTACATGTATGATATGTACCGGTTCATGTGTTTATTTGCAATGAGTGAAATCCTGAAAACACATTTCAATATTGTGAAGTTTTACTCTGAAACAATGTTGAAGTTTTGTAGAAGAGTGCGCAACCTGTTTAAAAAGCAAATCAAATTAGGGGGAAGTAGTCTCGAGTGATTTTAACTTCCACAGGAGTGGATTTTTGTTTTCGCAGGGAACAAATACACCATCATATAACAGACACTTTTCAGGGAAGGAGCCATTTGAAATTTCAATTTGACATTTTTGGGGAATATACATACGAAGCATGTTGTGAATACATGAAAAGCTGTCAGGCTGGAATGGAGACTACTCATATACCCCAGCCTCAATGACAGCAAACGTACAACCATTTCCAGTGATCCGTTGCTTTTCACGGTTGGCTGCGAGGGGAAGCAGTGCGACAGGCGTTCAAGTGCCAAATAAACATGGCTTAGACAAACTGCAAAATCCCGAGGCAAACTGATTCGACGTGAGAAAACAGCACTACATGTTTGTGTAGATAAATAAGAGGGCATAGAGGCACATCTTAACCACTTTGACTATGTTGCAATTAAGCAAGGAGATATGACGTCAAAACATCAAAAACGTCATAAAAACAGGAAGAATATTTTCGGTTTTTTTTTAACTGAGAGATACATGTATGCTACCTTTACCTTAGTTCTTCACTTTGCCCTGACCTGATTATTAAAAAAAAAATTGAGACAGAAATTCCCACTTAAAAATATGTCCACAGAGGTTCACCTGCATTTGAGATGCCCCATTTTTTGCAAGTACAAGGCTGTCCCACTTTACAAACGCTGAATCTGCCACCTTTCAAGACAAGCTAACAATTCCCTGGCAACTTTATTCCTTGTAACAACTAATCTCGATTAAAAAAAAATTATAAACACCTATGAAAAAATCTGCATTTCTATTATGAGACTTCACAAGTGCTTTATGCTAGGAATGATTTAGATTTCACGGAGAAAAAAAAAACAAAAGAGGTACTAGTAACAAAACACCCCTCCTCCCCAAAGTAAAGGTACATATTGAGGCTTCATGAATATCCTATACATCCTTGGCATGCATGGATGCAACAACTGCAGTATAACAGGAATTACAATTGTGCTTGTTTGTCGCCCTCTTTGTAAATGTTTTATGACCGACCTGTATCATGATTGTGAATATTACATCAACTTGAAATTATGAATGAAAGTTTGACCAAGGCTAGTACAGGGTTCTTCGTGCATGGCATATGAGAAATTCAAGCTTTAAAATTTATGCCTCAAAATTTCCCCTGTGTATTTTAACATACCGCTGGAAGTATTGCTTACAAGGTCAGATTTTTAAATGAGAAGGAAGTAGCAAAAGCCTCTTCTAGTTTTTAAGTTGCAAAATAATTCAAGCTCTCAGAATGTAAAGCCTTCATCTTTCATGATTCTTCAATAAAACTGAGGAGCTGCCAATCACAACAAACCAAACTTTTACTTGTTAAATGTCGCGAGATTCCTTGCAAATTAGTGTTTTAAAACAAAAATCAAAACACAAAACAAAACAGAAACATTCCTTTGATGGCACACGTTGAGTAGAAAGCTCACATACCTACTCCACTCCTGTAATACAGGCCTTGCCGTCGTTATTTGACTGCTGAACCTGGCTCCATATACCAGTAGTCTTGGCAAGATGGAGTGATTGTTAATGCGTAAGGAAGTGCTTCATAATGGCCCTTAAAGTGCACCGGACTTGCAGCAATTTTCACAATTACATGCAAGCCATAAATAAAAAACCCATGAAGAAGTATACATGGTCGTGACAGATCTACTGACTGGCACTTCAGAGATTTGCTGTATGCCTATCATGAAAATCATTTTTCAGACAAATTCTTTTTCGGTCATTTTTTCAGTTCTTATACATGTACATATGTGTACCCCAATAACTGGGTGATAATGCAGGAGTGGTGATAATCTTGAGCTGTTAGTGAGAAATTTTATTTTTTATCTAGCACTGCATAAAAAAGTAAGTGGCTACAGAAAAGCGAATTTTGTTACATCTGTAGCTATTATTTAAATTTGCCAGCTTATGCGCATTACCATTTTGATAATGTACACATGTAAATTAATATCCTAAGTACTTCAGTACAAGTGCAATGAATAATGCATGAACCACATAATACATGTACCTGACAGAATTATACATTTGAACATGTCAATGGCAGTCACTGCAGACTGACAGGACTAGCACTGAATAATGCATTACTACTTATGAATAATGGATGAACAATGAATACATGAAAATCGAGGTTAATCACTTTTCTTGCCTTTTCCACTGGCCTGTCTCACATTACATCTCAGGCACTTCTGGAGGTACAAATCCACGCCTAAGTCTTAACGA
This sequence comes from Acanthaster planci, assembly GCF_054643075.1. Taxonomy (NCBI): domain Eukaryota; kingdom Metazoa; phylum Echinodermata; class Asteroidea; order Valvatida; family Acanthasteridae; genus Acanthaster; species Acanthaster planci. The sequence goes on along the minus strand of NC_141787.1, from coordinate 16,272,116 downwards.
GATATTGATTGGATTTTTCACCTTTGGAGAAGGCTGCGCCATCTCGCCCCAGGATACAGCCTTTACATGCCAAGCAACACCAATGTGTATAAGCTTTGAAGTGACAAACACATCTGTACGTATACTTTTGGTATAGGTACGGGCAAAGAAGTACAGAAGGGGGGTGGGAAGGAGAAATTCTATTCCATCGATAACGGATGCTTATCTTTACAACATTAAGATATTTGTTTCATTTCTGGTATTTTTGCTTACGTTCTTTGTCTTTCTGGTAATAACACCACCGGGTTTACTGCAAGAGCTGACAACCATTTCAGGGACTTTTTCGTTCATTCTCTTCATTTTCATTCAAGCAGAAAATAATTCTGATAATGAGCAAGTCCAGAAAAAAAAAAAACCGGAAGGGTTGACGCCCCTTTATACCCATTAGGCAATGTTCTTCTTCACGATGAAAGCACATCAAGCCCATGCATAATACGATCAAGATGTGCCTCATGCAACTCGTGTAAGGGAGTTTACTCATTCAACCACGGTGCATTTACATGTACATTACCCCGCAGGAGACATTAGGAAACTAATCAATGTACCGTACTAAGCATGAAGAGCCAGCAAAGATGCACTGTTTCAGAAGTTATCAAAACAAGATCTGCTACAACAAAAGCAAGGCTTCTAGGTATAAGACCAGGATTAAATGAACATATAAACAAACTGCAGGATAGGACCATCCCTGACTCATTCCCCCCCATCAAAAAAACCCCATAAAGTTATATTGTACATGTACAGTATACATTCGGGATCCAAAAGTGTGCATTTTTTGTGTCCATTACACCTGACCTGTGTAATTTGACGGGGACATATCGCTGAAATTGATTTCAAACCATTTTTAGTTGTTTGGACAGTACCGGTAATTTGCCTTGATTCATCACTCTTGGAAATTCTGAACTTACAAAATCATATGTCTGATGTGACAGGTACACGAAAAAAATTGAACCCCTAATTTATAGAATGACCTAAATACATGTATCTCTCCTCATGGAACTGTTTCATTGTGAGCAACACACTGTCCAAAAACTGGAATGGTAAAATAAGGTTGTCCTTTATGGCAACAATAAAAAACATTTCCACCAACAGACGACAGGCTGTCTCCACAGCAAAATTTTTTATGGGCTCTTATTCAATATTTTTGAATATGGGGTCATTACATTGGGTTGGGGCACAATTTGTGACAGTGTCAGTTGTTAAGCCCAGTAGAGTAGGTCATTCACTCTGCAAAAATAACACACACCTCTGTACTCACCTTGCAAGATGTATAACAATGTCAATTTGGAATCCACAGGCAGGGAAATAACTGTTACGGAACCCATGGAATAATTGACACCGTCACAAATTGTGCCCCAACCTCATGGAATAAATAACCCAATAGCCAAATATGCAGTACTTTCTTTTCTTTCAAATTGGTGATTGGAAAAGAGTTATAAGTTGAACAAAATGAGATGCTACGCTGACCAAATTTGGGGAACAGAGATGAAAAATTGTTCAATGGTTTCTTTGTTTCCCCTAACCAAATCCTCGTACACAATACACCATCATCTCTCATCACTGTCCAAAACTGATTTATAATTAAAGTTGGCTTCTGTAACCTAAGTTACTACTTTTTTGTTCAGTCACTTGTGTTGTTATTTCCGAGGTCAATGTCCTTCGTAAAACAGAACATAAAAGTTCTTGCATCGAGAACCTTTGGGGTTGTCATCTCATGAGTAAAATAATCCATCCCTTGAGACGAAAGGAATAATTGGCGCTGTGAAAACCTAAGCCACAAAAACTCAAGTGATCCATCCTTATCCATCATCACAAAGATACGCATTCCACTGTGCAAATTATTCATTTACTGTCCGCATACCACATCAAACTGTGGGTCTCCCTGGGCCGACAGGAGAACCTCCAACGTCAAGTCAATCCAAGCGGCTCTCCAGCAGACAATTCGCCGGAGTAAATTAGACGGTGAATATTTCATTCCAGAGCGAAAGGCCGTTTATGACACCGGCCCAGGGCTTTTGTGGCATCACGGGAGATTACAGATTAAAGAAGACTGTAGAGGAGTAGTTTCTTATGAACACGAAATTTGCCAGCTTTGCCCATCCAAATGCAGTATTTTAACTGGGCTTAGATAAAGAGCTCTGTCAGCTAGGCGAGACACACCAGAAAAACAATATAGCCAACACCAATTACGCCCACAGGAAAATGCACCATAAAGTGGCCTAAATAAGCGCTATTAGTTCCGTTCTCATGGGGTCAGTGTGATGTTAAGATTGCACCATAATGTTCCCCTAATGATTTGAGGTTCCCTCTCCAAATTGTTTCTGATTCAGTCAAGATTTTGATTCAAATTATGCAGATCACACGGTGGAAATAAATTAGCTAATCTTGGAGGTTTTTCATTCAATTCTTAAACCAGTTTCACACACAAGCCAAAAAGCTAGGGTCCTTGGTTACAGGTGCCAGTGGTCTGTCATCTGGGTCGTATGCGATCACAAAGTGAGCTTTCACACACAACGCGGTACACCAAACCACCAATGTCCCCAGTTTTGGGAGTTTACGTAAGATGTGGTCAAGGTTCACGATTGTTTATTCGCCGTAATAACTGTCTGCAGTACGTTCATATGTAGGTGGCCATCGAGATTCCCGCACGCGATATGTACATGTACACTGTACATACATGTACGTACACCCCGACGTATGCTATGTTCGTATGCCCGGCACCAAAGGAAGGGTTTGTACTACTTATCTTTGATTTTGAGGGACTTTTGATTCTCATTAAACTACACAGAAGAAGCATAACGATGATCTCCTCAAACGTAGCCATCTTTATGATTGCAAACGCGCAATGCACATGCGGAGTACTCCTGCCAAAAGCAGGGTCCGTGGTTATGAACATCGCACACATTTCACACACACGATCGCTGCGATTTTGACACGGGCCCGAAAGTTTCAAAAACCAAGGACCTTGGCAATGTTTTCGCAAGGGCCACTTTCACACATCACAGATTTGCGATTTCATGACATGGATGCGATTTTATCGCATAGGACCTTGGCGATTTCGTCTAGTGTGAAACGGCCTTCGGTGTGGACCTTATACTTCAACTTTCCTGATGAAATAAAAAACCAACAGCTTAAAAGTTGTCAACAATGGTGTTCATTACAGCAGGTTTTGTATGTGACCCATGTAAGCGGATCCCCATTAATTAAATGTATAATTACTTATTAATATGCATAGCTCCACCTGCAGAAGAATAAAAACAAAAACAGGGCCAAACTCAAGTCAACTTCAAATGATTACCACAGAATCTATTAATACTAATAACAGTGCAAACTTCATGAATAAGACATTCCAGTCTCAAGGGGGAGCTGTCTGTGACGTTGAGAAACTGATTCGTTGACAAAAAACAATTCAGCCCCTGAGAGGATACACCATTATAAAGTGCAACAACATGCTCCAATCGCACTTCAATATGAAACCAAAGTACATGTACGTGTCACCCATGGAGGCCTACCAGCATACGTTATAACTCTTGTGCAATACATGTATAAATGCATGTAACAGGACAGTTAGAAATGTGCTTTTTTTCTCGAATATAAAAATATTACTTAATTCTCTGAATTAACTGAACAGATGCCAAATTTCAACCATTTCTTGCAAACGTTTCAAGAATAATCATCACAGTCTTAAAAAATTCAAATTCATTCACATGAAAATTGTTTTCTAGTAGAAGGAATCTGTGCCACCACTGGCTTTTGACAAAACTTGAGGGGTGTGCCAACTTAAACATACATGTACATGTACTGTGTAAGTCTGAAATTTCCATGATGACAGGTACATGTAGCAGTGGGCTGAAGTGCTTTTCTAAACTAACAATGGCAAATGTCAGCATTAGAAAACCCAGGCTACATCAGGGAACAAGATTGCTCACCAAGCAACGAAACATATCAAACGCAGGTTTGCAGACACCATGAGACAAACTGACTGACAGTGTCAGCTCCATGCAGATCGGCTTTCACGTACACAAGATTTGGGCTGGACGCCGAGCGGTTATTTCGCCGGTGTTAAATATCACAATCTCCAAGCCAAAGATGTCGCCAACTACTCTCTGAAAATGCAAAGGGCAGGCAATTTGAAACTGATACACTCTCATGGGGATGGGGAAATTAATGGAGGGTGTCGGTTGGCCGGTAAATGTCTGTGTCAATGCATAGGGTTTGAGAAATATCATGCTATTAATGAATTAAATGAGTCGCACATCATTATTTCTGTGTCCTTTCATGTACATGTAAGTTATTTTGAGTATGTGACAAATAACTCTCCAAGCGCTCGAAATTAAAAGCAATAGTTGTACAGTTCTCCATAAATTACCTCAACAAAGGGTAAACCATCTATTCAGACGACAGTACATTTCATGCTCTATCTTTGTCTTATTAAGTGAGGCGTGGGCGAGGACACGTGAGCAGTGTAATGATTCAATCAAACTTACATTGTCAATAAATTTGATAGGAAAGCCATCTCTTCATCTGAGCGCACTCTATCATTTAAGATCTACTCATTAAACAGATGTGCCATTTCATACAAATTTTCCGTTTCAAATGACTTTTGAAATGACTGCCAACAGCTGCAATGTGCATAATGTGCACAAATTATCACACAGAAAAAAAAATTCTTTTCAAATATCTTTTCAAATCACTTTCTGACATTCTCTAACAAGCTCCAACCTACATGTATCTGCCTTGAGCAGAAGCACCCCCTAATTGGTTTCAAAAGAGCCATGTTGGTAGGGAGTGCTCATTTTGTTGGTAGCAACGTGACTGTTATGCATAAATTTCATAGTCATTAGTGAGCCAGCAAAGTGCAGTTCCAAAGGAGCCTCCGTTGCTAGGAAAATTGTGCCCTCTCTTGGTCCACATCAGGGCTCTTATATGGCCACAGAAATGTACATGTCCAGTTTTAATCTGGCCTTTTCAGGTTGCTGGGTCCAAATAACATAACTGTGGCTTGAAATAAATGTGACAACTATGGGAACACAGAAGCCACTGACTAGCAGCTATAACAGACTTGTGCATTACTTAGCCGTAGCCAACTAATTCCGACAAGGTCCACAAAAGCATTTACCCAAACCCAACAGCACCCTCAGACGGTGGCCAAAATATGTCTCACATACAGGCTCATGAGAGAGATCAGACTAAATCAGAATGTTAACATGTCAAGGATTCCTTCAATTTCACATTGGTCTTATGAAACAATGGAAACTATATGTAGTTTGGGTCTATTTCATTTGACTAAAATCTTGACGCCGCCAAAATACAACCATGGACTCAACCATCAGGGACTGTAATTACATGGGCCTGAAAGGATCCAGGTCATGCAGGGAAGATGCCAATTAGCATGACCATCACAGATCTGTCCAAGACACTGAAGCCCTTTGAAAGCAATCCAGCGGCAAGCAGAGAGGTGCTCGTACATCACTACTCTGCAGGAAGATCATGCCATGTATCGCAAAAGGCATGGTATCACAGTCACACCGTAAAAGTAAAGTGCTCTAAAATAATTACTTATGGCAGTAGTTAAAGGTAGACAGCAGGCAAGTGCTACTTATTCAAATGAGTTTATATTTGATTTGTCTACACAAGAGATAAAACATGGTTGAGGAGTTATTGCGGAGTCAAGTTGGCTCAGTGGTGCTTTCCTCAACTTCTATCTCGAAGACTTGGGTTCGAATTCCTAAATGATTCAATGGGTTTTCCCTGCAATACACGAATCTGGGGTTCTCCCCCCCCAAAAAAATGGAGATTTACCTCATCGTATTCGAAATTGTGATAAGCTTAAGTTTGAATAAAATCTGGTACACTGAGTTCTTTAAATTCACGTGAACATAACAATTTGAAGTCTCCATGATTTGGGGCTTTTGCTTACGTGTAGTTATGTACGAGACGCCTAGCATCTATACTCTCTTTTCAGCAGATAAGAAGGGCACAGCGGAACCTGTCTATGAGATGCCAAAGACGGTGGTCACTATGCAAAAGCTTGCCGCGAATCACGAGGTATAGCAACAGTGTCTTTCATCTGGGGAATTCAAATTGTTATGTTTATGTGCAATCATAACTCAGTGTAGCACATTTTATTCAAATTTAACTCGCAAGAGGCTTATTGATGTATGGTTAATGTACACGTGCTTCCTTACATTTCCCCCCAAAATGATGACCCACTGAAAATCATCCTCGAGGTGACATGGGCTACCATCAATAAAGTTGTTACTGCTGTTATTGCGTAATCCAAATTTATAAAGTGTCATTTTTATCATGCACAAGTATTGGAATTTCTATTTCATGAGGGAAAATCTTAAAAATGTGATTTCAAGACCATGACATTTAGAATTAATGGGACAGTGAAACGATTCACATGAAACAAGTGAAAAATTTCAGAAGTACATTACACTAAATTTCATGAGATCTGGTATGCCTGCTTAGTGCCTACTTATATGACTGACTGTCCTGTAATACGACACGGCTGTAAAAATATTCTGAGTTTGTCACTTTTCTTATTGATGATCTATGTACCTGCCACTAGACAAGCACGTGCAAATTAACAACGAAAGTCATCTTTTCAAAATTGTGTTTATTTACTTTCTGCTCAATTACCTTGCCGCAACACTGACCCACTTACATCCTCATTTATAAGCAAGTGACTCACAACTCATCAAGACAGATTTGTCTCACCAAGGTGACTTCGCCAATAACTGGCCAATTAGGTGAACAAGGCCCGGACAGCCGGTGGAGTGGAAAATGCAATGGAGAGAAATACGCAGTCCGTGTTAGACTGACAATTGACGGTTCGGTGATAGCTTATTTGCCAAGGTTTCTTTCATACCCAATAGTTGCATCATGACAGTGCAGCGCATGTTTATGGCCCTTTAACACTTTGAATAAAAATGTTGAGCTGAAATTGCTAAAATATGACCTATGAATTGCAATACTTTCTAAAAAAAGGAACCGATTCAAATGTTTGTTCTTGCACTGATGAGATGTTATGGCATACACACGACAGAGGTTGAAACATTTGTAATTTTTTTTCATAAAGACCACCCACATGTACATACCGAGCATGTATGGTATAAAAATTCACCGAATTTAAACCAAAACCAGATGGCTAGATTGACAAAAAGCTCCTGTATTAGCCAAAAAATGGCTTTATGTAGCCCAGTGGCCTATGCATGTACTGTACAACAATGAGATATGCTGACATTTTGAAGCTAAAAGGAATTTAATTCAAATTCAGTCCTAATCAGGGTATCAGATGAAAAAGTACCTCGTTTTGAGGGAAAAAGCTTTCAAAATTCATGATTTGTTACAAGCAACAGATGCTTTGTCCTGATATACATGTAACTGAATGAAAAAAATCAGTGAAACGTGCATTACATTTAAACGTATGAACAGATTTTATTTTCATTTCTTCACAAACGATACTGCAAAGATCTATACATTATCCTACTGTTCTCTCTGCAATTAATGCATTTTCTCTGTCATGGCTACGTGCACACAGCAGCGATCAGCAGCCATAGCTAAAAATAACTCCGTCCCGATCAATTATCGCGACCCAGAGAGTCAATACCTGTCAAACGGTAATGTTGAGTGGGGTAAGCAGCATGTGTCTCAGTCCCGACTGTCCAATGTTTTGAAGGTTCAAACGGTACAGAGAGAACTTGACCATGAAATGTCGCCAATCACCAAACCTGAATGAGAGTCAGCTAAAGGAAAATAAAATATCCCTCATTCTCTTCATTATGCAATTTAAAGGAGTTATTGTCTTAGACAACAACCTACTTCATCAGGGGATGATTTCAGGAATATATAACGCAATATGGCTGGTAACATTTTTTTTAGCTCAGCAAATGTTTCATTTTACTTAACTGGACATTGATGTTTCCTTGGCATTGGTCACAGGCCCGGACGACATTGTCATAAAATAATACTACATGTATTCAAACAAGTTTCTGCTTCAGAGTTTCAGCGATCAGATGACCCATATTTTGTTGGTAACAAAAATGAACATTTGGCAAGACAAACAACTGTTTTATCACTGCATAAAGAAATAATTGGCTGCAAAATGTGACTTTCTCTAAAACTTGGGATATGCATACAACATAATGTGAAGTAAAATATTAGCAGTTGGAACCTTCTGATGTCAAGGTTTTAAGAAATTTTGCTCATAAACATGTAACAAAAACGAACTTCAAGCACAAATGCTCCTTGATGTAAATACTAACTACAGAGCCCTGGGGCCAATTTCATAGAGCTTTGTAAGCACAAAAAAATCTGGCTTAAAAAACAAAAGTTTCCAGCTCAAAATCCATGTGATTGTCATGCTCACCAAAAGACAGGTGAATACCATTCTAAAACAATATACATCACATGGAGTTTTGGCTGGTAACCTGATTTGTGAAGCAAGGGTTTCTCACACTTAAGCAAATTTTGTGCTTAAGCAGCCCTATGAAATTGGCCCCAGTTAGTTCTTAACCATTTAAATTTTTGCTTAAGCAGTGTACATATACAATCTTGCTGTGCAATTTTTCTCTCAAATGGGGTCCAGATGTACATGTATGTGTGTTGATTGTCGATACACAAGAGCTATGCTATGAACAGTACATGTATCTGCCTCGTTTGGTTCTTTCATTTCCTGTTTCCAAGGATGAATTAGTGCACAGATACATTGCTTTGGCATCTGAAGAGCCTGTAGGTATACACTATGAGCACTGGATAGGCACTGCCAAGCTCAAGAGGTTTCGTGGTTTAGATTTGAGAATTGTAGGGGCCACAGCAATACTGGTTGTGGAAACTGGAATCATAAATCACCAGAGGGTTTAGATAACGTACGTTTTGGCGTATATACGTTTCCTAACTTTTGTCAAAATACGCAGCACAAAACCTCATGCAGAATGTAAAATATGCAGTGATTTCTACTATAGAGAGAGTACCATAAGTTTCTGTATTGTTCATGTTTTTTCAGTTACGCCCCGCCCAACAGAGTAACATTTGTAGTAGACACTACTGAAACTGATTTTTTTCATGTTCATCTGTATACATGTACAGCTTTTGCCGCTGCTCCGTGCATAACTGTGATAAATTATTCATAAAATCCTGAATCAACGGGAAAGACCCGAAGCGAAACATGTAGACTGAAATGGGCTACTGCACATGCATTGTGCGCATGGATTGTTTTTGTGTAAAAAAATATTGTCACCAGACTCCCCGAAGACACGATGCTGTAAAATTTATTTCCAGCCCACAGGGGCTACACTATATTCATCAATTTTTGCACGAATGGATACGGTTGAGTTGTCCAAACCCTTCATTGAAAGTTCCGCGAAAAAATGTGAAGTTTTCTGAAAGTTTTGATCCGCTTAACATGGGCATTTTTTCAAGTGGCATTTTAGAGGTTTCCGGTACATCTGCAAGAAACAAATTTGGAAAATTTGAGTCTGAAACACCTTAGAAAGATCGAGGTTTAGATCATGAGTATGAGTGCATTTGACAGCCAAGTGATGAAGTGCATCTTGATCTTCTGAATGGCCACCGCTGGGTGTGTGCGCACGGCAGCCAGGCAACATGGCGTCCGCCCGTGGTAGCCTCACAAGTGCCACCATACATGGACGGATACAGATTTATGTGATTTTTGTCTATGGTGTCATGATTTCACGGTTATCACTAAGCACTGTTTTTTTTTACCATGCTTTTCAAGAGAAATAACAAGTACACATATCATTATATTTACTAAGGTAAAAGGACAAACTCTCATAATATAGGTACTCAGTTCCTCCGCCTCTTGGGGAGTACAGAACTCTCCCTCTCATGAAGAAGAAGAGTAAAAGACCAAACAATACTGAGGGCAGTAGGGTACTGTACTCTACTCTAAGCAAGGAAGTGGATATGGTACTCATGGCTTGAAGACAATTATCTAAGCCCTGAGTCACATTGATCAATACTTCAAATTAGCCCCTATCTCCGTTTATGGTTTCTGAGGATGAAAATGCACAGGATGCACAGGATGTCAATGCCAATCAATGTTTTGATGTAACCCAACACAATAGGAAGTGATTGACATGTGATGAATCCAAATTAATGTATTTACGATATCCTAGTATAATTTACATGTATTTCCTTAAATTTCACGACACAAGTCAAGTAATTTTCTCTCCATTTTGAACAATCAATGTGGCTTGTACATGTACTTTGAGTGCCCATGACAGAATTATTTTTACTTTTTCCAAAACTAAATATATCAACTTAGGCTAACTTTTTATGAGTGATACAAATTAAAATATACGTACATGATACAATTATGAAAATATAAATCACATTTGGTCAGAAACAAAATAAATTTTACTGGTAGTTCAGCCTTCTCCAACATTTGATAAACGACAGTTTTATCGCGAGTTGGGAGAATGGAAATAATACATCATCCCTGTTCAATTCATATTCTAAGGTACCGGTAAGCCCACTTTTAATTTCAACGGTAAATGATTAACCACAGCATTGGTTCAAAGCGGAAATTCTGTGTGTGCAACATGTTCTGCTAAGTACATTCGAGGTTATTCTACCCATGTTTTCCAAGGATGTGTTGCCAAGGTGAATCAGACCTAAGGCAAGCCTTAACAAATAGACAAAGTCCGGAGATGCACGTAAGCCAGTAAAGAATAGAGTATGCTTTGCTTCATAATTTATGTACATACAAAAAGTAGCTTCTTAATGATTGCAATACTGCATCACACACGATGAACCTGGAAAAAAGGTTTTCATTGGAGATTTATGATAAAAAATTCTGACACACCCAAAATAAAATGCTTAAGCAAGTTTAGGAAAAGTCTGGCTCACTTCAAATTTTTTGTTAACAATAAAACACTACAATTGTGAAACGCTTTTCAATGACATCATAATTTTGCAAAACATTAAATATGTATTTAGATATACCTGTACATGTTAATGTTCTTTCATTTGTCAACATGAACGTACATTTCACCAGCCCCAAAAATTGGCAAAACGAAAAATCCCAAATTTTCAAAACATTTCCATCAAAAGGAAAAAACAAGATACACGTACTCTACCGGTACATGTAAGTCAAACATTAAAAGATACATTGTACATGAAATGTGTTATAAATGTGTCTCCTCGGAAGGGCTGAAAAACAAACACTGCACTTTTTGAAAGGTCATGTCACTTTCATAAAGACCATCTGTCCACTCAGGTGGATTGTCCCCCACACCCACACTCTGTCCTTTCCCTTTGCAAATTATCACCTGATTGTCATCACCTGCTCCCAAGGCCCCATCTGTTGTGTCCTTGCCAATGGAACAAAACATATCTCATCAACTGAAGAGGAAAGATAATCCAAAGATTTGAACCCTTCTACTAGTGAGGAAATGAGTTATTTGAGGCACTACAGATCAGAGATGAAGGTTGGTACTATGGTATTATCAAATGGCATTTTAATTTCTCATTTCGATTGGTACAACAGCATAGGTGTAATATGTTAAAGGTCAAAAGACAATTTTCCACCTAGAGGAATTCTATAACATCACTTTTTTTATCCACAACTATGGTTACAACTTTTTTGGTATGATGGTAAAAGTTTCATTTGAAGTTTCCTGATCAATTCTACACACAATTACTTGTAGGGATATAAAAACATTGAAATATAAAGCCAGCAGATGTCTGAAAACATCTGTCCATTTTATGCATATTGAATATTGAATTGGTGAATAAATTTACAGACTCTGGCTACAATCCTGAGCAATCAAATGATCCCCCCCAAAATTGTTAACCCTGCATGAATATTACCAAAGTATATATGCGGCCGCAAAGATTTATTTTACTAAATCTTTGGCTATTAGTTCAAATTTTGCCAGTTGTTACCCTGTCGATAGCGCTCACCAACTATACCGGCACGTGAATCTTTGGAAGTTTCCCAATCAGTGTTAAAATTTACACAATGTCTTGTATTTTTGGGGAGGTGCCACGGTGTGGTGTAGTCAAAATAACTAAGGACATTCTGACGCACACATTTGAGATACGGCTTCATTTTGCCAACACTGGACAACGTACCGCCTTGCCAGAGAAAATACGAAAGGTTGGCCCATCACTCAAAGCCAATGCAACCATCTGCCTAACATGGTCACACCCATCCAGGGTACATGTCTGACTTTGCTACAAACCGTGTACTGAAGGACAAAGTGTAAAGAGAACCAAGGATGTTCCCCTGTCCTCAGTGGTAAATCTATTGTCCCCAATGGCAAATGACTGTGGTTAATTAATCAATCAATTCAGTTCAATCAATTCAATTCTTTATTGTCCAGAAAATTTGGAAATTCTTCTTGTTCGCTTTATATACACATTCATAACATATCAACATAATATAACATCACAATATTTAGGCGTTCTATTCGTATTCAAATGCTTGATATAATTAATTTCGGACAATTATTGAGTGTTTACTCATTATACACTTCAATCACTGTGACATGTACACAGCTGTATTATTGCAACAACAGCAAACTGTCCTCTCATAATACAAGCAGCATGGTACAATGTCCACTATTGTATTGTCCCATGTGGTGAGGTGGATCCATTGGTGGTGAGGTGGATCCATTGGTGGTGAGGTGGATCCATTGGTGGTGAGGTGGATCCACTGGGGGTGGGGTGGAGGCACAGGAGGTGAGAGCAGAGGCCCACCAAAGCGGGACACAATTTTTTGTTGTTTTCTTAAATAGAATGAAAAATAGGTAATTGTTTGGGATTCTTTTATTTCCCTTTCCTTCCCAAAGTTTGAAAAATGCCCCAACATTAAACTTGACCCCTAAAAAAGGCCGTAAAAGGTTACATAAAAAATTCTTCAGAAATTTGGCCCTACTGCAGAATTGGGGTCTGGATCCACCCTCACCTAGCAATGACGTCCAGGTGCCAAGAACCCTGGTTTCCTTTTATTCAACAGCACACAAACCCACAGGGCCTAGGCATGAGCCCTGGGTATATTAAACAACAAGCAACAGAGACCAGCATGTGTATCTATCTACATGTACGGTACCATGTCCTCTTTTCCATCAGTGAAGGGCACACACAACACTGTGCTCATTCATAGAAGTTTTTTCAGTCACAATTTTTAATGATCAGCGTTCAATTTATACGGATGAGCGCAGAAAGGCTTTAAATATTCTGGCGTACAAATGTACATGACTCGGCCAATAGAAATACACAGATTTGAACATGCCAGTGCCTTCAAGGACATAGTACGCTTTCTGAAATGTCTTTGCCTGTCATGTTACATCACATGAAAAGCTTCTATGGAACAAGCTGAATTCATATTTCATAAGATCTCAGGAGGAGAATAAATTTGCATTTATAATAAATTCCAAATTTCCCCTGAACATAAGAGAAACGGGGATGTGCAAGAGTAACAGGGAAGTTGAAAGGAATGGACTGTAAGGTAGTTGGGTGTGGTTGGGTAAAGAACCAACTTAAAAATAACACACCAAAAAGTAAATTGACGCTGCACCAATTAGAAGGTTTATCTTATTTCTAAACTCCTTGAAATCTGGAAGCACCCAAGTTGTCCAAATTCGTAATCTGCTTCCCTGAAATTCAAAAACAGGAATTTAGGCCGAACCGTTTCAATGAATCTGAAGCCATATCACCCACCTGAATCGGCAGTGAAGCCAGTGGCCTCAACCTCTTCATGCTGATCCAGAGGTTGGAAGTCCTTCTTGGATGGTCTCTGGTTCCCTCCCTTGTCGACGGTCTTGCGCCCTTCCTTTTTCCACCCCTGCTGTACATTCTGCAGTTCCATCTCCATGTTGACTACTGCTGCTCCACCTGCTGCGGCTGCTGCAGATGCTGCCATGCACGTGAAAAAACTACTGCATGGTTTGGAAGTCTACAGCGCTAATCTACAGGCTACTGCTGGTCTGACGATAACCGTGGTTTATATCTACCAAGTAATCTAGCTAGGGGCCTAATGCAGTAAGTAATGCACAGGGCCGGACGGTCTCAGTCAATTAACTTCTTGCAACGCAACGAATGTTTACGCGTCAATCGCTCATGATCCTTTCTATTTATTTGATATGTTTCATGTTGCCGCTGTTATGTAAACCAACGTATCGTACCTCACAGACTGCCGACAGTAAACCGACCGTTGCCGGAGAGGCCCAAGCAATCGCACATCTTCTACGGGCTGAAGATGGCGCGCTTGGTTGTCATCGCTGGCTTGTTTATGTTCATCTCATAATTTCGCGCAATGTGCACATCGCCGAAACCAATTTCTTTTTCAACGAGTAGTTCGAAACTACTTGGTGGCGTCCTAGGACTTGGCCACGATTGAGGGATTAAGGTTGTCTACGTCTGAGTGCTAGTGGGCGTTGCTCAATTGGTAGGACAATTTTTTTTTTCTGGACGCAGTTTAAACAGTTAAAAAGTCGATCGCACTACCCATGATACAACCCCCCAGTCTTGGCATTTGTAGATGCAAATTCATTTAATCTGCCAGCATTCTTTACTGGACCTCTCTCCTTACCACATTATTTCTAGAAATATTCTTAGCACATCAAAATTGGTTTAACACTATAAAGGGGGGGGGGGTCATACCGAAGGCGGAAGCCGATTGTCGGGCAAGAAAGGGCGGGGGCTGTTTGCTCCCCCTCTTTGCCTTAAAGGATTTTAAACACAAATGTGCGCTGATGATGTAGGCTCTTGTTTACAATTATTTTGCAGTTTGGTTTATACGGAAGCGTATAAGGGCCACTTGCAGAATTTTTCTTTTGAGATACTATATCTCGCGGCCGTGGCGAGTTAGCTAAAAACTAGTTCAACTCGCTGCATATAAAGACTCAGTGTTGAAACTGAGATCATGTAAATATTATAGCTACTTGGATGTGAGGGCAGTCTCTACTTGGGCCGTTAGGATGATTTTCGACAGACTAGGACCTAGGGCGGCGATGAAACGGCAGGCGATCTAGAAGCGTTTAAGGTTACAAACAATTAATCCAAGGGCGGATCCAGGGGGAGTGGCCATTTTTATTGTGAAAGGAAGACGACGTTTTGTTCTATGTTCATTTCCGTTCTTTCCAAAAGCCTGTAAAAAGCCCCAAAGGTAACCTCAACCCTTAGCTCAGAAAAGCCATAAACGGTTACCTGAAAAAATTTCCACAGAAATCCCCCCCCAAAAAATTCGCCCCGAAAATTTGGTTCTGGACCCGCCTTTGAAATATTTCCCCACGGGGTCACCCCCATGTCCAGTTTTTGCCTCAGTAATTATAAAAATTCAAGTGAACGGGAAAAAACACAAGAACAGCAAAACACGACGAAAACAAACAACGAATCAAATGGAAAACAAAAATATCCGCCTTCAGGCTGGCCCCAAAAGAAAGCCCTCTCCTGAGTATGATCCTGTGTCATTCCGGGTTTTTTTTTTAATTCAAAATGAACCGATATCGTCCGAAATACAATTGCACAGAGACTTTACTTTACGTAGGCCTGTCCCTTATACAATAAATTTTACTATTTTATTGACTTATTCACACCGGACGATATTGCAGCGGAAATTTCAACACGATGATTATTCGTGCCTGAAGATAAAGCATAATTTTGAGTTGCGAGAAAAATGCATGACTCATATCTTTTGTTTGCAGTCGAAGTTAAAAAACGTTGATTCCAAAAGGGCATTTTCGTCCATCATCTGAAATGAAAATCACAATCGTTTGGAAAAATTTACTCTTATTAAAAGATGAGTTTTGATATTTGCAGGTTCTGGTTGATTGTAAAATTCATTTCTATTCAAGAAGAAAATTGGCAATTGAAAGCATTAGGCCTACACTGAGTCTTCGGCGCTGCACATGTACATGTACATATAGATGTACATGTACATGTACATGTACATGTACATGTACATGTGGCTTGACGTACGGCAACCTGCTGATAACTCACTCCACCCACCGTTATGAACTTTGACCCGTGACGGGTAAATTACATCAGACGGTCTAAACAGACATAATCGATTTTTATCAGTACCGATAAAATAGATGTTGGATTTCCGAATATTCCGTCTTTGGAAAAAATAGCTATGTGCAATTAATCACGTGAAGGAATGAAATTAGGTTTTCCTACATCTGATACAATTTTTTTGTCTAACGACTGTGGTTTTCTTGAAAATTAGATGGATTTATTGACGAGAGCCGATACTAGTGGATAGATCAAAGTATCGGTTGAATTATCGAGTATTCAGCATGTTGAGCGAGCGTTCGCATACTAGACTCACGGCCTGTCCCATGTATTTGTAATGCAAACGGAAGCGTTAACGTTGGGACCCGTGCCCCGTACCGACCGCGCCGTACCATTGGACTTCCGACCACCAAGCCGTCAGTGTCAGAAAATGGCGAATTTCAAACCGGGATAAACCCATGTTCCAGTCTGTTAAGTAAAGGAAAGAAGACAACATGGATTCTACGGAACAGAAAAAAGGCTTAGTGGTGGTATTATTAGCCATCATCTGCGTTTGTTTCGGTAAGTAAACCATCATGTCGGTATGGCATTCACTATTTTAATTTTGTCAACTTCAACTTGTGCTGCAGTGGCCTCTGCCCAAGTACAGTGTGCACGCTGACGGAAGGGGCCCACCGCTGTCGTCTGCCGTACAAATGAAACAGTTGCCACATTTTTTTTTACAGTTTAAGCCAATCATGGAGGAATGTGTTTTATTCCTCCATGAGCCAATCGACTACTCATTTCAATCTCCCCAGTTTGCTAGCCATGGAAACTTCGATTCAAGAGGGATGGATTTCAGGCCACAGGGGGCACTGTTTCATTTTTATCATCATTATTCGCTGTTTAGCCTACCTTGATGCATCCGCCATCATGGACGTGATGGATGGAGAAAGCCCCTTTTCTCACAGTTCTTGATGCAAGTAATGAATTTAATTCCGAAGATTTTAAAAGTCAATTCTTGCTCCTAATAACAAAACATGCATGACACGTCTTCATCATGTTCACCCAGGCTCACGGAAAGTGGTAATAGGCCTAATTTCATTTTCTAACCCCAAAATACCGAAAACGACTCCCAAGGCCTAGTTTAGTACTTGTATGAAATGAAGACTCTGCAAGGCCATAGTTGTACTGATATGTTATGTACATTTCCTTGAATGAAGGAAAAAAAGGAGGGAATCCGGAATATAACTCTTGTAAGAGTGATGATTGCCTTTGGAAACATCCATAATATTTCGGAAGAAATATCTCAAAATGCTTCTCAAAAATACATTAGAAAACCAATGTACATCAAAAATAAAATCTGTTAACTTTGTTCAAACTAACGTAAGAAATATCTTGAGCTGTGATTTAAAACTCCTAAATTCATCATTTCTCCAGAAACTGGCACTTTCTTTAACAGAAACAGTAAATGCCTGACCACGAGATACCTTGCTAGGCTTTTGATGAGCTAGAATGGCTAAATTTAATTGCATCATCACTTATACTCAGTGGCATTGCACAGAGACATTTTTTTGTGTCCTACAATTTTATTTTCTTTCTTTTGTCAAGAATTTTCCTTATCACTGCTGAGGTTCATGATGTTACAATTTGAATACGTGTTCTTTGCAAGTGGTACTACCATAGCCAAGGGTTTTGATATTGAACAGATTGTTAGAGTGTTACTTGAAACCAGCCGTCCGTGGCTGGCAGATAAACTCCAGACAGCATCTATTTGTTATGGAGCATGCAGTCTTAAATGGCAGGATTTTGTGTCATTTCTGGTCTCCTATCTGTAGCCAGCTCATAAAGTGGTGATTTTACCCATAGATCTGCTTTTCTTAATAAGGTGCAGGCACATACATGTACATGTACGTGCACAAATACCCTGTGATTTGAAGTGATTTGAATCTTCTCTTGGCTCAAACTCATGACAAGGCCTTTTTCAGTGTTAAAAGTTGTCTCTCATGTAGAAACAAAATGACATATGGCTTGCTTCCATCAGGTTTATTGTCAGTGTTTCAGATTTTTTAATGTTAAATGAAAGTGATATTGGTGATATCAGTTTCACCACAGAAATAATTTATCGCAAGAGTTTATTCAGAGTACATCTGGAACTTTCTCCAATTACATGTACATGTGTAATTGCGACAGCTAGAGGCTTTTTCTAAAATTCAGTCTGCTTTATCCATACATGAACATCCACCAAGTTTTGCTTGTTGTCCATTGTGTTTAAAAAGTAGCTCCCAAGCTTTAAAATCTGACTGCCAATTTTAAAATGCTTGGCACTACTGGTAAATTAACACAGTGGAATATTTCATCTGACACAGCAGTATCTTGATAAAAGAAAGCTGTCTAGGAAGGTGTAAAATTGCTTTCAATTTTTACAAAACAGTCTTCCTGTCAGACTCCCACAAAGTTCACGAGCAACAGAAAAAAAAACTACAAAAACATAGGAGAGTCATTCAATGTAAGTGGACCTGAAACCCTGTGCTAAAGCAGTGCTCTTTTTCCTCCCAGTTGAAAGGTTTTTGTCAGTCCCCACTAGACTCCCCAGTTTAAAAATTTAGAACTGAAACAACACTGTGCATTTGTTATTTTGCTTTTGTAGTTTTCTAAACTCTAAAGAGTAGAACCTGAATTCCAAAGGATATCCAGTTGGTTACTGCTTTTGATGTATACATGTACGTGTAGCTTTATTTATCTTATGTTCCACATCTTCAGCAAAGCAATGGTACAGATCCCAATCATACTTACATGTAAGTTGAGGAAGTTATTAATTCCCCATTACTTCCTGTACAGTCAAGTTCGATTTCAACAGGAAATTGTTAACTACTTTGTATTCAGTCAGTGATCCCTTTATTGACGTTTGTTTGCTTACAGTACATGTAGTTCACTTGATAACAAAGGATGACCAAAACTATTACTCAGGACATTTTTCAAGACTCACATCATGTACATGTATTGTGGAAGTCCCATTATCATTTTAAGTAGTTTTTAAACATTTTAATAACAAGGTTTGCATAAAAACAGGTGACGCATGTCATGGATGAACAATCGGTATGATTACTTGTGATTAGGACATTTCAAAAATAGTATGGTGTACATTGTTGCAACTACAGTAAGATCTACATGTAATTCCTAACAATTTCCATGGCCAATACAAGTGACTTTCCTTTGCGGTACATGTATTATGCATCTCTGAACTTTAAAAATTCATTTCACTTTTCATTTTAACGTTGCCCCGTACATGTCAATTTGAAGGTAACAGAAGTTACAGAAACATTTTTAAAATGTTACTTAGTGCCTTAATTCTTGGTTAAAGAAACAATTGCAACCAGTTCTAACATAGTTATTCACAGTCAAATGTAAACACTCCTTGCTGTGGAGAAATCAATTCAAAATATGTAGATTTTGAAGAGTGCGGTTCACCTGAATTTCTGAATAATCTTCAGTATCAAGATGTGCTTATTGATACCTGCGGGCATGGGTGGGCATGGCATACATAATGTGCACCTCTGCACAAAAGAAGTCCACATAATGTAGGGTATGATGGCATTGTGTGGACTCGCACACGTCCACACAATGATTTCCCCTCTCTGAAAAACAGTTTCATTTTGGGGTCAAGGTTATCTGTAGCAAAATGAAGAGGAACAGTCCAGGAAATCATCATCAAAAATCCAGCTCAAAGGAGTTACCCTAGTAGGAGAAAAAGGAGCATTTTCCTCAAGTTTCCTTAACCACAGGATAACAAAGGAATGTCCACACTTTGTATGTAAAACTGGTATTTGTGTCTGCGCTAACCTTACGTACCTAGTGTGGACTTGTGAACAAAAGATGCCCACATTCTGTGGGCTTACACATGTCCACAGGACGTTTCCCCTTCTCTGAAAAAGAAGTTTAGAGGCATTTTGGGGTAGGGGTCATCTGTCATAAAAAGGAAGAGGAATAGTCAAGGAAACCTTGTACAAAAAGCCTGCTGAAAATCCTGTTCCCAGTCAAGAAAAACGAGTATTTTCACTGAGTTTTCTTAACTGCACGAAAAGAAAGGAATGTCCACACTAGGTATGTAAGGTTGGTTGGTGGGTGAGTTTGTTTCTGCATTCAATTGGGGACCTTGAACAATAGAGGACAATAAGGTCCCCCATTGCCAGAGGGTCCCCGATTGACAACTGTGTACAAAACATATGGGCGGTCTTCTAAAAAAGTTAAAGTACAAACAAAAGAGGAACAATAGGGGGTCCCCAGTTGCAGGCAAATACACCCTTGCGTGTGTGTGTACATTGAAGCTAAAGGATTTTATCAGAATTATGATGGAAAGTTTTCTTCTATACAACCAGGATGGACATGTTTACAAAGTCTTTAACCCAGTACCCAAGGATTCTTGATGTTTGCTGAAAAAAAAGGAATTTCAGATTCAAGTCTCATGAAAACTTGAAGCACTTGTGGCTGCCTCTTATGCATTCCCGAATCCAGTGAAATTGTGCCAAACCTGGGTTTAATGTAATACTTGGTTGTGCTTATAAATTTAATTTAAAACCTCAAAGTTCACAACAATACATGTATTGAAGTGTCTTCTTGATCCTAAAAATCTATGTGCACTTTTTTGTAGTGCACAAAAATTAGATGGCTGCACCCTTTGTTAGTAATAATGGTTTAAGCTTTGTCAAAACAATTATATCAAATTATAAAGATGATTTATCCTGTGCATATTTTCTTCACAAGTCTGTGCCAGCTACCAGTAAATAATTAACAGATTCTGAGACAATTTGCAAGCTGTGTGATGGCAATCAACTTCAAGTGGATGGTATTTTGGTTAGCGGGCATGCAAGTCTAGCAGTCCTATGTAATCGGGAAGTGTTGACAGTCTGTTAATAAATAACTAGGGCCTTGGACACGCAATGGCTAGACCTTGTTATTCTGGCATTACGCAGGCAAGGAATTTATCTGGTTGTATTACTCTGCTCAACAAACAGAAACGAATGTTGAAATGTAATAAATGTGGGCTGTAAACATTTGTTAATAGTGATTACGTATGTGTATGTATGTATGTCACACCTTGTGCACAGTCTAAACTGTGGCAATGGGTGTTGACTCGTTCCTAAATTATGCAAGGTATACATGCAGATTCTTCTGATTCTCTTGACTTCCTACGGGGGGGGAAAACTTGTACCAGTTTGCTGAGTGGTTGTGGTTTTCATGCTGTAGGATTTCAAAGCTTGGTCGACTCCCAGGATTTAAAAACCAACAGGCAGAATTTTTGAACTTGTTGCTTTGCTCACAGCAGGCGTCATACCGTTTGTGTACATGCAGACCTTTGATAGTGGCCTCACACTTTCTGCCGAGTTATATTTGGGTAATGCCAGAAATTATGGGTCCAAAAGTGTGACATTTTTGCGGGTCCCAGTTACATTTGACCTTTATTATTTGACACGGAAATATCACCAGAATCGATTTCAAACTCTTACTATTTTTTTGACAGGTAATCTGCATTAGTTTATCACTCTTGTAAATTAGAAAATGTGTTCTGAACTTACAAAATCATATGTCAGATGTGACAGGGACACAAAATATGAAAAAAATGGACCCCTAATTTCTGGAGTTACCCATTTATGTAAGAATTTTCTTGTCGTTTTCACGTTCTGAATGTGTACCAAATGTTTACAGGTTGTGGGAACTTGAAGAGTTATATGTCAAGTACAGTAATATTAAAAGGATAAACCACTTCAGTCTCTTTCTTTCATCACAGTGGTATGCATTTCTACCCTGGAGGTGTAGCCAAACAAAACACTGATGTTTAACTGTCCTAAATACTTCAGATTAATTAAAATTCCTTACAACTGATGGAGCCTGTAGGATTGTTTGTTGAATCTTCATGTATCTGCAGTCCCCGCACCCTGTTTTGGCAGCAAATGTTCATCTCTTAATTGTAGATGTTGGCCTGCAGATGAATGAAGCCCATCTTTGAATATACATGTATGCATGCTTTCATGGAAGTAGTTGTTCGCTGTGTTTGGTTGGATTTTGCATTTTACACATCAGCATTTTTGATTAAAAGTGGTACACTACTCAAAGAAATTAAGGACCACTTTTTTCTTAACTTGTAATTTTTTTCCAAGCAATGAGTGGGGTCTAGTTCTTTCATTTCTTGTTTGTCTAGATGGCGGTCTCATTGGAATAAATAATATTTAAAAATGTTTCAAAACATCAGCAGTAAACTGTTTCATATAAAAAAGTATACACAAAATAAAAAGTGGTCCTTCACTTTTTGAGCAGTGTATTTATTATGTTACAATATTTTTGTATTGTTATTGTACATGTATGTGAATTGTTGGACTCTGCATATAGTTTTGTTAACAATATTTTAAAAGTGTTTGTTCTTTGAAGAGTAATTTTTGGAAACGGGGAATTGCAATTTGTTTATCTTGGATTTTTTTGTTTTATGTTTGATACAGGATCCTTCCACCCAACACTTGCCCAGAATGCACCTGCAAGCAAGGTTTACTTCAATGTCTCATCATATGTAAATATCAGCACAGTACTAAATTTACAGAGCTCTCTAGGAACTTGGCTGAATTTCAGAACTTGCGATGAAGGGGAAATCCTTACTCAAACAGGCTCCAATGGAGACACTTTCACCCTGTCTGTTATCCCCTCTGGCTTTGTCAGAGCTGCATGGACGGTCGGGGCAGTTTCAAAGTCAGCAGATCTTGGGCCCAACTACGCAACCAACACCAAATGGCTGCTTTTAAGATTGCAATTTGCGCTAGGAAGCATCATTTTGACTGTGGATGACAACTCAACGACATTGGCCTCAGCCTCCATGAACAGCGAACTTTTGGCGATTGACTTGTCAGGTGGCAGCGACGTCATCCTAGGCGTGGATTTTGTGGGTTGTATGGAACAAGTTACAGGGCTTCTGCTGGATTCTGCAACAAGTTGGAGTAACGTAGAGTGGGGTGTCTGCCCACTTGAAATGCAGCAAGGGTGTCGTAAGTAGTCCCTGTGATGTTGATGTGACCTCATCATGAGGTCATAAAGCCAAAGGTCATGTGATTGTGTGTTGATTTGAATGCTTGTCTGAAATGTAATGAATGTCCACCAGCTGCTTTACGAGGGACAAATTGCCTCACCAAGCATTGAGTGTAAATCAGAATTCGGCCAAGAACATGACTATAGAGTTTGATGGAAAAAATGATTCCATGGGGCTTCAGCAAGGATTTAAAAGAAGGAGGGATGTAAGGAGTACGTGGAGAGGGGGGTAGAAGTATGGAAAAGATTGAAACAAGTCTGCTAAATGAACTCTCAGCAGAAGTGAAGACACTAATTCATGAAACTAATTTGAGGCACTTGCCGTGTCGTCCTGTTTAATGATATGCAGAGAAGTACATGTAAGGACTGGGATTTGTTTAACAATTATATTTTCAATCAGTTTGTTTGAATCAGTCTTTTGAGTCAGTACAAGTATTGAGTTCAAACAACAAGCACATTTATTTCATGTCTTTATCCTTGAATCATAATC
Source organism: Acanthaster planci (assembly GCF_054643075.1). Taxonomy (NCBI): domain Eukaryota; kingdom Metazoa; phylum Echinodermata; class Asteroidea; order Valvatida; family Acanthasteridae; genus Acanthaster; species Acanthaster planci. Next base: position 16,248,553 of record NC_141787.1, on the reverse strand, counting down.
ATCTCATTTTAAATGTTTTTGACAAGGGAAAAATCTATGTTTTTTCTGGGAGACATGATCATGGTCCATACCTTTGCACATTCTGCAATCATGCTGCACGCTTTCTGTAGGCAGTTGGGCAGTTTTCAAAGACCTTTCCTAATGTTTTTTTATGCACAACTCCTCTGTTGTCTTGAAATCAATTTTTTCTTAATTAATCCAACATGCTGACTTTGTGTCATTGGAAAAGTCTAAAAGTGTTGCTCCTTGAATGATGACAAGTTGTATAAAGTCACAGATACATGTAGCCATGTCCAAATTGTTCGGCTTCGGCTTAAGATGACACACAACTTGATTGGAAGTGGCTTCAACCACAGCCGTAGTCTTTGCATAATTTCAAGCCACAGCTAGCTCAGGACTTGCATGGCAAGTCCCCCATTTGCAGTTTTCACACGTTTCCATGGAGAATTTCATCATAACCAATACATGAAGTAATTTTGAAGGACACAAAGGAATGCATTTTTTGGTTCAGATGTCTTGTGCATACTTTTCCTTTCCTAAACCTTCCACTTTTCATTTTTCTGAGTTGGTAAACTAACACTTGACTTTGTCTCCTTCACTGCACATAACCCATCGACATGTCATCGTGATTGCAAATCCAGTGCTGTCACTGCTGTTGCGATCATTCTCTTGAAGCTCTGGAACTTTGGTGGAAAGACACCACAAATCTAGAAAATGAGGAACCTGAAGTGGGACAAAACCGCACTGGCGTTGCAGTCATGCTGTTATTCATACATGGATAATCTTCCTCTTGGCTGTCATGTTGAGATTCTCACCTTGAGAGTTGTAACAGAGCAATCCTTGAATAAACTTATTTGGATTGGTTTTTCTGAATTTGACTCATGACACTGACAAAGTCCAGGTTGGCCAATTCGATGTAGATGTTTGTGTCTGCTTCCAAGTGAGCAGTTTGTAAAAGGAAAGAATATACTTGATTCTCGGAAACCAATCTCATCAAGACAGTGTTTTTATAACTTCACTTTTACCTTGTTTTTCTTACCTCATCTCCAATCTGCCAATTCCCTGAATCCCGGTTATGCCCACCGTTGTTGTGTGTTACAAAAATCTTTGGTTTTTTTTTTTGTTGTTTTTCTCTAGAGCCTCCAGTGCGTAATCCATGCTATACGCATCCGTGCAAAAATGATGGTGTTTGTTACACCAACACACAGGCACCGAGCGGATACACGTGCGATTGCACGGCCCGTTACGAGGGTGAAAATTGTGAGATTGATAAAGGTACATACACCAATGGAGAGTAGTATCAAGACACGCAAGCTAGCTATAGTAGCCAAGAAAAAAAACGGCTATGCAGGGCTCTTCTTTGGATTACTAACAATGAAAACAAGTCAGGATAGATTTTGCCTTTGGAAAGAAAGGTTCTGTTCTTGTGGTGAGGCTGTTTTGGCTGTTGAAAGAGAAATTTGTGAAATGCTGATGGTTCAGCTTCTGCGATGTGGTTGGTGTTAAATGCAGTTGATGCAAATGACAAAAAAGGCTCCATTTTTTGCTCTATCTCCAAATGCACAGGCAAGGAGATGAATTTGGATAGCTTCCTGCCAAAGTTGTAGTTTGGTGACCCATGAAACTGCTTGATTAGTGATTGTTATCAATCAGCAATTTGGTATTTATGCATACATGTATTTAATGAGCCTTTTGTGAATTAAATTTGAATAAAATCAGGTACACTGAGTTAATATCTGACTGCACATAAACATAACAATTTGAGTTCCGCAGACTAAAGACACTGTTGCTATACCTCATGATTCGGGGCAAGGTTTTTCATAGTGACCACCATCTCTGGAATAGACTGGTTCCTCTGTGCCCTTCTTATCCATTGAAAACAGTGTATCGGTGCAGGACGTTTACTCAGCAGAAGCTTGCCTGAATCACGAGGTATAGCAACAGTGCCTTGGTTGGAAGAATTCAAGTTGTTATGTTCACGTGAATTTAAAGAACTCAGTGTACCAGATTTTATTCAAATTAAACTCGCAAAAGGCTCGTTGTTTAGCGTGTACTCCTATCCTAGTCTTTGTACCTGTAACCTACACGGTAACTTAATGTGTTGTACGTATGCATGATAACTTTGGGCATGAAAAGTTAATTAACATTAACATACATGTAACTATTTTAGTTATAGAAATGTGCAGCACCCCTTTTTTGCTTGAAAGTTATTAACATTTGCTTCAGCGGCATGCATGCACTTCCACAACTTTTGCAATGTTATGAAAGTATCGAAAACAATGATACATTTCTCTGATCAGTACATGTAGGTAGACAGAGCTTAGGCCCAAGATTATAATGTTTTACTTGACACTTCCGTATGTACAGTACATGTACATGCGTTGTGTATAGCGCATAAACCTGTACACAGTGCTGATTGTACATGTGACAGCAAATGAAAATTGATATGAAAAAAAAAAATTGCCTATATTTATCTGAGTACTCCATGGATTTTCTGGGGCAAAATACAGGCATCCCAGAGTCTCTTTGTTTGGCCCATGATTTGGCAATGTCAGGCAGGGAAATTCCAGCAAAGTCTGATGGGCATTATTTACTGAAAAGCACACGTCACTCTTTACAGTAGAAGCATTGTACTGTCTGTCTACACATACTTCACTCCATGGTCTCAGTCACTTTAGCTCCATTGATAGAGTGTCCTTGATTTGACACAGAAATGACGTGGGTTACAGGTGAGTGTGTAACAGGTGACCTGTTCTAGCTTAAACCTTTTCAGAGGTGTCATTTTCCACAAACTCTTTACTGAAGGACGATTTTCTGAAAAGAACTCTTAATGTTTCAGTAACAAAACAATTACAAACAGTATTACAGGCCTTTTGAAATTCCACGAAGTGGTTTATGCCTATCCACTTTGCAGTTTGGCCTATGCAGTCAAATGAAAATTGCCCAAATTTGGACAATCGTGTAAAAGTTTCGAGCATTCATGGCAAGAGAAGTTCCCAGAAACCACACTCACGTCATATCATTAGACCAAAGCATGCACCCATTTCCATATAAGCCCAAGTTGTGAACTTGCCTACCTAGATGTAGTGAATGTTTCAAGAAAAAAGCCTACATTGTGTACCCTTGGAAAAAAAAATCAGAATAAAGGCTAGGCATACATGTAATTATGATGTGAATATTTCTATACAGCAAGGAAGGTGCATTTACAGCAATTTGTGTGCTTGAATGAAATATTCACTAGAAAGAAAACTATGTACCGGTAAATAGTGCCCGCACTATTTCCTTATCAAGTTGAAGTTCAAACACATAATTATACAGGCAGTATACATGTACATGTAGGTGGAAGGTGGCGTAACAATTATTGAATATATTGGCATGCGTCCATGCCAAGGTGGACTCTTACTGGTATGTTGTGTTGTCCAGATACCTGTAGAATCATGGTAAGCTGTGACCAGCACCGGTGTTGAAATTCCCCCACATAGGGAAAGATCATCTGTAGTGAACTATAGGTTGACCAACATGGCGGGAATGATGGATGGTTTGGACCATTCAGTTGACCATTTGGAGCTACATGTAGGCTGTTTGCGCGTGGTCACACCACTGGTTACAGGCCTCGATCTTGGGGGAAAAAGGGGCAGGCCACTTTGGCCTTGCCTTCATCAAATTTCAACAGGGCACCAGGCCAGCTCAAGGGGGCATCAAGGCCAATTATTTTGAAACCCTTGATTTACATTTTTTGACAACCAGTCATGTCATGAGTAAGCCTCTAATCTATTCAGTTCTTGTACACCATGCCACCCCCCTTCAATAAAAGGCGTTTATCATGCTGCTATTATTTGTCACATTCCCTGTATAAAATTGCAATGTTCTTTTTTAATTAATTTTTAATTAATTTAATTTTTAATTACAATCACCCGGACAATGTTTTCTTCCGAATAGATTTTTGTATCCCTTTCCCATTAGAATACAAGGATTCCTTACCCCCTTAAAATAAGTTTAAAATATAATAAATAGTGTTTATCCTTTTATTTAAATGAAATGGGGATCCTCTTAAAATGTTTACTGTGTGCTAAATGGCTCATGAAAACTCCGGTAAAGTCGGCATTGTGCGACTCGTAAGTCGGCCTTTTGATAAAAGTACCAATCATGTGTTGATGCATTTCCATTGATAATTTTTTAGTGGACCTTTATAAGCCGTTGTTTCGTTCAAGTCGGCATGTTCTCTCGGTTCCTTTTCCATAAAACCACAAAAAAATAAATCCTGGTATGAAGTGAGCTGTAAACAAACAGTCGAAGTAGAGTAGGCTTACATGTACATTGCGTGTGCAGGAGCGTGACCACATGGGGGTTTCCCCAATATTCGCATCAACTCCAGTACCCCCTCTAATGCATGCGCATGAGTTCTGTCCCTTTTTGGGGTCGCCCTATTGAACAAAGTTTTACTTAAGGCCAGCCCTAGATCCCGCATGCACACGCCGGTGCATGCCATGTGCTATGCGTGCTGGCATTATGTCAGTACAAACGACATGCACGGGTCGTCCTCAGTACAGAGTGATGATGAAAATCGAGGAAAAACTTACCTGAATCGACAACTGAGATAGAAATAAACCAGGGCGGATCAAAGCAATTAAACTGGTGCAATGAATTATAGGGATTGTATTAAGGCAGCACACCACGTAAGTCGGTAAGCAGTACATCGACATTTCGAAGTCATTATTTTTCGAGTCAAGACTGAGTGCCAACTTTGCCGGAGTTTACAAGTTTATGAATACTTCATCCCTACTTTTTCTGGAAAACAGGTTTTCAAGCTTCTGGCACTTTGAGCCCTCCCGTAATAATGCATCCTTTTAGCGTTTCTTTATACAATCGTGCAATGGCATGATTTTGAGATATGGCCTAACGAATGGTCAAAACTTATTCTTAACACAATAAGCGCTCGCCTGGTTTCCGACTTAGTTATGCAAATTTGCATTCAAAATATGCTGCTTACCAGTGCAGCTCTGATAATGATATCCAAGGCTGCGTTCACACGGTTACTCCCGATAACCCGAGTGTGGATGCGCGCGCATTACACTGGGGTCAGGAGTGTACTCCCCTGTGATGGGGAGTGTACTCTCGCTGACCCGAGGACGGTACTCCTGTCGTTCGTGCGCTCAGGATAGTACTCGGGTTAGCACGAGTAGCTCGCTCGAATGCAGCCCAAAAGGTTGAACTCGTCCCAATTCAGAATCGCACCGCATGCATTGGCTTACATGGTACCCTCTCATTACACATGCAGCCGGCTGCAAAGGGGAAGGGCATGCTGCCCAAGGTGGCCGTGACATGTGAGTTTTTTGGAAGGGCATTATGGCCAACTGGGAAGGGCACGCGGCCAATCGTAGCCATGGTAAAGATCGAGGCCTGTGGTTATCAACAGCAGATTAAATTTTTTTAGGGCAGAGGGAACCATTTGCATGAAGATAATTACCCATGATGTCATTGAGCATGTCCGCTGTGATAGTTACCGCCAACGGCAAAATGTAAGGATGAGATATGGCAAGATGCCCTTGTGTAACTGTTGAGTGCATGCGCATTGTTACAGAGCAGTTGACTAGTGATCAAACTGTACTTCAAGCCTGGACTTGACAACAAATGTAAGATATCATGAACACTTGTCAAATTTCTTAAAGTTAACTAGACAAACCAAAGGAAGATAGTCAAGACAGTCACACTGCATGCATGGGGGGGGTTGATGTTGTCTGTATACAAGTACTTTAAAGTACATGTACGTTGGTATGAAGGGTGACCTATATTGATCAGTGCTGAAACCAGTAAGTTTTCAAGAAATTGCGAAGTTGAAAGTCACCCCGTGAACAGACCTGTTCTGTCCTCCTTGAGGGCATGCAACAAATTGACAAAGATATGACAAATCACACAGAAGGGGAGTCATATTTATTTTATAAGGTTGAACTCAAGAACTGTTCTTAGAAAGTATTTTTTTGCTGATGTCATAGTCTAGGTTGTCTCTGCAGTACTAGCCAAAATTTGTATACATTCCGAGGTTTTTGTCCGCAAATAGGAAATATGCACCTGTTAGGAATCCACATGTACTATCCATATTAATAAGTAAGACCAGTGTTTCATTTGCCTGCATATATATGTTTTATTGTCCACTTTGCAGGGCCACTTTGTAACAATCCAGCCTACAGCTTGGACTGTCAGAATGGTGGGATCTGTTTGGAAGATGACATAGGCAACTCCACCTACTGCCAGTGTACAGGGCAATTTGAGGGTCTTCTCTGTGAGCGCAATAAAACCTTTGTTTGTAGCAGTGACACGTGCCTGAACAATGCGACTTGCCGAGCGACCGACACAGGTGTCCAATGTGAATGTGCACTAGGTATGGTACGGTTAGATTACCGCTGGTTTTCCATGCTGAATTGGCTTAATCATTTAGCTTCAATTTGGTTTGCCTTTAGATGGAGCTTTACACTAAGTTCATCTTCAAAGTTGATTTGTTGTGGAATCTCTCAGGTTTCAGTGGTGACGACTGCGGCATCAATATTGACGAGTGTGCTGTCCACCAGTGCCTGAACGGTGGCAGGTGCATTGATGGCATTGATGGCTACACCTGCAACTGCACAGGAACTGGCTACACTGGGGACCGGTGTTCACAACATGTTAACGAGTGTGACGTCCAACCTTGTCAGAACAACAGCACATGTGTGGACACGTCTGGCGGCTTTGTGTGTGTGTGCTCAGTTGGCTGGACAGGGAAGACCTGTGATACTGATGTTAACGAGTGCGAGTCATTCCCTTGCTTGAACGGTGCAACCTGTGTGAACTTGATCAATGCGGTATATGAGTGCCAATGTGTCCAAGGATTCAACGGTAAACATATTACTCTTTAACTTATGTCCAATTTTCATGTCAAAGTAAGATTTGACATAGGCAGTGTGAATCATGTCATATTTTAGCTAGTTTGCTGGCCTAGCTAATTCATGTAAAAGACCCAAGTAGCTCTGAACAGGTAGTTTTACAATTGTATCCATTGATATTGAGGCCTTTATTTTGAAGGTACCAACTGTGAGTTGAATATTGATGATTGTACCTCTGAAGCCTGCCCTCCAACCTTTGTCTGTGTTGATGGAGTTGATGCCTTCACCTGTGAATGCCCGCCTGGAAAAGGTACTATTTTCTGTTCAACTTCTGGATTTCCGTCATAATGTAATAATGGAATCCAAAACAACTAGTTTAATTTGGGGGGGGAGGTCAGTAGGTATAATTCATTTTTGATAAGTGTGTGAACTTACTATGCTCTCGACTCTGAAGCAATGGGAGACATTGAGACGCTTGGTGGCAACAAACATGCTGGTCCCTTTTACCAGTTCTGGGCAAGCTTGCATGATTCTGAGCATGTGCAGCACTGTGCAACAGGACCGGAGTTTCTGCTGTCTCCAGTCTCTCAAAAGTCGCCCATTGAGACAAGATGGCCATCTTTTTAATATGCTAACCAAATAGTATATTTTTAATATGATTAAATAATTCATTTTTTTAAATTCATTTGTTTTTTAGTTGTGAATGAATCTGGCTCTTGTGAGGACTTTGACGAGTGTTCGTTAAACCCATGTCTAAATGGAGAATGTGAAAATCTGGATAACAAGTAAGTGGAATCCAAATGAGGTGTGGTAGTTGGGGTGAACTGGGTTCCGAGATGTGGTAGTTAGGGTGAACTGGGTTTTGAGGTGTGGTAGTTGGAGTGAACTGGGTTCCGAGGTGTGGTAGTTGGGGTGAACTGGGTTCTGAGGTGTGGTAGTTGGGGTGAACTGGGTTTCGAGGTGTGGTTGTTGGGGTGAACTGGGTTTCGAGGTGTGGTTGTTGGGGTGAACTGGGTTCCGAGGTGTGGTTGTTGGGGTGAACTGGGTTCCGAGGTGTGGTAGTTGGGGTGAACTGGGTTTCGAGGTGTGGTAGTTGGGGTGAACTGGGTTCCGAGATGTGGTAGTTTGGGTGAACTGGGTTTCGAGGTGTGGTAGTTGGGGTGAACTGGGTTTCGAGGTGTGGTTGTTGGGGTGAACTGGGTTTCGAGGTGTGGTAGTTGGGGTGAACTGGGTTCCGAGATGTGGTAGTTAGGGTGAACTGGGTTTCGAGGTGTGGTAGTTGGGGTGAACTGGGGTCCGAGGTGGGGGAGTTGGGGTGAACTGGGTTTCGAGTGGTGGTTGTTGGGGTGAACTGGGTTTTGAGGTGTGGTAGTTGGAGTGAACTGGGTTCCGAGGTGTGGTAGTTGGGGTGAACTGGGTTCTGAGGTGTGGTAGTTGGGGTGAACTGGGTTAATGTGGGTTGTACTGTGCTAACCTTACATACGTAGTGTGGACTTGTGAACAAAAGATGTCCAAATGATGCAGGAAAGGAAGACGCTATGTGGACTTACACATGTCCACAGGACGTTTCCCTGTCTCTGAAAAGGAAGTTGGGAGGCATTTTGGGATAGGGGTCATCTGTTTTAAAAGGAAGAGGAAAAGTCAAGGAAACCAAAAAGCCAGCTGAAAATTGTGTTCAAAGTTTAAAAAAAAAATGAGCAATTTTATTGAATTTTCTTAACTTCACGAAAAGAATGTCCACACTCCGTATGGCTGACTTGGGTTGAGCAAGGCAAGCCTGGTTGATGTTAGCCGAGTAAGGTTGAGGCGACGCCGGGAGTATCTTTTGAAGATGGAATATTTTGGTTGGGCTAGGATGGCTGGCATGCAGGCTCAGGTCTGATGTGTGTTTGGTCAGTCTGGTTTGGGTTTGGGTTGGGTTAATAGTCTGGGGTATTTCAACCTAGCATGGGATTTAGTTGATTGCTAGATTGCATGGCGTGTCAGCTGGTTGAACTGAGCTTAGCTAGGCTGGATTAGGCTGGGCCAAGCTGGAATGGACTTGGCAAAGCAAGGCATTGGCCAGCCAGTTGGGCCAGGCTGGAATGGACAAGGCGTTGGCCAGCCAATTCAGCCAGTTGGGCCAGGCTGGAATGGACTTGGCAAGGCATTGGCCAGCCAGTTGGGCCAGGCCGGAATGGACTAGACAAGGCATTGGCCAGCCAGTTGGGCCAGGCCAGAATGGACTAGGCAAGGCATTGGCCAGCCAGTTGGGCCCGGCCAGAATGGACTAGGCAAGGCATTGGCCAGGCTGGAATGGACTTGGCAAGGCATTGGCCAGCCAGTTGGGACAGGCTGGAATGGACTAGGCAAGGCATTGGCCAGCCAGTTGGGCCCGGCCAGAATGGACTAGGCAAGGCATTGGCCAGTCAGTTGGGCCAGGCTGGAATGGACTAGGCAAGGCATTGGCCAGCCAGTTGGGCCAGGCTGGAATGGACAAGGCAAGGCATTGGCCAGCCAGTTGTAGAGGTCACACAGACTTTCTTGATTCCATTTCAACTTGTTGCTTTTCCCCTTGCTTTTTTTTTCTCCTTCAGTTATCAGTGTACCTGTTCTCCTGGATTTAACGGCACCAACTGTGAAATGAACATTGATGAGTGCGATCCCGACCCCTGTCTGATGAATTCCACCTGCGTTGATGGTATTAATGGCTTCAACTGCACCTGTCTGCCAGGGTATAATGGGGAACTCTGCAACGTGGATATTGATGAATGTTTACTTCTTCCATGCTTGAATAGTGCAACCTGTGTGGATGGAGTCAACAGGTACCAATACAAACTCGTATTAGCCAGGAATATTTATATTTGTACCACCATCGCAAAAGTTTCCATCATTTAAATTCAACTTTGGGCATTATGGAGGATTTTGTACATCATAAGAAGTTCTTGGTCTTTTCTGTTCACTGGCACTGGAAAATGATATTTTAAAATTTGCTGTCATTTTGGAGAAAATGAGATATTGGAGGTATTTCTATGCTGTCATGGTCACGAGGCTTATACCTATTGTATTGTTTTGAAAATTCTTTCTCATAGTTATTTGTTTGACCATACACAAATTGAATAATTTTCTGTTTTCATTTTTCTTTTCTGATGATCATTTCCCAGCTTCACTTGTGAATGTGTGCCTGGTTTTGAAGGTGAAAGATGTGAGAATAACACCAATGATTGTCTCCCAAATCCATGTCTGAACGGAGCCACTTGTGTTGATGAGGTGAATGACTATACTTGTAACTGCATCCCCGGCTTTACTGGTAAGATACTCCGTTAATGCATCGTTAATTAGCCATGTATTTTTATCAGATCAAGTATTTTTTTCCTAACAGTTGATTTGTAGATCTTACCAGCCATCAACTTAAGATGAAATGATTGATTTTTGCTAGGTGTGTGTTTTGATTTCTGTTGGTTGTTGTCTAGTGCCTGTACTGTATGTTTCTCTCATTATCTCGCTCTCTGATTTGACCAGACAAGAACTGTTCAACGGACATCGATGAGTGCCAGTCTAATCAGTGTCAGAACAGTGGTACCTGTGTAGATCTTGTGAATGGGTACCAGTGCAATTGTACCATCGATTACGTCGGAGAGATGTGTGAAACGCTGTACGATGCCTGTGACATCAGGAAACCGTGCCAAAACGGCGCCACGTGCACCACACCTCCATTGCCGTCACAGGAGTACACCTGCACGTGTGTGCCTGGCTTCAATGGCACCAACTGCGAGATCAATATTGATGACTGCTTGGGTCACGACTGTAATGCAACATTGGGCCTGGTGTGCTTTGATGAGGTCAATGGGTACCGCTGTGCATGCCCAGTGGGCTTTGAGGGCCCTGTCTGCGCTGATGATATCAACGAGTGCGCAGAGAACCCCTGTGGGAATAACGGGACGTGTAATGATTATATAGGTTTCTACAACTGCACCTGTGCTTCTGGCTTTGCTGGGGTAAATTGTGAAGAAGACATCGACGAGTGTAACTCCAACCCTTGCTTAAATGGAGTTTGTTTTGATGATATTAATAGTTATCAGTGTTACTGCCGTCCGGGATATTCTGGTGATAACTGCGAAGTAACCCTCAATGAGTGTGACTCTGATCCCTGCTTCAATGGTGCTACATGCATTGATAAACTGAACGATGTCGAGTGCAATTGTGTACCTGGCTACACAGGGTCCCGATGTGAGATCAACATCGATGAGTGTGATCCAATGCCCTGTAAGAATAACTCCACCTGCGAAGATGGCATTAACGAGTTCACATGCAACTGTGCACCGGGCTATAACGGCACTCTCTGTGAGATAGACATTGATGAATGTGCAGTCAACCCATGTAATCTTGGAAGTTGCATCGACGGAATTAACAAGTGAGTAGAGATGCCATTCATGCATGGCTGCCATGTTGCAGGTCAGTGCTTTTGTTCTAGAGTATGCACAAAAGAGGTTTCACTGCAGAACAAAAGAACTTCCCTGCAAAATGGCTGCTACGCAAAGCCTCTGTTGATTCTCTTGGAGGCCTTTAACGCAGAAGCTGCTCTGGCGATTTGTGACTCATTTCGTTGTGTCACATACGTCTGACAATGCTGAAATAAGATGGATCTTGAAATTTACTGATTAGGTACAAGTACATGAGTACATGTAACCCTGTCCTAGTACAAGAAATAGATTCTTCTACTATCCAGACCGGTGAACAAATGTATGTTTGTATTGATTATAGGCCAATATGTTTGAAATCACACAGATTTGGTTTTATTGAATAAAGGTGCAAAATACAAGCAGAAAAGTTTTTTTGGCCTTGTAAGTATCTTGAAAGTAGATTGGTCAATTAAAGGTGTGCACTAAAATATCATATTCAGCAGTGGTGTAATATTAACCCTAACAGTCCTGAATCCTCCAATATTAATATGATTTTGCACACACCCTGGGGAGTTAGGGTTAATAACCACACAAATGACTTCTGATATGACCAATTAAATTGTAGTCTAGATCACAATAGCCATTTCTCAAACCTTAAATTTGCCTCTACATGTATGTCATGTACGTTTGGCTTTATTACTGGCTCTTGAACCACAGAGGAATCCACCAAAATACCCAGACATGTAGCCGAGTGTAGGCCTATCACAAAATATTGGCACACATTTTATATAACTTGCACATAGAAGGGGAAGGACGTAAGGTCAGTGAACTTGAGCCTGAAGATGGAGATGATGGTGTGAGAAATAAGAAATTTAAGAAAGGGACTGTGGCTGCCTCCTTTGTTTCATCATCATGAACCTGTTTATGTATGTCGTTAGTCAGTATTTGCTGTCTCATCTCATTCCTTATACTCAAATCATCCTCTTGCATTTTCCTGCCTGACGCTTGATCAATTCTGTTTACTGTGCTTTTTGCATTCAGTAGCTTTTCATCAGCAGGTTGTCGGTGGTGAGTTGTGCTTCAGCAGTCTTTCCATGTTGCCAGTTCAGTGATGTTTAGAGTCTGTGACACGTCTTGTTTCTCTGTCTGTTTGTTTGGCAATCTTTGTTTGGATTGATCTCTTTTTGAAGATGTGTGGCTCCAAAAGGAGTCCCACACATGCTCACAAAGAGATTGATCTGTCAATCTGCAAACCACTTGCTGTTCAGATCTTACCCACCATGCAAACCTTCAGATCTTACCCACCATGCAAGCCTTCAGATCTTACCCACCATGCAAACCTTCAGATCTTACCCACCATGCAAACCTTCAGATCTTACCCACCATGCAAGCCTTCAGATCTTACCCACCATGCAAACCTTCAGATCTTACCCACCATGCAAACCTTCAGATCTTACCCACCATGCAAACCTTCAGATCTTACCCACCATGCAAACCTTCAGATCTTACCCACCATGCAAACCTTCAGATCTTACCCACCATGCAAACCTTCAGATCTTACCCACCCTGCAAACCTTCAGATCTTACCCACCATGCAAACCTTCAGATCTTACCCACCATGCAAACCTTCAGATCTTAGTAACCCTCTTGTTCTTCCAGGGTCTTTTCCACGTAGACAGTTTAGTCCAGTTTAGTTTGAGATACTTGTCTTATTCCATCATTTTCTTTTTCTTCCAGTGTCTTTTTTATATTGACAGTTCAGTCATGCTTCAAGTCTGTGACACGTCTTAAGGCGCCTTTCGATGTGTCCGTCAAGACTTGTGCCAAGCATTCCGTATCCGTCAAAATCGCTCCCGCAGCTACATGTATTTTGACGGCCGAACGCAATGCACACGTGTGTTTTATGTTGATTTTTGTGTCCGTGAAAGTGAAACACATTAACTTGTCATATACGCAACGCACCCAAAAAGTACACATGGAAAGGCGCCTTTATTCTGCCATTGTCTTGATCTTCCAGTGTCTTTTCCATGTTGACCGTTTAGTGATGCTTGTCTGTCTGTGATTCTTATGCTGCCACCTTCTTAGGCTGTCCAAATCTGTTGTCTACAGCTAGGGCTAGGTCTTCACTCCATTGGAAATACATGGGGATGCTCTCTTCAGCCATAGCCCTGTATGGAAGTCCGTTTGAGACACAGCCTTATTCTGGTGGGGTCTGTGAGCATTTTTGTATACTGTTTACCAGTGGTTTTGGACAGCATTTGAAAACAGGGTGTCTGTGTATCAGGAAGGAAAACTGACCACAGTTAAATGTTCATGGATTTGTGTAACCAAGTATTAAGGTGTTCCAGGTGGTCTACTACATGTAGGTGCCCCAAAGATGTTCAGATGCCCCTCCAGATACAACTTTTGCACTTTACGATTTAGTGTTGAATGTTAAGTTGATTTGTGTCGTCGTTTCAATGGATACATGAAGTCGTAAAGCACTGGTAGTTACACCTACATGTATGGTGTCAGTACATTTACATTTGGCTAAACATGTGCATGTGTACGTTGATACTGTTGAATTTTATCCAAGTTTTTTTGACTTGGTATTAAATCTTATTTGTTTTAAATGTTTATCTGTTGTAACTGAATGTTATTACACTCAATGTACATTGTACAGTTCAGCTGAACAGAATTGCATGTACTTGAAAGAACATATACATGTACGTATGGTGTTTGTGTTTATTACTGTTCTGCAATAAAGTATCATACTTAAGCATGGTTTTAGTCAAAAAGGTTAACAAGGACAGTTATCGTACCAGTAATTATATATAATACTAACATCCCAATTTCTCACGTCTTTACTTGGCCTATTGTAGTCTTGAATTCTGCTTTTGCATGTTGGAGTGGGTTTGAAAGAACAGGTGTTATGATTTGATTGATTACGTTATCTTTTTGTCTATTCCGCTCAGCTATACTTGCAATTGCAGTTTCACTGGATTCTTTGGACCCCAGTGTGAGTATAACATCGATGACTGTGCACCAAATCCATGCTTGAACAATGCCACCTGTCAGGATCTTATCAAGGATTACAACTGTAGCTGTTGGCAAGGTTATGAGGGTAAAGACTGCTCCGAAGACATCAATGAGTGTCTTGACCCTCCGCCTTGCTTGAATGGCGGCATGTGCTATCAACGATCCAATCAGAGCCTGTACAATGGAAACCACCCCTTGTTTCCTGGAGAGTTCAGTTATGCCAACGCCAGCGGGTTTGTGTGCCAGTGTGCTCCGGGTTACGAGGGTGAGACCTGTAGCATTGATATTGACGAATGCGCAGTGGACCCCTGCGCAAATAACGGCACCTGCGTTGACGGCGTGAACAGCTACACCTGTACTTGTGCCGGTGGATGGGAAGGCTTGAACTGCACAATTGAGATCGATGAATGTCTCCCAGAGCCCTGTAAGAACGGGGCTACCTGCATTGATCTGATCGACGATTATGAATGCACCTGCACAGAGGAATATGCAGGAAGAAACTGCACCGAGTTACTGACAGGCTGCGTGAACAACACCTGCCTAAATGGTGCCACCTGTATACCTTCCTATGATGAGACAACAGATACTCATAGTTTCACTTGCCAATGCGCGGCTGGTTACACTGGTAATTCCTGCCAGACGGACACGTCCGTGTCATTTGAAAATGAATCGTACCTTGAAGATCGTAGTACCTTTGATCATACTACTCTGGATTACTCTTTGGCTCTTCAGACAACCCTACCGAATGGAATTCTGCTTTACTCTGGCCAGAGTCCAAGTAATAGGTTCTTCTTACTGGAGATGTTTAATGGGGACTTGTTTTTGAAATACACATCAGGTGGTGTGACAGTAGAAATTAATGATTTTGGACAGGAAATCAACGATGGTGTCTACCGCACAGTGAGAGTCGTCGTTACTGCCGAAACCATTTCTTTATCTGTGACGGTACCCCAATCCCGCCGTGCTCGCAGAACGGCAACCTGTGCTGGCGGAGTCTGTGAACAAACAATTAATATTCCAACCGGTACCCAAGTTAGATTTGGCTACATGTATATCGGGGGTGTTCCTGATTCTATTTCAGGAGCTTTCTTCTATTCTCAATCAGAAGAATTCTTCACGGGTTGCATGCGCGACATCCAGAACGAGGGAGCTTATGTTATGCCGCCCAACACCAGGGCAGCCGTTGCTCCGTCTGGGTGTACCAGGGTTGTTCAGTGCCCTGCTGATCGGTGCAACTACCGTGGTGTTTGCACAGATCTCTGGACTACCTTCAGGTGTGACTGCGACATTGGCTACGCTGGAACCACTTGCAATGAAAGTAAGTATAATCTCCGAGGTGCAAATGCATTGCTAGCCACTTCAGTCGGGTAGCTGCTCCTGATTCTTGATGCAGTTTTAGCTGCATTGTACCTTGCACGTTGTTACTAAAACTTTGAATGTTAAAATTGGAACAACCATAAAAAGTATCATGTGAAATGTGTTCTTTACAATACTGTACATCCTTTCTTTCAATCATCATCAATTTTATTTTTTCCTCTTTCAAATTGCAGGTTTCATTCCTGCTACATTCCGATTTGAGGATGCCCCAGAGAGCTATGCAGAATTCACTGTTGATGACACCCTGTCTAGTTCCTCAAGTGCCGTCAGATTGGCTTTCCGAACCCGCGCACCTGATGGTTTGATCTTCTTCACCAGAGACGTATTCAGCAACAGCCACATCACAATTGAGGTGGTGGACGAAACACTGACTGTCACGGCATCTCGGAACAGCAGCCTTACCTCAGTAATCTTAGGCCAGGGACTGTCCAATGGCCAATACCACTTTGTTTCAGTGACAGCCGATCAAACTGAACTCAGGGTAATCCTCAACCCTGGGGAGTCTGAACTTACAGACACCAAAGCGTTAATGAGTGGAGATCCAGATTTTGTGGATTTCAGTGTTGGCGGAGTGGCTGATTTTACAGCCCTTGATCCAGACGCCATCGTGTCTGACACCTACTTCAAGGGTTGCTTGTGGGACGTCAAGGTTAACAACTACTCCCTCCAGTTTGAGCCCCTAAGCCTTCCCGATTTCCCCATCCCCTCCTTTCCCATGACTACCAACGCCAGCGTCCTGATCAACGACTGTCAGAGTGACGATACCTGTGCCGATTTGCCGTGTGAAAACGGAGGGACCTGTGAGGTAACCTGGAATGACTTCAAGTGCCACTGCCCATCAGGTTTTGGTGGTAAGAACTGTTCGGAGTTGACCATCTGCGCGAAAGAAAATGTTTGCCCTCCTGAGGCTGAGTGCAAAGACCTCCCAGACGGACATGAATGTGAGTAGACTATTTCAGCTCGCTATTAAAGTTTGGACCACTTATCCGTTAGAAAAAATGCTGCAAGTTTCAAGCATTCGATGTACCTGAAGTTTGAAGCTGAATCTCAGAATTTGAAAAGACTTATTTCTGATGGGGAACTTAGCATTCATGTACTTCATGTGGGTATTGGGTGCAGTGGGTCAAAAAAAAAGGCTGAAAATTTTGGTCACTTCCTCAACACTGGGAAATTGTTGGATGTTATTGTTCTTTAGTCTTCTTGAAGTATCTCATGGATGAAGTATTTGTTCAGAGATTCTTATTCTGTATGTTTCTGACATGTTCCTGCCTCTTAAACTCATTGAAGAACCCTCCTACTGACACTGTAACAATTCATACCATGTTTCACTGGAGCCTTGTCTTCCTCCCCTGGGCAGGTGTGGTGGACGCCACGTTCAACGGCATCTCCAGCTTGGTCACGTACACCTCCAACATCAGTCAGTCCACCGTCCTTAACTCCATCACCCTAAGAGCTCGCACCCGCAGCGATGCCGGTATCATCTACCACTCCTCCAACAACCTCACCAATTACTTTGTCACCTTGTACCTGGACCAGGGCAAACCTGCCCTTCGCTTCAACCTTGGCCAGACCGGAGACATAGTGGAGTTGGTGTCACGGGTCAGCATCAAGGACGGTTCTTGGCATGACATCAAAGTCGAATTCTCCACTGCCCAGGTAGAAATCTCTGTCGATCAAATATCAGAAACTATTGCAAGTGATATTCAGTCAGATTTCCTAGCCTCTGTCATCACATCAGAGGGGAGTTCTCCAGTGCACGTAGCGGGAACAACCATGGTCAACAATGATTACTTCATCAACTACAACCACTTCAAAGGCTGCCTGGATGAAGTGCGAGTGGGCGGCATCCTTCTCCCGTTCTATAGCCGAGATACCATCAACTCCACTAGTGAGGAGCAGTTTGAGGCCACCATCGTCAACGTCGCGACACCTTGCATGAGTGAGCCAGGTGTCTGCGACTCCCACTTTTGCAGCAACTCGGGCACCTGCCTGGATGTGTGGAATGACGCTGAGTGCCAGTGTGCACCCGGCTTCACAGGCGACAGGTGCCAAATTGACATAAATGAGTGCATGGCCAACCCCTGCGTGATGGGATCCACCTGTCGGGATGAGATTAACAATTACACCTGTTTATGTCTACCTGGGTATGAGGGGCGTAACTGTGACACCGAAACCAACGAGTGCGATCCAAGTCCCTGTTTACAGGGTTCAGTGTGCTATGACGGTGTTGATTTCTTCAACTGTACTTGCCTGGATGGTTACACTGGTACCTTGTGTGACGTTTTGGTAAGGAGTGAAAACTTGCCTTCTATTCAGGGGGATTTCTATCTTTAAATGTTCCACATGTATACAGGAGGTCTTCAATTTTTATACAGATTTCAGAAGGTGCATGCACTTGAAATCAGGAACTTAAATCAACACATGTTCTTTTCGAAAAAAAGTGTCTAATTTGTTTTTTGTTCTCTGTAGATCAATGAAACATGCGCTGGAAATCCTTGTAAGAATGATGCAACATGCCGAGACACTCCTGGATCAGAGGCAAGTCGTCATTTGGAATTAGAATTTTATTCCAGATCATGACGAAAGAAAATGTGTTGAAGTCTAACTCTGTTCTCTGACTTATATTACTTTATCAAAGTGACAAAGGATTTTCTAAATCATTAAAAGGCATGTCCTAAAATCATCAAACAAACCTTGTTTGATTAATGCAACATGTTCAGAGGGATTGCTATTTATACCAGAAGGTGTACATTTTCTTGGCACTTTCCTCATTAAAGAGTGCTTACTCAGAGGTTCCGTTCTGGCTTGTCCTGTCCTGGATTGACAGCTTCTCTGTTCTCCCCTTGATGGAATGAACTAATTGATAACAAGTTGTGTTCAGTACAGAACTTGTAATAATGTCCGAAACTATTTTGACGTGAATCTTTCAAACTGTTGTTTGCACTTGTGGGATTTGAATGGTAGATGAAAGAGTCTGTTCAATTTCATTTGTTTTTTACAGATTTGTTGGGGAAAGCCGCAGAGCATTCTTTGCCCATACTTTGTTTTGGAAATATATGTTATGCTTTTTCTGACCCTTATTTACAGGTTAAGTTTGAATGTCTGTGTCCTAATGGTTTTGATGGCGATGACTGCGGCCAAGAAATTGACTACTGCGTGGCCCACAGGTGTGCCAATGGTGCCACCTGCAACAGTCTTCGGGACGAGGGAACTTACTCGTGTAGCTGCACAGATGGGTTCAGTGGAGACCTCTGTGAGATAAATGAGGACGATTGTGGGGGTGTGACTTGCCAAAACGGAGGAAGCTGTGTGGATGAGATTAATGACTATTACTGCAATTGCACTGCAGGTGGGTATCTTTAACTGAAGGCATGCTACCAAATCCTACAGATGGGGTTAATTACCGCATTGATGTGCATTGTCATTGATAATGCAATCTCCATCCATGTTCATATCAGATGGCTGTGGCTAGGAGTAGCACATACATGTAGGTCTATGGGAAGTTGTTGGTAGCCGTTAGTCAGTGGCTTCCATAGGCTCACACATTACTTGCAGCCATAGCCATACTGTGGGACAGAGTCTGTGAGTCCCAGACCTTACAAGGAATCATCCATTCTGAGAGGCACCTTCAGAGTTGGGAAGTAGGAAACTATCCTTTCATTTTTGTTTTGTTTTTTCCAGGCTACGAGGGTAAATTTTGTCAAAATGACATCAATGAGTGTAACCCTAACCCTTGTCAGTTTGGGGCAACCTGTGACGACCTCCTCAATGATTTCAACTGTGTCTGTACACCTGGCTTCGAAGGTAAGTCAAGATAGATTGAAGCTTTAAAAATCACATCATGTCAAACTCACAGCAATTTAATGCCCTTTGTAAACAGCTTTTGTATACATATAGCTGTCAAAAAATTTTTTTTGAAAAGATACGATTGAATCCAAATGTTCCATGGCATCATTTTAAAGTCATCATGACAAATTGCTGCAAATGTAAGAAATTGTGGAAAAGTTTAAGATTTGTAGGAGTGTTTTGAGGTGTCCTGGTTAATTATCCGTTCATAATTTCTGATATTGTGGAATGTTGTTTTAGCATGAGAAAGGCTATTTTGTCAAATCACAAGTGTGAAGATTCGCTTTTTGAAAGATCTTTTGCTGCATTCCTTACTGTTCGGGATCTCATCTTGTTAATGTTGTATTTCTGTTGAGTATGTTCTCAGTCTTGTAATCTGATTTTGCATGTTGTGTATGCATGCACACAATTTGGGCGTTTCACAAAATCTGTCAGCCATTTCGAAATGCGCATTGGGTCGACAGATTTCGCTCTCTGTGATTGGTCAACGCGTTGCAAACTCTTGGAGGCTTACTATTGTGAAACGCCCATGTTGAAGGAGTAACATGACAAATTCTTGCTTTGCTTGATATGGTTAACAGAAATAACAGTCAGTCTTTGAAGCGTTTCGTTAATGATGGACATGGAAATGCTGTGCTTGCAGTACGGTTGATTTTATGTCTCCCAAAGATCTCTTTGACGGGGGAAAAAGTCAGTATATTGACAAAATCAGAGATGTTCTCTTTTGTTCTGGGTAATTTTTGCCGTGGTATAAATATTAAGGAGCAGTTCAGCAAGCTCTAGAAACTGAGGCAGAAATGTATCCCCTGTCAAATTCTATTGGGGAAATTTATCTATTGGGCTAAAAATTTCATGGTCTGTTGACAAAATTTGCTTTCATAATGATGACAATTATGAATCTTCATATCGTGGTACCATTTGATGTATTGTTAATCAAGTTAGGGGTTTTATCAGTATTCTGAGTTTTCCGTCGAGATTGCTGTTGACATTGTAACATTTAGAAGGAGGTTTGTTGCATGCGTGCATGCATTGGACACCTGCGCACGTTATGCTTGTATTTCATTTGGCTACTGAGCATGTTTGCTTTGCTGATACACATTATGTAATGCATTTTGTCTCATCAGCACCTGTGTTCTGTTCAAAGATTCCAAGTGCTGGTTTTCATTTATTAAAGATGAATTTTGAAGTGGCACTTTGCATGGTTGATCAACTTCAAGGCATTAATTCTTTGCTGTGTATGCAGTGAAGTATAGTCTTTACCTGCAAGGGCCAAGACTGGATTTCAGTACGGTTTGTCTCTTAAGGAGTGATGCCCTCTCCCGTTTAGCCATACAATGTTTAGAGTAACAAAACAACGCAAATCAAGTCTTGGGCCAAGACTATGATTTGGTTAACCTACATTGAACAAAGCGGGCATGGTTTGGTAGAAATTTGGGTAACTGACGGCACAAAATTGAGAGCCAGCGAAAGTGGAAGCAAAAGTTTGATGGTGAAGTTTTTGAGGTTTTGTGTTTCATTTCTCTATTGACACATGAACTATAATAAACAAAAAATGTGCACTGTGATGAAATTAATACAGCAGAGAAAATAATCCATTTTGTAGCAACTGTTATACCATTTGCTTTTAAGGAAATCATGTAAACAAAATCCAGATTAGATATATATTTATTCTGATTTTTGTTGACATTGTCTCTATAGGAATATATGTACCATCCCAGGGTTCTAATTAGGGTTTTGAAGCACTTTTGTAATCATGAGTAGCGACAGCAAAGTTATAAACATTCGAGGGCGTTGGATTTTCCAAAGACTTTCCTAGCTGTACAATGTGGGCTGTATAGAAAGACTTCAAGTGTTTCCCTTAGTCCAGTCATGAGGGGGGTTATCACTCTGTATAATGCATGCAGTGATACTATGAGGCGGTACACGCAGGTTACATCGGTGTTCCGGCTGCCAATTTTTTGAAATAACAGCCGAAGTTTAAGGCTTGGCAGGCGCAAACTCTTCATGCAGCGCGGAGTACAATTTTTTTTGCCACCAACTGCTCAACATTTCAGCCAGTGCTTGTGTGGCCAGTTGGTGACAAGTCACCGACAGTGGCAATTGACAGCTGAAGGTTGTTCCGCCATTCTGCAACTTTTTTGAAAAGGTTTTTTTGAGTCCTGTTCTTAACTTGCTGCTGCTGTGAATGTTTCAGCTTGCGACAAACTTATCCAATGTCTTTTCAGCATTCAAGCAGTCGTTTCATGAGGAACGAGCTGCTTTGATGTCTTCTTTTTGTGATGTTCATTCACCAGGCTTCTGTCTGTCTGTGTTATATTCATGTACCACAAAACTCATCCATTTTATCTCAATCTGTACTAAACCTGACGTCATCCCAAGGCACTGCAAAATAAACCATTCCACTGAATATTCTAACAGTCAGCCTAAAAGTGTTGCATGAATTGTTCTTACTAACAAAGCCGATTGCGCTGCTTTTTAACCCACTTGAACCCAAACATTGTGAAATCCAACTGAACCGTTCTTAAAAACGTTATGATTTCATTTTCGTTCACTCTTTATTTTTTCTTTCCCATCATGCAACACTTTCAGGCCGGTTCTGTTCCGTTGACATAAATGAATGCCTTGTTGCCCCAAATCCCCTTTGCCAAAACGGAGGCATCTGCATGAACACTGTAGGAAGCTATGAATGTATCTGTCCCATGGACACCTACGGCCCCCAGTGCCAGATCTCCCCTTGTGACCCCTCCCCCTGTGAGAATAACGCCACCTGTACCACCCAACCCAGGGGGGTGTATGACTGTCTCTGCCCCCTTGGGTACGAGGGGGTCAACTGCAGTGTTGCTAATTGTTCCATCGCGGGTTGTCAAAATGGCGGCACTTGTCTGCTTGGTGATGGTAGCTGGGAATGCAAATGTGCTGAGTTGGACGCAGGTAGACCTTTCTGTTTTTCCGTTATCCCCCCTCCCCTTTTACGTTGTGTGAGCTAACCTTATAGAGACTTCACAGATGTCATTTTTAAGAGATTGTCCATTTTGGCCCTTTCTGGAGATAATTTACTCGTTAATCCTGTAAGTTTCTACTTCACTAGTAACCCTAAACGAGTATCTTCCACAACAGACACCGCTAAGACATTGGAACAGCTTTTGCAGTTAAGCTCACGCCAGAGAGAGAACTTTCATTTAATCGTAATTACAGGAAAAACTTCATTCTTCCTTTCATTTTTGTCAGTTCAAAATAGAAGAAAAATTCTCTAGTATTTAAATCAAGCAGGCTATCTTTCCAGATCCATTTTTTGGCTTTCCTTCAAAATTTCCAAATCCATTCTAATCCCTCTTCATCAAATCTTGTATCACAACCTTTAAAAAGGGAGTAAACATGCTTGGCCAGTCTTAAACGTGCATTTAAGACCGGCTCAAGAGAATGGATGTGACTAATGCCCTCACAGCTCGGGCATTATAATCATTCAGTCTCCTGAGTTGGTTTAAATATTAGTTTAAGACTGGTCAAGCACTTATTAATTACCATTCATAAATACCTTTTTTAGTCAGAGAGTTAAGAGAAGTCAACATGTGATGGATTTCCAACAATTTTGTTCTAGATTTTAATTTTCATTTTCCTGAACACCCCTGGTATATTTTTTTGTGCAACTGTTGTCCCAAAGAATCTCCTTATATGGACTTGCCATGTGTGTGGCGTCTGCGTACACACAGACTCTGGACCAATCAGAATCAATTAACCGTCTCGTATCCAGGTGCCCGCCCGTGATTTACGCAGCGGGCATTATCACTTCTTAACAGGCATTAGCAAAATGTTAAAAGACCCTCACGTTGCATGTTGTTGAATAGGGAGACTGTGTGAAGCATTGATGAATTTCATTTAAAAAAAGGAAACCAACAGCTGCTGTCTTCACCATTTCCCATTTGTTCTTCTCACTGAGATTCATCAGGTTTCAATTTGACCAGATATACTTCATTTCACCCCACTCTTTTGATTGGTCTGTTTGTCCTCTGTCTTCCTGGTGGTGTTTATCTAGGAGTTGATTGTTTGTCCCTAGTGAAAACAAGTACAGCTGATATACTCTCAGGCAACTGCTGCTACCTTAAAAAGCCTTAGGAGTAGTAGCATCCTATTAATTTTAAAAGGCTGCGTAAAACTCTCAGGGATCAGTTTTGTCAATTTCAGAATACTTTAACATGTTTAGAATTTCTTTAGCTGCACAATGCACTCTTTTCTTCAGTTTTGAATGGTGTGATTAACTGTTTGTATGCAAGACAAGACTTTTATTTTTCAAAATTGTTTCCAAACTATTGAAATGTAACAGTTCAGCCGCTCAGATTTTGATTTGATTTTAATAACAGTTCCACAGGTGGATGTGGTCCAATGATATCAATGCAGAGACTGCTATCAGTACACATATGTAGAACATGCTTACAATTATACCACGATCTGATGTCACTGGCAGGTGTTTTTTTTTGGGGGGGGGGACTTATTTATTGAAGAAAAGTCATCTAGATGTAACTTTAAGAACATCATTAGAAATTATTTTAGAACTCTAAACCTGGAATCACAAAGTGAAAACACCCATCTCATTTCTTCCTTCCCAGGGCCGTTGTGCCAATATAAAGGACCTTGTTCTTTGGACATTGACCCTTGCCTTAACGGCGGGTCATGTAACCAGACCTTCCAAGATGATGGCAGCTTTAGCTACATGTGTCGTTGCCCCGTCGGCTTCAACGGCACCAACTGCGAGCTGAAAATCAACTGGTGTGACAGCAACCCTTGTCTTCATGAGGGCAGCAACTGCACCAGTACAACAGACACATTTCTTTGCAGTTGTGGACCGGGATACACAGGTAAAAATGTGGAGAGACTTATTTTCTTTTCAGCGTCTTAACCCTACCCTAACTCCCAAGGGTATACCAGGCACGAAATGGGACAGAGGGGTACCCCCCCCGAACAAGTTCAATCCCTATACACACTCCAACCTATTGTTACTTAACACATCTCCCCAGATGTCTGAAAAGAATTCCTGAGATACCAGTATAACAATGACCAACACAAAGGTGTGGGGGGGGGTTCTCTCTATCCCATAGTTTGCTTCATATGCCCTAGGGAGTTCCAGTCCTTGCAGATCTCAACAAACTGTGCACATAAACAGGTGGACTCTATGCCTTGTCCCACATACAACACAGCCAGTATAGCAGTGCAGTCCTCATCCAACAAATGCTTGGGTTGGAGTTTGGCTGGCTCAGGATCATTAGGGTTAATGCATACAATTTAGAAGTCAAGACAAGAAGTTATGTTAGTGACTGCTGCCAAAGGCTCAGCTCAAAAGTTACCTGGCATGAAGTGGAATTGAGGTTTTAACCCAGATACAGAAATCTGTATTTGCAGAAACCCAAAGAACAGGGTGGGGTTTTATGACAGTCGTCGTTTTCTGTGGAATGTCAGCATACGAGATGAAGGATACTCTGCAGGAAATGTCCATGACTTGGTACTGTAACTATCTTGTTAGCTAAACAGTGTATATGGTCAGATTTTATCTCCAGATTATTGCGTTTAATACAAATGGCAACATCTTGTAATTGCAGGCACGTTCTGTGAAATCAAGTTACCAGACTGTGCCAGCAACCTGTGCCAAAACGGAGCGACGTGCCAAGATCTAGACTATGGCTACAAGTGTCACTGTGCTGATGGTTACAGCGGTGATGACTGTGAGACTGACATTGATGAGTGTGCTATGGAGCCGTGTGAAAACGGTGGCAATTGCACCGATGCTGTCAATGATTTTATTTGTAACTGCACCGGCACTGGTAAGTTCAAGGCCTCAAAACTGTCTAAGTTAGTCATGTTCACTTTGAGGCAGTAGTTTACTGCCTCTTCCTGTTTTGGCTGTTGAGTCCAAAAGCATTTATTCAAGATTTTTATTCAAGATTTAAGCCCTGTTTCAGATCGTTTCTGGGTAAGCAAGATTTCTCTGCCTGATCCATGGACAATCATTTCTCTTCTCTTTGGCTTTTGCTATGTCCCCTTCTGATTCTTCCACCAGGTTACCAAGGAAACACCTGCTCTGAAGACGTTGATGAATGCACCACGCTCAGTCCTTGTCTCAACAACGGCACCTGTGCCAACTCACCAGGGTCCTTTAAGTGTACCTGCCAGTCTGGTTGGCTTCCGCCCGTCTGCTTCCTCGCTGATCCATGTGTCGGGAAGCCTTGTAAGAATGGAGGAAGATGTGACTACGCTGTCTCACCGGACGGTCAGTCGGTTGAGTGGAAGTGCGTATGCTCGGCGGACTATGACGGTGACAAATGCGACACGGTAAGACATGCTTAGTGATGGATTCTCGCCCCGACTGTTGGTCTGATCCAGAGGAAGGTGTAAACCCAGTCTGGTAGAGGAAAATCCTGTTATGGCCTTACAATTTTCAACATCACCACACGCACACCAGATGCAAGGATGGATCCAGAACCAGATTTCCAGGGGGACCATACTTGGGGGGGATAACATGACGAAGTTTTCCATGTAACCTTTTATGGTCTTTCTGAGGATTGAGGCTACATTGTGGGGGGGCTTTTTGCCCACTTTATGAAATAAGGAAATGACAAAGATCAAGAAATCATCTTTTCTCTCCTTAGTTTTCAAACAGATTTTGTACTCCTTTGGAAAGGTGACATGGTCTCCAGTGGTTCCCCTCCCTCCATCCATTCAGAGGGATGGGCCATACTTTAACATTTTTCTAATCAAGCCTTCTGATTTTTCTCAACCTAACCAACACTGTCAGCTTAATTTATATAACGGGTTTTGCCCTTACCCATATATTAATAAACACTGTATGCTAAGTGCTTGTCCGAGAGCCTTTGAAAAAAGTCACAACTCGAACCCACGACCTCCTGCTTACTAGTACAGACGTCTTAACCACTCGACCACTGAGCATACAGTGCTTATTAATATGTACGTTGGGTAAGGGCAAAACCCGTTATATAAATTAACATCTCCCCAACGCAAAAATACATCTTGAAAATAGTTCGCAGTACCCGCTGCTTCACCTGACTCGGACCGGCCAGCCGACCCCGGCAAGCTCGGTGGTCGAGTGGTTAAGACGTCTGCACTAGTAAGCAGGAGGTCTTGGGTTCGAGTCCCACCCGAGTAAGCTTGTGACTTTTTTCACAAGCTCTCGGACAAGCACTGAGCATACAGTGTTTATTAATATATTTTTGCCTATATATAATATAGGCAAAACCTGTTATACAGATTAACATCTCCCCAACGAAAAAAAAAATACATCTTGAAAACTGTCAACTTAGTTTGAAAGATCCGGGAGGCAAACTCCAAACTCAGATACCTTGAATCAGGAAGTTGGAGTTTTGAGACAACACAGAATTTTAAAAAGTGGCCTGTTTTAAGTTCTTCCCCCAATTTGACCCCTGTAAAACTTGTTCACTCGTTACCCCTGACAAAGTGCATGCATCAGATAAAAACCACATGGAGAACTCTATATTGACTTCCTTTCTGTTATCCATCTCTTAGTTCATTGGAAATGAGACCAACTGGGCTCTAATTGGTGGCGTAACAGGCGGGGCGGTCGTTCTTCTCATCATTGTCATCGTCTTAGGGATCTTCCTGATCAACGTGAAGAACAAGAGAGCCACCAGGGGCACTTACAGCCCCAGCCGACAGGAGATCTCCAGCTCCAGAGTGGAGATGGATAACATCCTCAAGTTGCCTCCAGAAGAGAGGCTTATCTAGAAGTTTCTCATCAACCTCATCCCCCACTGATGGCAAACCCTTTGCTCCAACTAGAATTTATCTTTCTTGAGGTATGTCTGTTGCATGGAAGCTGGGATTCAGACTTGTGGTTCCCTAGAAGATTACACAACATTGGATTGGGAAATTCTGCCATCTCTTATTACACATTTCGGAAACAACACTAACCTTCAGGAATGAGGTTGATGGAGAAGCCGTTTTTGTCAAGCTCCGAGTGGTCCTTATCAAATTGTAAAATAAAACTTGGCAGTAGGCTATGGACAAATCCGACAGTCACAATGAGAAACCGTTACTGCAAGGCCATCTTGTTTGCACACAGATGGTACAGACGTGTCGCATTCCTCTCCAGCTAGTGGAGTGTCCTAACTTGTGAAAGTGCGTGTGGGCGCCCAAGTTAAGACGTGTGCATAAGTGTGATGGCCCGCAGGAATGGCCTCTCCTCGGGTTTGTCTATAGTTGATGACTGCCACATTTCAAATTTATATTGCCACCGTATTAAAAGATTTCTTATAACATCTGGAGAATGATCCCTAGTTTCACTAACCCAATGCAGCATTTACTTTCAAACATTTTTATTCATTTTTAATACCCACATTTTACTCATTTTATGCAGTAATCTTTTTTAAGCAGTGGCCAGGTTGTTTTCCCCAAACAAGTTAAACATGAGTTTTTACTTCGGGTGTTAGATTCTCTGCATAAGTTTTATTTTGTATATAAATATTTAGTTGATATTGTGCATTTATTTGCCTTTTCGTTCTTTAAGACTTGGTGTAGAACAAAATCTTGCATTCATACAAACATTTTTATCCAGTATCCCAGATTAAACTTGTGAAAAATTGTCCAATGAAAACAGATGAAAAATTACATAACCCGAATAACAGACCCTAGAGTGCCTTTTTACCGTCCAAAGCTTTACAAAATTAAAACCAGCTTGCTAGTTTTTTGAACATTTTTAATAAAAATGTAAATATATTTATATATATTCAAAGGTAGTTAGTTGGAATGCACTTTTAATTAACCAAATGCTGAGACTTTACACGTGAAAGATAAGAAGAAAAATCAACTCATGCAAATTGAGCTATTTGAATATGCGTAATTTTAGAACAGTTGGGAACACTTGTAATATGATTCCATTTTTGTTGTTTTTAGTTGTATTTGACCGTTTCTTTCTGTTTTGATCAACTTGTTGAAGAGGTAGTTGCCAATATGCTCTAGAGATATTCTCGGAATGTTCTTTGGGGGAATTTTTTTCAGGAAGTTATGTTAATCGCATGTTTAAGTATTACTCAATAACTAATTTATTTAATCAACACAAAGGAATACTTGTATAATGCTTGTTTACTGTGAAACATTTTTATGTTGCTGCCTGTGGTTTTCCCATTTCTCTGCATCTCTGTTCTTTCCTAACTTTGATTACGCTAAGAAGTCCAGTATTCTTGCTTAGCATTTACCGGTTGCTGCTGAACTGTTCAGAGTTAAGTGTGTACTTACATTCTAACTTACCCTTGCATAGTTTGATGATAACTAGTGCTTTTAATGCACAGCTTAAGTAGAATCTTTGAGAGATTGAGCATGGTGTGGGTTTAAAACCCTTGGTGTTATTCAAGTGCAAAGAGCTCTAGATGTTTTCTTTCTTTTTGTGTTTGCTTATAAAATTTTACAGCAGGTGCAGTAGTTGATTCTGCATAATTGATTGAGATTTTTTTCCAGTTTTTCAGTACTGGGATTGATGTTCAGGGGCATGCATTTTCTCCAAGTTTTGAAACCTGCAGCAGACAGAGAAACATTTCTCATTATCTAATATCCCCATTTTTTTGATGGAGGTTCTTGTCAGTAGAGGGCAGCAGACATTGTTTCTGAAATCAGGTTCGATCAGGTAGTTGCAGATTACAAGTACAGCTCAAGCAACTGCATTCAAACTCATGCTAGTGTACAGTAGATGGACTTGACTTTTTCTACTTGATTCTTGTCTGTAGGTTTCAAACTGTTGACAAATTGCAATATTTCCATACTGCATATGATTATAGCATATGTCATTTACAAATGCACCTGCCAACAGCTCAAAATATTCCACAAAATGGAGATGCTATTCTGTACATTATGTTCCTCCTAAGACCAAATATTGAATGGTGTGTTTCATACTTGCTGAGTTCTTTGAACACGGCACACCACTTTTGTATGTTTTGTAATGATATATGCATGAGAATGTGTGAATGAATGTTTTTGAAATGAATATGTTTGCATTGGTGTGTGTTCATTGTAATCGCCTTTTTTGGCATAACTTACAGAAACATCTTTATGGTGGTCGTTAAATTAGTTCAGTACTAGATAAAAGTTCAAGGATTCACAGATTTAGAATTTGTAAGTACATGTATTCCGAAGCTCTTTTGGGGAAAGAAGTAATTAGCAAATACGTGGTGCTGATGGAAATGACCAGTCATTCTAATGTCATTCCAAACATTCTTTAAATCAATGAACTAAATAAGCCAATCAGAATCCTGGATGAAAACTGAGAAACCTTCCAAATGGTAGACAAATCATTATATGACCACTTCTCAGATTCTCATTGGTCAACTGTATATTGCATATTCATAATCCTATGGCAATTTGTTTTATTGGTTGGAAAAACATCAACTGTGTGGGAATGTGTGATACACTGTATACTCACCAAACTGTGGTAAACCTGCCCATAATTACATGTACATTATTTGGTTAAAACATTTTCATTTAAAGATGTCACAGTTTGACTGGAATTTTAAAATATAATTCATCCACTGACAGTATTGTACTCTGAGTTATTCAAGAGACCAGTAGCTTGTGGCTCTAGAAATCCTCAGAGCTACAAAAATAACAATTCTTGGTTTCAGGTTTTATATTCTAAGTCTTTTATAACAGTGGTTGTGCGCTGACATTTAAGTGGTAAAAAAAAAAGATATTTGATATTATTGCAGGGGCGTAGCAAAGATATTTTCTTTGGAGGGGGTGTACCAGAGTCAGTTAGCTTACTTGTAACTTGTTTGCCAACCTCATGTCGTGTAGAATGGAAATCCCTGGTATGCTACATTTCATGCCTAGGGGGAAATGCCGATGGCCAACATATATCGTTTATGTACCAATTTTGGATTTATTTGTCGACCGAAGCTCTGTTTACTGACTGGAATTAATTTTCGGGGGGTAGTGCACCCCCACACCTCTCTGGTTGCTACGCCCCTGAAAAAAAAATCTTGAAAACGCCCCTGATTATTCTGAAAGACAGTCTGCCAGTGACCTGTCACATGAGCCTACTACTTGTTATGGATAATAAATTCGTGTGTTGAAGTAGCTACAGTCAGGATAAATTGATGTGTAAAATATTTCAGCTAGTTATAGGAAAGATTGAAAAAGTCTCTCTATACTGTTGGGTTGGGTAGCATCATCTTAAACGGTGTTTTGTAGAAATTTACCAGAATCATTTCCAAAGATTGCTGTTGAGTTAACCTCATTGCTCAACATGTCCAACAAAATTTGTAAGACTACGGTTTATAATGGAGATGTACATAGATTGAATGCAATATTCTGTTTTGTTCTAATTTGCTGTAACGGGAATATATTTTAGTATGGAGAAATCTTTCCAAGGTTTGAAATAAGATGTCGTTTGTTCTGTTGTTTAATTTGTCTGGTTGGCTCATCTGATTTTCTTCAGGTCGAAAATCTGAATTTCGGAAGGGATCAGTAACATCACAGAGCATGGTTCTGTGTGCTTTCGAATCTTGTTATGAACTTATACCATTTGTCATCACGCCTTTTTACAGGTGTCATGGTGGTTCTGAAAGGAGGATTAGTAACAGAAGAAGAGATGGGAAAGGGGAAAGGAGAGGAGGGGCGTGTCTAGCTTTGGTTTTAGAGGGGGTGTAACTATAGGGAGGGGTTACATGACGGCTTTGTATTCGTTTTGGCAATTCGGGTGATTACACTCAATATCGTTTCATTAGGCACGGCGGAACTACCCCTGTAAAGAAGTCGGTGGTGTCACCATGCAATTTTGGTTACCATCATGACCACCATCTTGCCCATTATTTTCCTCCTCCAATTTAAGTCCGTGGATGGCTTGCCAGTTTTCTCTCCCGCACCCATTTTCCTATGATTTAGTAGTAACCGATATCAGTACAAGCATGCCATTTCCAATTGTTCCTGATAACTCCCGAGGTATACCAGCAATAAGTTTGCTACATGGTGTACTATACCCATCAGGCTTCAAATTGTGGATAGGACCACACGCGACACGCCTAGCGTGCTCATTAATTTAAGTGCAGCTGTGTTCTCGCCATGCCCTCGTTTCGTTGACTTTTAATTAAGTATCAACAAAGACCTGCATATTTAGTCCGTCCCTCAAGAGCTATACCTTCTCTAGAAAGTCGGCGACTCTCCTCCCCTCCGTTTCCCGGAAATATAATCTTCAAACCCGACGATCTTGCGAATGTTTGCAACATAGTTTTCACGGGCTTATTACAAACACTCCAGACAGCGAAAAACGTGAACACGATTAAGAACTTTGGAAACAATGACTCACATGCCACTCACATCGTTTGTAGCTGAAGTTAAATTGTTCGCCAAAAGGATATTTCTGCTCTAGAAATGTACACTTTGTTGAAGAGCATTCAGTTTCCCGAAGCAGAAGGCCACATTTACCAAATGTTAGACCTATTTGAAAACGACCTTCGATATTTACATTCCACATTGTAAAACTGGAAATAATAAAAGCACAACATATTTTCAGCTTGATGAGGCCTTCCTGTATTTCTGGCAATTCACTCTACTTGCATGAATGAGCTCACCCCGTGAACTCTCGATGCATAAAGCATCGCAACCGGCAGTCGATTTCTATCGCCTTTACCAACAAGGCTATGAAATAAACGCTGTAGTTCGGGGTGAGGCGAACGATTCTGCGTGAATTTAATCTTGTAACATTTCCTTGTGCAGTTTTTGGTCTGCTAAGTGCGGTTTTAAAAAGTTGGATGGTTTAAATGACAAGTCGATCGACAACATTGTATGTGGTTGAATTACGATTACAGCACTCACATGTATACCATGATTTGGTTTGGATGAACCTCTCGATAGGTATTAGAAACATGTGGTTCAACACCAGGAGAAAAGATAACTCAGTTTGCCCATGTAGTTAGAAAATAACATGGGTTCCATTGTACTGAAAGTGGTGTCGTTGTTTATCTGCGCATGTCTGGGTAAGTTAACCATGTCGATTTTTTTTATAATTATGAACCTGCGTTATTCAATTTTTCCTTCAGTTGAGCGGCACTTCAATTTTTGGAGTAAACCCTTGGAAATTGTCAAGGAAGTGGGAAAATTCAGACCCAATGTTATTTTTCAAAAGTGTAGTTGTGCTTACAACGGGACATTAATTTATTTCAGTGATCTCTTGAAACTGATAATGATATTACCAGGGAACTTCAGAAAACTCGAATTTTATTATTTTATTTCTTGTACCGAAACTTGAGATTACTAAAAACTACTGACACCTAAAGAAAGAAAACATTCAGTTTAGAGTTAGAAGGAAATTAAATCCTATATGCTGGGAGTGAAAACATAGGCCACCCAATGACTCTTTCCCTTTCTTTTTTAGTTGGAAGCGTCTGTACTTCATGACTACTTTAAGAACCTTCGTTTTGATTGGAAGTTCTCTTTTTTAGGGATAACTTCAACTGGGCAATGGTTTCAGGAAAAATCATCTTTTTTGTCAAACGCCCCTGTATTTACTAAGACATTTAAATGCGCTGAGCATAATCCGTCCTGTTATTCTAATGTTTCATAATGAATTTTACGGAGTATTGCCTGATTTATTTTATCAAAAATCAGTTTCATTTGGCCAAACGTAAATAATCAAGAGGATGTTAAAATTCATTCTTCACTCATGGGGTGACGGCATTCATTCATCAAATTTTGTACTGTACTGCAGTGTCTTTCCTTTTTAATTAAAATGAAAGGAAACTAACCAAGTCAAGTTATTAAGCTCAGGTGGTGTTGAAAAATGGTAGTTTCTAGCATTATTTTCAAATTTTGAAATCATTAAAATGAAACTTGAACGAGGCTAAATACTTTAGCGGGCGCCACCCAATTCAAGGGAAATTCTCAGCTCAGCCAGGCAGAGACGCTCAAAAAGTATCCCCCACAAATTCCTTCGAAAAGAGGGGTCTGTGTGGGCCAAGAAATTGTGGTATTGTGTAAGTATGGCCCAAAATCATCTCTGTAGATTCGGGGGCTCCCGTCTGGGAGCAAAGCAGACAAAATGTGATTGCAATTTGTCAGAAGAGCCTCAAAACGGTGAAGGCCAGGATGTCATTTGAAAAATGGCTGCTGAGAAGATAATCAAAACCTTAATTGGTTAATTTACTAAAAACCAGGCTGAAAATCAAATGAAATCTGAGGGACCAAAGAACAAACTTCGTTTGCCCGCAATGGGACTCCAAACTTTGTTGATTTTACACTGTTTTCAATGGGGCTTGAATGAGTGCAGTTCACCTAGTTGGTCTGGGAAGAGGCCCTAGGTCTAGTGGATAATGGCGGCCTACCTTTGGTGAGAGTTTCCGTGCAGTTTGATAGGGTCCAGTCCACTAATTCAAGCCCCATTGAAAACAGTGTAAAATCAGCACCGTTCAGGGCCCAATAGCATGCACGCCAACATCCCTGAGATTTCTGAAACACAAATGAAATTCTTGTCTGGTCACTTATCTTTCAATTTCTTTTCAATTTTTTGTGGGTTAACCAATTACATTTTTAATTATTCCCACAAAACAAAATCACCCCCCAAAAAGTGATTTTTCCGAAGTCTGATTGCAGCCATTTTTCAAGTGGCAACCCTCAACTTTCTCGGGCACTTAGGACCATTTTTCAACCGTAGTTTTTAGCCCTTCTGCTCTCATATGAAAGCTCAAAGACCCAGGGAGTTGATCCTGGCAACGATTTACACAATCTCACCATTTTGGGGGCCAAACAATCTCCTTTTTCAAAAGATACTGTGGGGGCACTTTTAATGCTAATGAGCTGGTCAGAAATTCTCACCTAGTGAATTAGTGGTCTGCACCCTTTGACCATTAACATCAAAAAATAAGCATCGACACTCCCCTTCAGAAGGTCTTTTCTGGGTCACAGGCAGGGCCTGGGCAAGCCATGCAGGCACCAGTTGATGTAAAAAAATACAGGAAGACTCGCATCTGGACAATGTTTGTACACAGTTGAATGGCAGTTGGCCAGGGACCGGCTCGATTATTTTTCCTTGCTCAGGGGAGGCCCCGTTAAAGGTAACTAAACCAGGCTGTTAATGTTCAGCATGATCAGAGGTAGGATTAATAAGCAAACACTGCGTACACAGGAGACGTCAGTGACTCCGTTGACAGTTACAAAAATGTCAGACTTTGTAATGGTTGCAATTTTCTCTCAAAAGTCTTTTGTTCAGTCTGTTCGATTTAAATTTGGACATGATTTCTCATTATGATATTTGATGGGTTTGTGTATCATTTGGCAATTGTATTAGCAGGTTTGGATCAACTTTTTAAAATTAATTTTGTGTTTCACGTTCAACCTCGAGGAAGGATTCCTTCCTCCATGGTTCGACACAGGGTCCTCCTTCCCAACACTTCTTCAGAACACACCTGCAAGCAGGGCTTACTTTAATGTCTCATCATATGTTAATATCAGCACAGTACTAAATTTATAGAGACCCCAAGGAACTTCGCTTAATTTCAGAACTTGTGACGAAGAACAAATCTTCACCCAAACAGGCTCCAATGGAGACACTTTCACCCTGTCTGTTATCCCCTCTGGCTTTGTCAGAGCTGCATGGACGGTCGGGGCAGTTTCAAAGTCAGCAGATGTTAGACTTAACCATGCAACCAGCAACCATGGAGGTTCCTTTCTCCATGCAGCAACAAATGGGTGTTTTTAAGATTGCAGTTCATGCTAGGATTTAGGAAGCATAATTTTGACTGTTGATGACGATATTGGCCTCAGCTTCCACAAACAGCGAACTTTGGGTGATTGTCTTGTCAGGTGGCAGCGATGTCTGCTTAATAATGCAACAAGTTGGAGTAATGTAGCTTGGGGTGTCTGCCTGCTTGAAATGCAGCAAGGGTGTCATAAGTACATGTACTTCAGCTTCTTTTTTTTAAATGTGAACCCTAAATTTCAACTTTTTTTGTACACCTGGTCTTAGCGCCACAAATAGGGCTCTAGTGGCTCCCTTTTGCAATCTGTCTCTTATCTCTCGCCACCAGATAAGAGACAGATTGTAAAAGAGAGCCACTACAGCCCTATTTGTGGAGCTAACCTGGTCTGTACAAAAGTATGGGAACTTTTTACATTTCAGATTTTGCTAGCTGTTTTCAGTTTTAATTTGAAGTGGCTACTCACACCCCTAGTAGTCCCTGTGATGTTGATTTCACCTCATGATGAGCTCATAAAGCCAACGTTTATTTGGCTGTGTGTTTATTTGTCTGCTTGTGTGAAATTTGATAAATGATGTACACTTCCAATTCCAGCTACCAGCATTTTGAGCAAAAAAATCTTACCAAGCAGTGAATTTAAATTGCAAAAATGTCATCATTATTATTCATTCAAAAAATTATTTTCATGTTTGACTGATAGTTAAAAGTGAAAGGCTCAAGCCTGGTCTGAAAGGAAGGACAGTGAAGCCCAAAAAAAGTCTTTTCTGTTACACAGACAAAATTAGCGTGAGTGGGCACAGTCATTTTGAAAGGAATCTCAATTTTTTATCTATACATTTTTTGGGGAGGGCCAAAAAAATTGTAACGTCAATGTGGGTACATGTTCGTGCTAATATACCTCATGTTAATGGCTCCATATACTCACTGGTTGAGTGAGTTTACTGTGCTTGAAATCAGAAAGCACGTATGGTTACAGTACAAAAGCAAGCCACACAAAAATTGGGACTTGGACTCGATTCAGAGCTTTCTAAGTTGAGTTGAGTAACCAGAAAGGGGAGACCTCAAAAGTTTGAAATAAAAAAACACTGACTCCGAGAAGAGAGAAAAATTGACTAAGCTTTGAATCCACATACAGAGCAAACTAAAAGGCCTAAAGCAAACACAAGGGCGCCTTGTTTGATAAGTAGAAAAGTGGGCGTGGAACTCAGTATTCTTCACGAGTTGGTGGCAGGGTGGATTATTGGGGCAAAAGCTATCACATATTCCTAGCATAGACTCGTTTTTCTCCTCCAGGTCTGTGTTCCTAGTTTGCGCATAAACCAATGTATCAGGGTGTGCTGTGTTGCAGTACAAACTTCATATTGGCCATCATTTTTAATGATCTCGGGAAAGGAGGTTTTATTCTCTCCAGAAAGGAAATAAATGTCATCATTTGCAGGGAATAAAAAGACCATATACTGACATTAATTGGAAATATACAATTTCACAGCCCGCATGTCTGCTTATTGGAAGCATGAGCAAAAGTAATTTACTGATTCTCAATAAAAAAAAACATTAAAACCACAGTGAGACTGATGGAATGTTAACACTTCAACATATATTTGGAATGTTTATATACATCAGAGCAGGCATGGTTCCAAATGAACTTAGAATATTTAGAAACCTGATGAAAATTTCATTCAACTTACAGTAAATAAAGTGTGTGGAAGGGTGTGGGTCATTTGGATAGGCCCGGTGTACCAGCTTAAAATAACTTGCCGGCTGAGACACTTCAGTTTCATTCTGTGTTGGTCATAAAAAGTTCCAGGAAACCATTGTTAAATTGAAAAGGCCGGGCCTAATGTGTCTGAACATTTGTGGCATTGACAGACTTTAAAATTCCGTTGGCATTTAACAGCACTAGCTTAGACCAACAAAACAACAACACAAGAAACAGAAGAATTGAATCATTCTGCTTTTCAGGTCAACTGTCTCAGTGCATTCTGGGAAATGTGCAGTATCACATGGGAAAGCTTTGCGTACACAAATGTTCTAAAGATTACACAAACACATGAGTGACCTGTTACAGCTGTGAGGCATTATAAATTAAATAGCACAGAAAGGAGAGAATCCACCCCCTCCTCGTAAGTCAGAGTAAACATAACTATTAAAAATACCAGGCTTGACATTTCAGAGACCAATAACTACTACCCGGTACCATGTTTTGAATCATTGCTTCATGTCAGTTCAATTCAATTCAAATCTTGTTCATTTATCACTGTCTTGCAGCCTTGTGGCTCAGTTGGAAACAGCATAACATACAAGTAAACATTTACAAACAACAAATATAAATTATTAAAATTACTTCTGGTCCAGGTTAATGTTGTACTTCCACAGGCTCATTTCTTAGCCAGTTTTTTGTAGGTGAAGGTTAATGTCAGTATTCCTTGAAATTTTAAATTGTCCTGAAGTTAGAAGACTGGAGGCGTAATTGGGATCTGACTCTGTGTCCAGACTTTATGACATGTTTGCATAAGGTTTTGCCCTGGGGTCATATGTTTGAGGTGGTCAAACAAATTGGCCAATATTCTAGTGTCTCTAACAAAAGTGAGTTTTTTTCCAAGGCGTAAATAAATTCTATGTTTTCCATTTTTCCAAATTTCCCCTCTAAAATAAATCGATCTTGTATTCTGTGTCCCCCTTAACCATTCTGAAGGAAACTGATCTATTTCAAAATATCTTTATTGCTTTTCCTTCCATCTTTGTCTGCTTTAAGTGTGAGGTGATAAAATTCAGCAGAAAAGCCTGAGGTTGTCACTAAAATCAAAGATGTGGGCCACCCCACACTTGAATGGGTAGGGGAAAACCCTATTTATTCCTCGATGGTGTAAGTTTGTATTTATGTGAAAGGGTGTTCAATAAATATTGAACACCATGCTGCATGCCTACCTAGTGTCTAGCAAAGGATAGTTTGAACCATCTGTTAAGGAGAAACGACAAAAAAAGTGGAGATTTTTTTATTCAAATCTCCACCTCTTGATTCGTTTCTCTGACTTAAACAGCGACCCCTCCCTCCACTGTTGTTCAAAAAGGCTTTACTGGTGCTTTGAGATGAATCCATCATTTGTCCAGCGTTGGTTGGCCTTGTATATTTGCATGTACAATGCACATAAAAGCTTTATTCCTGTCCCAATTAAGCCATCATGATTGAGGAACTCCTGGGCTGGGTGCACTACTATTTCATTCACAGGCGCATACATGCTTAACATAAAGTTACAGACATGTAGTCGACACCATCAGTATATGGCACGGTCCATATGGATAAATCTATATGTTAGTTGCAGAAATACGCTAAATTTAAGTTAGCAAAGGCTATCAATATGACTGTACGGAGCTGGGGACCTTTTACACCAACTACAAATAAGTTTCCCAAGTGACTAATTTGAAAACTACAGTTAGATGTCTCTTCAAATGAAGATTACGTTTACAACTTTAGAAGTACAAGCTTACTCTTTGAAATTCCTCAGTCACCAAAGAAAATTCTGTCGATTGAAAATTACTTGCATTTGGAATATCATCTCATTCATCTGGGAAGTATCATACGTAAGTTTCTAAACGATTAATCCGTTTTGCAAAATCGTACATGAATTGTGATTGTTGAAGTTGGTTTTAAAAGTTGTTTAATAACAGAGAAAGAGGTAAAACTGAGCTTTAATCGAAAGTAAAGTTGCTACATGTGAGTTTTAAAATAAATACACAAAGAAAAAGGATAAAGATAACAAAAATTATACATTACCATTAGAATAAATATCTATATTAAAATGAAAAAAAAAAACTAAAATGGAAGGAACATGTAAAATAAAACTAAAATTCAAAAGGTATGTAAAAATGAAGGAGACACCTTAACAATATATAGTGCAACGTAAGGAGCGGTTCACTTTTGTTGAAAGTCGCTGATCTCAACAGAAAACGTCACTGCGTCAAATCTAAAAATTTGAGTGTTAACCGTATTGAACG
This sequence comes from Acanthaster planci, assembly GCF_054643075.1. Classification (NCBI taxonomy): domain Eukaryota; kingdom Metazoa; phylum Echinodermata; class Asteroidea; order Valvatida; family Acanthasteridae; genus Acanthaster; species Acanthaster planci. The sequence goes on along the minus strand of NC_141787.1, from coordinate 16,209,376 downwards.
TCTAAAACAATCTGCTTTATTGTTCAGAGCATTTCTTACCGTGTTTGACCATGTAATTTAATATCACAAGTGATTTTTCTTTGTGTATCAAGTGGCTTTTGAAGAATGTCCACACTCTACATTCTTAAAAACTTTACGTTCTTTTAAAAATGTATAGTTAACTGTACATTCTTAAGATTAATCGACACTTTACTGAATAGGGTGACGTCACAAGAGTGGTTTAAGCATAGTTCTTACATTTCTAGATTGTAAACATCATCACAGAACCACTTTTATATTGCACATTCATTTTGCAGGACCACTTTGTAATGATCCAGCCTACAGCTTGGACTGGTCAGAAGATGACATAAGCAACTCCACCCACTGCCAGTGTATAGAGGAATTTGACGGTCCTCTCAGTGAACAAAGAGTAACCCAAAACAATGCGAGTTGTGTCCAGTGTGAGTGTGCACCGGGTATGATAACTGTTGATTAAACTTTGTGATGAGATTTGACAGTTCATATTAAATAGGAGGGTTTCTAGAAAGTTTTAGACCACTTTGAATCAGTGTTGTTGACTCGAGTCGCAGACTGGGACTCGAGTTACTAGTTTTTGGACTTGAGAAAAACTTGACTTGGAAAAATTTGATTTGCAACTTGACTTGATTTGGGAATTTTTTATGAGAAACGTTAGTTTTGGAGGAACAGGAACATTAGTTACAACTTACACCAAGTTTATCAAGCCAGCTTGATGTGGCACTAGTTTCCCATAGAAGAACTTACTAGGAAATCTGCCCATTGACTGTCAAGTATTAGGGGGCCTAAGATGTAATGATGAGTCCAATATGGGGTATTCCATAAAATAGATGCACACAAAAGGCTAGCACCATCTTTCCATTTGCATAGAATATGTAGTTATTCCAGCCCCTGGTCAGTTTTGTTCGGGGATAATTGGACAATAAGCCTACGCAAATTTGTTCTGACCACAGATAGCCACTGTGAAATCAAGTTACCAGACTGTGCCAGCAACCTGTGCCAAAACAATGCAACTTGCCAGGATCAAGACCACAGCTGTGAGTGCTACTTCAACTGCACCAATGCTGTTTATAATGGTACCATCAGCTATCTATGTGATTGCTCCGCTGGCTTCAGCACCATCTGCGAGCTGAAAATCAACTGGTGTAGCAGCAATTGCACCAGTACAACAGACACATTTCTTTGCAGTTGTGGAATGGGATACACAGGTAAAATGTGGAGAGAATTGTCAACTTCTTTTCAGTGTCTTGTATAGAAAATGTAAAATTCAATATGGCATGTTTATGGCTTGTTATGTTCAAGCTCAGAAGGCAGAACATTATGTGGACTTGAGGTATGTTCTTAGCAACAAATTAGTATTTTTCTAAGAACTTAAAGAACAGGATGTTTAAATTATTGCTTATAAAACGACAAATTCCCATGGGTGTATTTGGGTTTTCTTTACAGGTGGCATTTTCTTTGAATTCAGAGCGTGATAAATTAATTTGTTCATTTAAGACAGATCACAAGTTACTTGATGGTGTTGGGGGCTATTCCAAACTGACACAAGGGGTGTCTCAATGTTTACCTTAGGAGTACCCCCAACAAAAGCCTTAGAAAAACCTATAAACCTTTGGAGCTATGTTTCTGGGCCTTTGTTGGTGCCTAAAAAATGGATATTGATATAATGGGTCGCATGTAGGATGAGTTGGCTGCCCAGATTTCGGTACCTGACACACCATGATGAATAAATTCCTTCTGGCTGAGGTATGCACACACACCAGTATTTCTGTCTTTGTGTGTATTTCATGTTTTCTGCTTATAAAAGCCTTATAAAAAACCTTAAAAAACTTTAAGGTAAACTTTGGGTTACCTCGTTTAATTTTGAATCCTTCTGTAATTAACTTTTCACTAAGTCATCTGTTAGGTTAATCATTTGGTCAGGGTTGTAGGATTATCGCAAGTGTGTCAAGCGTTTGAAATACATCCAACTCCAGGCACGTTCTGTGAAATCAAGTTACCAGACTGTGCCAGCAACCTGTGCCAAAACGGAGCGACGTGCCAAGATCTAGACTATGGCTACAAGTGTCACTGTGCTGATGGTTACAGCGGTGATGACTGTGAGACTGACATTGATGAGTGTGCTGTGGAGCCGTGTGAAAACGGTGGCAATTGCACCGATGCTGTCAATGATTTTATTTGTAACTGCACCGGCACTGGTAAGTTCAAGGCCTTTAAAATACCCAAGATGGTCAATTTCAAAAGGTTGCTGCAAACTCACTTGGCATTTTGATTCTCATCTTAATTATCAATTTGTTTGGGTTTCAATCAATCAAAGTTTCAATCAAGATTGTTTGGGTTTTGAGTTTAGTACAGGTCCTTTCTCAATGTCCTAGTCTTTTCATGTTTCCAAATTCTCTTTTCTCCACAAATTCATTCTCCTTATCTACTTCCTCTGCCCCTGCGTTTACCTTCAACCAGATTACCATGGAAACACCTGCTCTGACATTGATCATGAAAACACCACAATCAACCCACATCTCAACAACACCAGTACCAACATACCAGGATCTGATCAGGCCATCAAGCCAGCTCTGATTGTTGGAATAGTGGGCGGGGCAGTTGTCATTATCATCATCATCATCTTGGGCATCTTCCTCATCAAAATCAAGAAGAGGAGGTCTGCCAGAGGCACTTACAACCCCAGACTTCACGAGATGTCTAGGGGCAGGGTAGTAATGGATGACATCCTCAAATTGCCTCCGCAAGAGAGGCTCATATAAAAGCTATGTACTTATCAACCTCATTCCGATGATGTTGAACCCTATTTGACTTCAGCTGGAACAAGTTGTTCTGCTGGGAACACATGTTCCAGAATTTGTATCCTTGTGAAGAGGATGCTTTGTTCTTGTGTGTCTGCACAAGGCACTTTATTTCAGCTCAGCAGTACCTGCACAATTGGACTGGGGAAGATTCTGAAATGCCCCACTCGAAAGTGTTGAGTAAGTTAAAGCCCCAGTCAAGCTGTGAAGATCTTAAATGCAACTGGAATGCTGTCTTTTTAACGACTTCCTGCCGGGGACTCCGGGAATCAGAGACGTATGCTTTATATGCGTGAACGGGGTCTCCGAACTCGTACAAAGGAAACAGGGCCCTGTAACAAAAGACTGTACTCCGAACAAAAGACCAGGCTGCTGGGCATTAGCAACATTTTTCACTCTCAAAAGTGGTGATAATCCAGCCTTGTTTTGAAACCGTATACCAGGGTTCGGGGCATTTATAGCGAGCGGATTACCACCGGGGACAAAAGCGCTCCATCACCGCAGCAATGAGCCACACAGCACTGCTGCACGTTAATCTGGCCCCTATTGAAAAGAGGTCAGCAGTGCACTGAGCCAGGTTCGTGAACAAAAGAAAGTTACATAACATCGCACAATCTGGGCTCTTTTTACAAGGCTGCAAGCCTGGCTGAAATACTCGGGCGTCAGTGAAGGTCACCTGTCAACTTAGAGTAGTGCCTAAAGATTACTATGTTTGGCTATAAGCGTCCGTTAAATGAAATGATGAATTTTTGAAGAATTTTGAAAACGGAAAAAATGATAATTATGCCGGCCCAGCATCATCAACATTGAAAAATGCCCCAGCATGAAGTGGTTAAGAAAACAAAATCTTGATCATTTTCAAATGACGGTCTTATAGTTGTCGTAAACGTACGCGCGAACTTTCTTTTGTCCGTTACATTTTTTCTGTGATTTTTAATCATTCATCTACTCTAGGGCAAGAGTTTACTTTTATTGTTGTGAAGACCAGCCGCAGGTTGTTGCTCTAGAATTAAATTTTAAATTAACAAGAAATCAGAGATGCTGAAAGCTTGTAAAAGGTTTGGTTCAGCTGGACTTTATCTGCCATGTCCAAGTATTATTCACGAAGTATTTTGCAGTACTTTTGTAAAACTATTTGAGATGTACATAGATTGCTTCCTATATTCTGCATTGTCACTGTTCCTGCAATGGGACTATAATATTTTCATAACGGATATATTTTACGGCAATTGTGTTATAAGTTTCAATTTGTTTTGCCATCTCATTCCTGCATTTTACAAAGTGACAGATTTTTTTTTGTTATTTTAATGGAACTTACTTTTCGATAATTTTCCCAACAGTTTTCTTCTTTGATTTAGTAGCAGTTTGAACAACTCATAAATTTGTGTTTTTCTACATTTCAAATCTGATGTTTTAATTGAAGTCAAAAGCCACTTTCAATTTTGTTAAAAGTTTTAACCAGCATTCATTTCACACTTTGTTCACATCTCAGAAACAGCATCAATACATTGCAGTTGAAAATAAAAATTATGTATAGGTCAAGTTGGGTGTTACGCTTTTTAGTACACAGAATCCAATCAAATCGACAAAGAACTCGTGTTTGACTCCACAAGAATCTTTAGGTATGCCATGGTTTATTCAAGACTGGAATGTGAGTTTGTGCTTGTAAATTTGACAGCTGAGCTGCTCCAGCAGGAGGCCGACATTTTTAAGTATTTTCTTGGAAAATGCAAAGATAAGTCTACACATATGTAGATCTAACTAAAATGACTTTAAATTATTTATGTAAACTGTACAACTGCACAGGTTTGAGTCTTCATTAGAGAAATATGCCTTAAGAAAATAGCTGAGCATACCATGTAAAGGTCATGTGACCAAGTGTTGTTTTTTTTTCAGAACCACAAATAGGCATGTTACCTGACAAAGATGTGTGCGTTTGTTATGTAGGGTAATGCCTTCAATATAGGGTTTGCAAGGCTGCACTCTTGCAGACTGAAGCTTGATTCATAGGGTATGCACAAAAGAGGTTTCCCTATGGAACAAAACAATTACCCTGCAAGATGGCTACCATGCAAAGCCTCTATGTGGCTGCTGTGTGCACAGCGGCCATCTTAGATGCAACTCTAATAACAGGCAATTCGCAAACCAAGCCTTTATCTAATTGTTTACTTTGCTCCATTAAATTTTCACTGAACAGTCAAGCACCATACAAATGCAAATCATAAATTCTGTTCTGGACAAATAAGCCTTTTGCGAGTTAAATTTGAATAAAATCTGGTACACTGAGTTCTTTAAATTCATGTGAACATAATTCGAATTCTGCATACTAAAGCCACTGTTGCTATACCTTGTGATTCGGGGCAAGCTTTTCCTTAGTTACATAAGAGACGCCTTGCAATAATATACTGTTCTAAATGGATAAGAAAGGCACAAAGGAAGCAGTCCATTCCAGAGATGGTGGTTGCTATGCAAAAGCTTGCCCCAAATCACAACAGTGTCTTTAGTCTGGGGAACTCAAATTGTTATGTTTATGTGCAATCAGATAACTCAGTGTACCAGATTTTATTCAAATTGAATTCTCAAATGGCTTATTGGCCCGAGAATTGCTACTTTTGCATGTACATTTATACATATTTTATTAACAAATTTCTGTACAGCTTGGACCAAGATTTTCACTCGGACGCAGCCATGCTGCGCAAAGAATTCATTCCCATATCCAGAAATTCAGTTTTCAGACACTACATGTATGCACATTTAATGTAATGATGAATACGTCCCTCTTCCTTACACACCCACCTCCACATGTGAAAAGTACCTGACATCTCTCAACTCCCATAACTAACATAACATTGATCATTTTAGTGAGGACATTGCAGATAAATGAATTTGAAGACAGCTCTGAAGGGCAGAACCACATTGATTTCTATTGCCAGTAAAGCAACACAGTTCATGGATTTTTCAAAATAAAAAATGGACTAAGTCCGCCACACATGCATGAATTTGGTAACTTGGCTGTCAAATGTGGGATCCTACAAACTGATCAAAGTGAAACAACATTGGGCCAATGTAGGGCAGTTTCCTTAAATATAAACTGAAAAAAAAATACCACGGTACACAAATCAGCAGTTTTGCTATCCACAAAGCCAAAAAGCTTCAATTAGAGACTGCACTATGAACCCCTTGGTAGGGGATAGTCAAGGTGTTTACCTAGCTGAGGGGGCGGAGTTTATTAGGTCAGAGAGGTGCTGGTGTTGGCACACTCATCAAGGGTGAGTCCAGGGGTTCAGGTGCTGTGGCTGGGCTAGGTGTGTGTGCTTCAATCTTCTTCAACACATTTCCGTACAAGTCACGTACTTCTTGGCCATGCTGCAAGGAAAAAGGATTTCAAGCCACTTATATTCTGCGCTGTGAATCTGGGAGTCAAATGTTAAAAGAAAATCCTGCGAATAGGCCTCTTCACTTATAAATTCATAATTATGCAGGCATGCGCACAAATGGCCTTGGCGGCAAGAAATGTTAGCAGGCCATTAAAAATGTACAGGGGTGCGACTTTGATGATCATTTTCTCTCAGGTTTTCTGGCTTTGCTCATTTTTTTCTTCAGAAAATCCTATTAAATCGGGTTTGCTATTAGTTTCTAATTTAAGTGGAATTTTTAGTGCTCTGTGAAAAGACTTTATAATTGTATTTTTTCCTATGCGCACGAGATCGCCGTTTCTTAGTATGGCCCCTTCCATCATAAGTAGTGTAAAAGTACATTGTTAGTGTTCTTGGAGCCAACCTGTGCATTTGTAAAAACATGTACTGCTATTCAATGTACCTCCATGGTTTTATCCAATGTACCAGTACTCTACCTATTCGATTCGCTGCTTTCTGCACTTGGGAAATCTGAAGAACCAGATCTCTTTCTCTTTGGAATCTGCACTTTGTCTTGTACAACCCCAAACAACAACTGGATACCATTTCTTTTGGTAGTACTCCAAGCTATGACTATTAGTTCAACAGTAAGCTGGGTAAATGTATGTACATTGAACATCGGTACGTGTTTTTACAAATGCACAGGTTGGCTCCAAGAACACTAACAATGTAATTTACACTACTTACTACTACTAAGAAACGACGATCTCCTGCGCACAGGAAAAATTACGATTATAAAGTCTTTTACAGAGCACTAAAAATTCCACTTAAATTTGAAACTAATAGCAAACATGATTTAATGGGATTTTCCGAAGAAAAAAGGAGCAAAGCCAGAAAACCTGAGAGAAAATGATCACTGAAGTTGCACCCCTGTACATTTTCAATGGCCTGCTCACACTTCTTGACACCAAGGCCATTTGTGCGCATTTGTACATAATTATGAATTTATTAATGAAAAGGTCTACAGAAACAAGACCTTAGCAGAATTAGAGCCCTCATCATTAATACACGGCTGCAACCTACCTCTGTCTTCGGTTCCAACTTGTCCATCAACTCCATTGTTCTCTGTGACGGTATCCGGTGGAAGACATACTCCATCAGTCGCAGCGAATGTCTCAAAATGTTCTCCTGAATGCTGGAGGCAAGGAGGAAGTCATCAAAGATGAGGTTGCAAAATGTCTCGGAGGCAAAGTCCTCGCTCATCAGAGCCAGCTGCGATGTGAAAGGATGCAGGAAGATGTCCTCATAAGACATGTTGCCCTCCATCTTGGTCATCTTGGGCAGGATGCGGGACAGGGCTTCCTTGTTCCTCTGCCGAGTGATGTTTAAGACGTAGTAAAGGAGCAGTGTGGCTGCAATGCGGTCCTTGCGGGCAGATCTGAGGAGCTGGTTGGGAATGTCTTGGAGTTTGGGATCATCCTCGGTCTCGTGGATTCGCTTGTTGATGTGGCGGGTATAGTCATCGGCAAGGAGGGACACAAGACTCGGAAGGAATCTCACAACCAGGTCGTTTTCCTACAAATGTTCCACAAAAGGACACAAACCAAGAACTAAACTCTGACTTTCAGTTTAGGACGAGCCCAAAAACTTACAAGGGTCTCAAATGACACAAGCTTACCATTTTTGGTTCACGGAACAGCTGTTTATCAATCATATCCCAGGCACCAAGTCCCAGGGCTAACATTCTCAGAAGCAGCAACAAGACAGCGCTTTCCTGTAAAAGATAGTTATCAAATAAAAATCAAATTAATGTCCATGAAAAGAAAACACAAAAGTGAATGTAGTCTTGTTCTATTGAGACACTTTATGTCGGGTAACAAGACTTGATCTTTAATCTTTAAACTTCAAACTTCTTATTCCCAAAAGCTTGGTGATCATAATTTCAACCACTTGCTGCTGGGTGGTTTGAAAAATGCAGTGCACATAATCCGGACTTTTCCAAGATTTTCAGTTTTCAAAATTCTTCAAAAATTCCTCATTTCAATTAATGGACGTTTACACCCTGGTGAATTACTGTCTGGTGGCCAAACTAGTCTGACAGACAAACTTTATTGACGCCCGAGTATTTCAGCCAGGCCTGCAGCCTTGTAAAAAGAGCCCAGATTGTGCAGTGTTATGTAACTTTCTTTTGTTCACGAACCTGGCACAGTGCGCTGCTGACCTGTTTTAAATAGGGAACAGATTTGCGTGCAGCGGTGCTGTGTGGCTCATCGCTGCAACGGTGGAGCACTTTTGTCCCCGGTGGTAATCTGCTCGCACTAAATGCCCCAAACCATGGTATACTGTTTCAAAACAAGGCTGGATTATCTTCACTATTGAGAGTGAAAAAATGTTGGCAATGCCCAGCAGCCTGGTCTTTTGCTCTGAGTACAGTCTTGTTACAAAGACCCAGTTCCCTTTGTCCGATTTCAGAGTCCCCAGCGGCAAGTGGTTAACCACTTCGGACCGGGGCATTTTTCAACGTTGAGGATGCTGGGCCGGCATGACTATCATTTTTTCCGTTTTCAAAATCCTTCAACAATTCATCATTCCATTTAACAGTCGTTTATAGCCGCACGGAGTAATCTCCAGGCACCACTCTAAGTTGACAGGTGACCTTCATTGACGCCCGAATATTTCAGCCAGGCCTGCAGCCTTGTAAACAGAGCCCAGATTGTGCGGTGTTATACAGCTGTCTTTTGTTCACGAACCTGGCTCAGTGCACTGCTGACCTCTTTTCAATAGGGGCCAGATTAGCATGCAGCGGTGCTGTGTGGCTCATCGCTGCGGTGGTGGAGAGCTTTTGTCCCCGGTGGTAATCCGCTTGCTCTAAATACCCAAACCCTGGTATACGGTTTCAAAATAATGCTGGATTATCACCACTTTTGAGAGTGAAAAATGCCGGTCATGCCCAGCAGCCTGGTCTTTTGTTCGGAGTACAGTCTTTTGTTACAGGGCCCTGTTTCCTTTGTCCGAGTTCGGAGACCCCGGCCACACATATAAACCATACGGCTCCGATCCCGGAGTCCCCGGCTGGTAGTGGTTAATGTAAAGGTGCAGCAGCAATGCAAAGGAAGGGACAACTGCCTCCCTGTGGGAACTAACCCTTACCCCCCGAGCCTGGCTTGGCCATTGCAAATGTGAACTTGTACTTCTTAAAATCTGGATACACATCTAAAATCTGGATACAAAGCATACAATACTTGTACAACATTTTTCTGAGATAAACACATCTACAATAATACGATATTACATTGCTGAAAAGTGGTTTCAGTGGTAGACTGTGGTCCATTGTTTGCAGACTCAACGCTTTACTTGCAGTGCATATGTAAGACAATGTACAATTTGAAAGGTGGGGGCCTAACGTCTTACCCTTGGTAACTTCTCTGTGTTCAAGAGTTGTTGTAAGACCTTGATGCCACTGCTGGCTAAGGTGTGAATGGAAAACGGGTCACACAGGATCATCGAAAGGTCACTGAAAACAGTTGGAAAACATTTCTCATCAGTGGTTTTATTCAAGTTGGTTGGAACATGAGAACATAAGTACTTATTCAGGTGAAAAGCATTACATCGTTTTTTAAATGTCCACAGGAATATAGTTTTCATTAGGGCTCATTACGTGACTATTTTGATTTTGAGTCAATTCTTTAAAAACTTGCATTTTAAATCTTAATTCAGTTGTTTGGATCTTTTAAAGAGCATCTCTAAGGAAAGCATGTTTTCTCTGATTTTATATGTTCAAATAAATATGGAAGTATCCAAATCGAATGCAGTGTTTTTTGTCTTAAGAGTTCAACTATAAAAAGCTAAAAAGGGCTTTTTTTCTGTTCACGCCAAGATGCGAATTCTGAATGTACACTGCGTCATTTGGAGAAAACAGAGAAAACGAGGGGACCCCTTGCCCTGTGTTCGTGGTGGATAAACCCTTGTGCATGCCAAACAACAGCTACATTATTTGAACAGATAAAAATCAGAGAAAACATGTTTTCCTTCGAAGTGCTTTTTAACAAAGAAAAAATGAAACTCTAATATCTATTTGCTTATATCAACTTGTTTGAGAATTAAATTAGTTGATTTCTGGGCCTCAACTCATGCATTTTGTTGACAGTGTGGCCAATAATATTCACCCTAGGACTTGTTCCTGCCCTCTCCTGACACCATCAAGAAAGCCTTGGAGCTCCCGGGCACGTTTCTCATCCACAAACTTCTCACGCACACAGGCGTCCAAACACCAGGTGAATTTATGGCACGGGTCCTCTGTGCAAATCTCGTGCACTTCCATGTCATGTAGAACCATGAGGAGCTCGGCCCGCAGCGTGCAGTAGTGCATTGTCCTACTCCTCAGAAATAACGTCCTCAGAAACTGCAGCACCATGTCATACAACCTGACGCTCTTGCCGACCATGTGAGCGAGTTTCTGGACCACTTCGCCCTGGCGTCGTGTCTTGGGCGTCACCGAGAAGAACATGTGCGAGTTGATGGTCTCATTACCAAACAGGACAGCCTCTTTGCTTTTGATGTAGTCTGACAGTAGTGGAGACACTTCGCTGCCGAAGAGTGACGGGTTCTGCTCCCATATCTGGCGTTTTACTTCAGTTGAAGCCGCTTTGTACAGTTCTCGATCGTCTACGACAGCCATCAGGTACTTGGGGGGAACCTTTGGAAGGAGCTTCATGATCTCCATGACAACTGGCTGTACCGATTTCACTCTGATGAGAGGGAAGCACTTGGACAGCAGCTCCTCAATGGTCTTGAAGGACTTCTTGTTTCCGACTTCCGAGAGCTGCCTACATTTCTCGATGAGCTGTTGCCGGAGTTCTTCCATGATGGAGCGGTGGAATTCAAAGCGGCGGATGCCATGGAGGTCCAGCAAGGGCAGAGCAGGTTGGAGGGTGGGCAAGAGAATCCCATTCTCAGCCTGGAAGTCTTCAATGGCTTGTTGGGGATCGGTGCAATTAGTCAAAGCCTCACGAAGATGGTCCGGCCCAGCAATGCCAATCTCCTCAAACCCAGACATCCTAACTGTGACATACACTTCAATGCTATCCTGTAAAAGCAAATGCAGATGTTAAAGGCAGATTAAATGCATTAACCCTAACAATCCTAAAACGTCTAATGGTTGAAGGACCGAGGGCTGTTAGGGTTAAGGCCTGGAATTATTTTCTTTGAAAAAAATTTGTGTACTTTGTAGGGTTAGTTTTCCGATGTTTTTCTGGAATACAAAAGCATGAAGCATGCAGGAAACGGTGCTCAGAAACTCAGGTACTGGTGCTTCAAAATCAATACAGCTGCCAGCACACTGTTCATTGACGGCGATCCAGTCTCTGAATTTTAAGCCTATTACATTGTCACTCTATTGCGTTATGCGTTATGAAAAAACATGTCAACATGTTCAATCACTGCATGCAATGACAGTAGAATCAGATACATGTATGTTTGACAAAGAACCAGTGCTTTGCACACGTTTTTACCACATCAACAGTAAAATATGAAGAGAACTCGTGAAATTAACAGTAGTTGCTTTTCAAATGCTGCACATGTGACTAAGAAAACATGTAAACCATGTAAACAAAAGCGTTAGGAGAAAAAAATATCATTCTGAGGTATTTGTGAAGACAGCAAAGACGACAGGATTTAATCATTTGTCTTTCTTACATTTATTAAATTTGTTTATTCTAACTTCCCAATAAAAATATTAAGCCTTGAGTCTCGCCGAAAAATTGGGGTTGGTCGGGAATTCAGGAGCATTGTTTTGGCCTTGCAAGTTGGATTCTCCGACCTACTCAAACGTCGATGTTTGTGTTGCACAGACCATTGCCTCTGTTACTAAATGAATGAATGAGCAGAATGAACAATAATCGGAAGTGGAAATGGGGCGAAGTGGCCGACACGGCCATGTATATTATTAGCCCCAACAAATAGGGCTGTCTGTTATCTGTCGCCTACACAGCCCTACTTCAAGGCATGTCTTACATGCCTGAAATCCAAACTGCAGGATTGACACAAACTTTGAATCCTAATATCTTCCGAAATGAGTAAGTTATGAAGTTAAATTGTCGAGTCATTCTCATTTCGGAAGATTAGGGATTCAAAGGTTGTGACAATCCTGCAGTTGGGATTTCAGGCATTTAAGACATGCCTCAAGGTAGGGCTGTGGTGGCGACAGATAAGTGACAGATTGTAAAAGAGAGCCACCACAGCCCTATTTGTGGGGCTAGTATTATTATGTGCAGGTACACACTACACTAAACACGCACTTGAACAAACGCGCACGTTCTCACATTAGTCATTCATATAACAATATGGTGCATGGTGAACAATAGGTCGCATCATATTTCCCTTTCTACTGTATACCGTGACCATTCATACGTACCAAAATACTCCTTGTACCTTGACAAATTAACCAGTAATTTTGTGCAGTCGTTTGATGCCTGTAGCCGGAGTTGAACCCGATTTTTCCCACAGCAATCAACTTCGCGTTGTTTCACTTCGAAGATGGCCGCCATGGGCCGATTTGTTACTGCGCATGCGAATTAATACCAAATCCGACCCGATAGTTGGTACTCGACAGGAAAAAATTGGACGTCGGGCCGTTATTCGTTATTCATGCACTTCCAGTATGGTGGGAACCAGTTAGTTTACAACGTGCACAACCTGTATACAAGCAAAGATTGGTTTCAAGGTTTCAACATTTAGGAAATCAAATACAACAGTAATGAACTGTTATCATGTCTTAGTAATGGATCAAATGTGCTAAATCTCATTAGAAATACCATTCACATTTAGATAACATTTGTTGCTCTCATCAAAACCATTGCCTTCAACTCTTGTACTTCAGCAAAACTTTCACTGTACAAAGCTCTCGTCCTTCCCATATTGGAGTATGGTGTACTACCTGCTGGCTCCCTCAGACAAGGAAGCAGTGATAATTTGGAGAAAGTTCAAAAACGTGCGACCCGTTTTTATCCTTGGCCAGAACCATGGTGTGATGAGTTACCCTGATAGGTTAGAAACTAGGGGTTGGTCTGACTTATCTTGTCGTCGTAATTATGCTGTTCTCTCGTTTGTCTCCATATTGCTTTAATGTACGTAATCAATGTGTTTACAATGTTTCTAATAATTCCCGCTATGTTCATGATGTTTTGCTTCAACACCGACAAGCTAGGACCCAATCCCTGCATTTATCTTGTTTCCATGCTTTCCCTCGTCTTTGGTCAACTCTCCCTGAACACGTTCGCAATGCTACGGTTTAACAGCCTTTTTCAACGTTTTTTCCGACTCTCCGAAGCAGTGTTCTCTTTTCATAAACCCCAACCCCATTGCAATAACTGATCCTCCTCTCTGCCAATTATAATTCACAGTTTATCAGATAATTATACACCTCTTCTCTTATATGTGTACTTTTGTACCTATTGTGTCTTTATTGTCAACTCCTTATTACTTAATTTATTCCACTTCTTACGTAATTTTTATCTCTTTCCTCTTCTATTCACTTACAGTGAATCATCTTTTCTTATTTCTTTTATATCGACATGTTCATATGTTCGAATATTTTTATATATTCTTATTTATATTTACTTATTTCTGTATTTACTTTACTCTAACCTTGATGAGGAGCAGCAGGTCTTCTTCTCCTTTTAAGTCACTGTTTCAGCCACCTGTTTACCAGTTATCCATTAGACTTTCATTCATTTTTGGTTCACTTACCTGCTGTTCTTACACGTGTAGTTTTTTTTATTCATTATGTCTTATTTATTGTGCCTTGATCATTAATTGCTTATTCATGTAACTCATTTAATGTCATATTCAATTGCTTACATTATCTTTATTCATTATCAGTAATTTCTTTTCTTTTATGCTTTTATGCTTTTATATACATGTATAGTATGTTTATTTATTTACTCTATACACAGCTTGATGAGGAGTGGCAGGTCTTTGGCCGCAGTGATTGTTATCGCTTATGCCTCTCCTATGTCCATCTTGTATGTGATGAAAAAAAGAACTGGCATGAATTAATAATAATAATAAAAAATAATAATAATTTGAAAAAATGTGTTTGGCAGCATTTTCGAGGGTGGAGGGATTGAGGGTATTTTGTCACCGCCGTGAAGAGCATTTTGTGAGATAAATTGTGAAGGATATTTACAAGCCTTGACTCAAAAGCAAAGGAAATGGAACAGTTCAAACTCGCCTTGCTTAGATTATGATGTGGAAAAGGTGCCTTTTCTTGGGGATGAGACAGATTTGCCCATTAGTCTCTATGAATCCGTCAATGGGTAGAATTCGGAATACATGTGTTTATCTCTCTGTTGTTGCATTTTGGTTGTCTTGACCTTGTGTTTCCTCAACTTGTTTTTATCCCATACAACACGATAACTTGTCCTTTTCATTGCTAATTACATGAAAAAAGTATTATACAACTTTGACCCCAGCATTTAAACTTGCAACTGAAGTTTTGAACTGGAATTGCGTAGCCACGGGAGGCCTGGGGACACCCCCCCCCACAAATTCCCAATTATCTTGATAAAGGTGTATATAAACCAAGCAGGAAGAGAGAGCTTTCAGTCATCCGACTTTGAACTTTTCCAGTGCCCGAAATTGACCGCATATAGCCACGATGTAAACTAAACAGATAGAGCAATGACGCATGAATATAACTGCCTCGTTGGCGCAGTTGGCAGCGCGTCAGTCTCATAATCTGAAGGCCGTGAGTTCGAACCTCACACGGGGCATATTTTTTTTGGGGGGGGGTTGTTGGGGTTACTAACTTCAAGCATATAAAGCAGTGATCATTATAATGTGAACGTTTTAATCCCCAAAGAGTTGCTAAAAAGTACATTTTGAAAGTATGAATAAGTTTTGTATTAGGTAGGATTTGAACGTAAACTTGCATGGTGCGTGCAGATAGCAAATAGTGACGTGGTTCGCGGAGACACTATGTTATCTATCTCTTCCGTGAGCAGGTGTGGTTTTGATAATGTTCACTTTTATGCAGTTGAAGTTGAGTTAAGAATGGAACTAATCATATATAAAGAGGACGCATTCAATGAATTCCACAAGGGATATTAACTCCCAAGGTCTGTCTTTCTATTACTCATAATTATGTTTTGACACAAACTAAATAAGTTTGAGGTTAAGATAGGTTTTGTCTTCACTCTTTCATTTAGGGCCTACCAATCGTTTTTAAATTGTTTCATTTACCTTACTGGTAAAAAAATTCACCAATCAAGAAAGTAACACACGGGCACAATGGATAATACAAAAATACAAAACAAAAAAAGTTTGACTAGCAGTATGAGTTCCCGTCGCTGGCAGTCTGAGGTATGCTTCTTGGGAGGTACTCCCTTCCCCTGCCTTTGTTACGAACTACGCTTTGTCTGGTTGCACAATGAATCCTTTCAAACAGAACGAATCCTGCTTTTCAGATCATGACCATCGAGTCTCTACATCCGCCATATTGTTTGTGCAGGTCTCATGATAATGTGTAAATCGAGAGATTCTGTTGAGATCTTCCAATTTTCTTGAATCAACCTCCCCTCATCGTCATGTCGAGAGCCGATAGGAACGTGAGGCAGTAGACGACGGTCTCCGGGCAGGAATAAAGGCGCTCATCTACACCGATGAAAACGTAACCATCATGTATTCCAGACTAGCCCGTGCCTTCATCACGTCTTTCAAGAAGGCGTCTCTGTATCCTTTCTTGCTGGGTACGATGCTGCTGCAGATTTTCGTCTGCGCAGTTCTCTTTCCTGCCCTGTTTCTGTCCGATAGTCCTCTCTGTGGAGAAAGACGAGGAGACGGCAGGTTGAAAACAGTAGGAGACAGGACAGTCTTCGACGAAGATATTGGGACTTCTGGTGAGTTCGCAATATTCAGTAATTCGTACTTTTTTGACTGTTGCAGCAAGCCTTCCTTTTGCTGCGAAAGTCGCAGACAGTCAGAAGTTCCTTCCACTTGATTTGTTATATAGTACACAGACACACAGGTGTCATTTGACTGATTTTGATTGATAGGACGACTGTCAAGAATGCATTTTTGCCTAAGAGGGTTTTAATCGTGGAAAGCTAATCAGCAAGGGCAGTATGCTTCGGTCATTATATCAGATCATTATTCAATCATCACCATTATGACCTTTATCACCATTATCGTACCATTGGCCCAAGTATTTTATTGACAAGACTTGTTTTATAATGACTACTATTTAGTTCGTGATTTCCCTTCATACTTTTTCCTAGAGTTATGTGTCTTTCGTTTTAAAAATTTAGTTTATCCACACTGTACATGCTCTTTTTCAGTTCAACTTGTACCGGTGTTTTAACTGAACAAACAAATGTAAAATTAAATTTAATTGAACTGATTGAATTCATGTGCATTTCATGTCCCGTCGCCACCCCCTCGCTCCTCTTTCTAATTCTTACCCTGGTTTCTTTCCATCAAACTGTTTTCTCTAAAACGATCGTATCATCGTAGAGGGCGAATCAAAGGGAGTGGGGGCGCAACGATGCCACACCCTCGAGGAATTTTTGTAGGTAATAATAAATAGAGGCGAAAAGAAAGGCGAAACGTTTTCTGTTTTATTTTTCTTTCTTTAAAAGCCCCCAAATGGAGCCTCGCCCTACAGATATACCATAAAAGGTCACTTTAAATAAAAATTTCCACTTTTGGGGGCCTCCCAAAACCAGTGAACGCACTATTATTATCAGGCGGATCCTGGAATTTTTGCAGGGGGGGTCAGGTCAAAGATTTTTTTACGTCTCATTTTTGCAGACAAACGATGATGAAACATTACATGGCATATATGTACCTTGTTGACAATGGTATTTGTGCACTTAGTTATATTATTTTCTCTATTTTTTTTACAGTACTTTTTTGTCTCAGAGAAGGGGGAAGGGTTCGACCCCTACCCCCCCCCATCCAGGCCTGTGGTGATGTCTTTTTGCTTCTCCTTACATGCTTTTTTTCTATCGCACAGTGATTTTCCTTTCGTTTTTTTCCAGAGAAGCTCAATTTCGCGTTCCGTCATCCACCCGTTTCCCGAACCGAGACCAGCTCACATTTTAAAGCAATGACCCACAAGGACCATCTATCTCGTACCGTTCGACCTTTCACTATCCTCACAACAACCAATCGTGGATTTCTGGATTTTACCGCCAACTGGATTTTAAGCATTCGAAGATTAAAATTACAATATAATATCACGATCATCGCAGAGGACGCAGAGGCTTACCGGTATCTTACACGAAACCGCACATTCGATTACCAAAACCTCAGAATCGAACTAACTGAATACGGTTTCTCTCATCCCAAACCTCAGAGGTTCCGTTATTCCGGGTATCGACGCCTCGTCAACAAACGACCCCAGTATTTAATCGACAAACTAGAAGAAGGTTTCGATACCCTAATGGTTGATGTCGATTCTTTTTGGTTTCGAGATCCCCTCGATTTCATCTCGCCAAATTACTCGAAATACGACCTTTGGCTGGCACAGGGACACGACGGTAAAAATGGCCATAGGTTGCCCTGCCCCTGTCTGATGTACTTCAAATCGAATGTCATCTCTTTTGGTGTAGTCCGACATTGGATGAATCGACTCTTGAAGGCCAAAGGGATGGAGAGTGACCAGCAATCCCTCAACAATGTACTCAAGACGAGACACGGACAACGGTTGAGAGTAGGCTGGCTGAACAAGGTGAACTTCCCGACCGGTGATGACTACAAGACAAGACGAGAAAATCAGGAAGAAATGGAGAATGTGTACATCTTTCATGCAAATCACATGGGGAACTTCACAGTGAAGAAGCAGATTATGAAATCGTATGGACTGTGGATAGATTCCGATTGACTGATCCAGGACACACCTATGTTGTGAATGGTGCAACTTTGTTTGAATAACTTGCCCTTGCTCCAATCCTGTCTCGAAATCCGCCCTGAGTAGAAGCACCCCTCATCGGTTGAAAGGAGCCACATTGGTCAGGAGTGTTCATTTTGTTGGTAGCGATGCGATTGCAACGCTTGCGTTTCATAGTCGTCGGTGAATCAGCGATGCATAGTTACTAGCAAAGGAGTCTCCGTTGTCAGGAAAATTGCGCCCTCTCTTGGTCCAGCTTGGAATTCATATTGTCGGTCTCTTCCTGGCCTTTCTCGGGATCTCTCTCCCTGAAATTTTCTTTTGATTAAGTCAAAAGTGTGTGGGCTGGCACGACCTCTGAGCGACTACAGCGCCTGCAACAAATTATGTTGGACTGGATAAACGGACGGACTCGGACACGGTGCCACTTCCGGATGTTTGGACCCCCGTGAGGCCAATGTTCTAAATTGCCCGTCCCGAATCGCTGTTGTCATAGACTTTCATAAAAATATCCCTGGCAAACTAGAGGTCAGTGGATGACGTGTAACGATCAGTCCCTTTCTATTCAAGAAAACTTTCAACTGTTGTTAACTTCAAATCAGCCAACTATTTTTGCGTGTGGTAAAGTTGTACATTTCCGTTTTATCGTTGGGAGTGGGAATATTGTTTGGAAAACAAAGGAAGGTGGTAAGTCCGAGAAGACTTCCTCCCATGATAAGACACATCAAACACCATATAATCAGACAGAGATGCTGCTTCGTATAATTTTAATGAAGATTTTCAACTTGAGGGGAAATAATGATAACCAAATTCATAATCCAAGAAATAAATAATTTTTCAAGAACGAAATGTGATGAATACATCTATGCGTCCAATTAAATGAACTTGCTCCGAGCAAACTTTCAGTTGATTTGTTTAAGTTCTTTTGTAACCTTTTCTTTGGAGCAGGAAACAATGATTACTTAAAATATCGAGTAAAGAGAGCGGCGTTTTCGCAAACTTATTTTGTCGCCTATTATGTGACATCGCCCGAAACACTGGACGACGCTGTATTGACTGAATGAAAGGTATAACGACCTTTTTCTTATTTCAGAAGAAACTAAAAAATTCCAAGAGTGGGGGAAATTTGACCAAAAAAGATAACTAATTGTTCGCCAACATTTTGAAAAAGTTTCTATGCAAAGATAATCTTTGAAGAGGTGTTTTAAAGGAGCAGTCGTGAAGAGACGGCATATGTTGGAACCTGCGGGTATTTGCCATGTTTCATTTCACTTTGCTACGCTCGAGTTACGTTTTTATAGAAATTACTTTGTAATGTCTCATATCGATATCTTTTGGATTGTTCCTGGAAAATGTCCTATTTTATGGTTAAAGCTGATTGCATCAAGCCAACAGATCTTCGGGTTCTCTCTTGGGGAAAAAGAGACAACACTCCAATTTCTGTTAATTTTAATAATTTCTGATAATAAATGAAGGCGACAGAAAGTACCGTAACCAGGACAAAATGGAAATAAAGTACATGGTGCTCAGTAAACATTCGACGTCATTGAAGACTATAGACGGGGCTGGAGGCCTGATGAGGCCAGCCCGTTTCCATGCCGTAATCTCTAGCAATACTCCAAAACCTCCTCCCAGTAACATCCCTCATGGCAACATTCCTCGGAGATCTGCTTGGAATTTTGCTGCCTCAGGAAAAAGTTGGCATCGGCCTCATCTAGGAACTCTGAAATGAATGCAATAAATGCGTTCAGTCTTTCATGGTAATCTTTGGCTGGTCAATGGCCGGCCGTATTGCTGTTTGCTGACAGATTAATTGAATTGAATTTCATCCACACGATGATATTGCATACGGCTATAACATGTATTGGACAAAAAGGAATCCAGAGCCAGATTTTCAGGGGAGGGGGGGTTCGGAAGGGAGAGAGACAACAACAAACTCTTTGTGGTACCTTTTATTATCGCTCTGAGGGGTGAAGCTGTAAAACTTTGGGACTTTTTGCAGCGTTAGGGAAGGGTGTGCAAGTGAATTGTCCGCAATATCTCCATTCTTTATCATATTAAAAAAAAATACAATGGGGAGGGATGGAATGGGAGGAGTCATAGCTCCCGGATCTGCAGGAGAGTATCTCACACTCTTTACCTGGATTGTTTTCTTCTTGTACATCATCTCTTGTGTCTGAATGTGGTCTTCCAGTATGAGTGCAGACGTTTTTCAAAGTGTTCGTTACATTTCCCTGGCACACCCACAATTTAGGTCCATTATCGGCTCTATAACGTAGGGACAAAATGAACAAAGAGCCACATAAAAAATTGTTAATTCATCTGTTTTGCTTTCGTGTTTTGTTTTGTTTTTGTGGGCTCTCTGTTTTTTGAGTTACACATTTATGTCCGTCCGTTTGTTGGTTTATTTGTTTTGTTTTGTCGTGTTTTGTTTTGTTTGAAACACCGCCTCTTTCAGAGGAAAATAATGTTCATATTCTCATCCAATACGCGCGTTAAAAAGGACACAGACCTGCTATATAAAATTTATGTCCCTCCAAAATGGTACAACTACCGCTTGTGTCTACCGCTGATGTCTGCGCTTTTATTTTAAGCGCTCTACCCCTTCCTTAATAAACACAAGCCCTGAAAATTGGGTTTCTGTAGTTTATTTTGGGTTTCTGTAGTTATTTGCCTAACAACTGTAAGTACGTAACTGATTAACAAAATGTATAGATGTAATTTAATTTCGAATGGGAATCTGGGTAGTATGAAAACGTGTTGCGAACTAGATCATAATTTTATCATCGATTGCACTCTCAGAAAAAAAAAGAATACACAGATGTCTTCGTTAATTTGTTCTAACCAAATTTTATATATTTGTATATTTAAGGTATTTGTATTATGTTTTACTTCAGATTTTTTTTAAATTAAAATCTTCCCAAAAAAGGATGATATGAATTATTTTACGACATTTGAAGAAAGCATCACCATTACTTAAAATGTTTTAACAGAATATACATTGCATAGGGTGTCGTTCTTCATAGGATTATTTTGTACTGAGCGCGTTGCACGTAGAGCACTACCCCCACCGATAAAGATAAATCACCAATACGGTGAGGACAAACGGTGTTACTTCCAATAGCCAACAGCAGTTAGCAGAGATTAATTAACCCTGACCCTCCTGAATCCTTCACCTGTTGGAGGATTGAGGAGGATTCTACGAGGATCCTACTTCCAGCCATGGGTGTAAATCCCAGGCTATGGGGTATATACCCGCCCCCTACTTTTTGAGGGTGGAGGATGGGCTACTGAATCACCCCCCCCCGTCCCAAACACTTTTTTTGTGACGAGCAACAAAAATTAAAGCAGATTGTGAAGAATTTTTAGGATTTCCAAACAACAACATTGTTTGCAATATCGCTAAAAAGGAAAAACAATTTTATAAAGCAACAAATATGCAATTGTGCTGTAAGATTCTACATGAATTTGATACACATTACAGATGCACATCTTTGTCTTGAACGTCGCCCTCTATAGTGTATTTGGTTTAGCCCCCCCCCCTCTCCCACCGCTTTCCAAATTTCAATGGCCAGGCAAGTCATTCCCCCCCCCCTATTTCCAGCACAGGTTTACGACACTGCCTCCAGCAGGGAGTAAGCAACCTGCTGTCTGCATTGTTGATTGTTGGAAATGGGCAACAATTACCAGTATAAATTTCATGGTTTAGCCCTTGACAATTCTGAAATAATGAAAAGGGAACAGACTTACACGGAAAAGTCGCCCTTGGCTTCGATGTCGCTATCTATCGCCGTAGATTCTGACAACTTGGGACCGTCTGATTTGGAAGAAACAAACATGGGAAATTGTCACTGTCCGCACAAAAATGACTCATAAATACATTTGATGCAAGACATTGGAAGGAGACAAACCCAAAAAAAAAATCGTTGTTGTTTTTCTGTAGTAAAAGGACTTGCTCCAACTGCTTCAATTCGATTCCATTCGGGGAGTCGGGTTGGTGATAAAGTAGTTCTTTCCTTGTGCCTTTCACTCCCGGTCCATATGTAGATTAGGTTTTCAGTCCCTACCTGATTCCGTAGGTTTTTACCCAGAAATTTTTCTCTGGGGTTTTCTTCCCACCTCTAAAACTGTAACTGCTCCTTCTTGTCCCCTCTCTACAGATGTGGATGGATGTGGGTCATTTGGCGGCTGTCTGAGGCGCACTCATATGCCATTCACACTCGACCATATTGAATGCCTTCATTGCACAGCGCATTTGAACATCTGTATGAAATTCGCGCCTTATAAATCAATGAAATGACAACTGAATTTCCAACCGTTTCATTCTTGTCTGAAGGCCTACATTATCTGGCAGGGCCTCAAGTCTAAGAAGACATTTGTTGCCTTTGAGGTATAGTATCATTACGTAAAATGGGCAAACTAAGGTAGTAGTAGAGAATGGCCGATCCTGGACCAATCTTTAAAAATTGAAAACACCTCTGCAGCCCTCTCTCTCACTCTCTCTTTGAAAAAATTAAAAAGTCTGAAATTCTAAAAATTGACGACAAATCATCCTAACCCGTGGATCTCATATTTGCGAGCCATTATTTGAATATACAAAGCTGGGGAGCCACACACACCGCTTGGTTACTCATCCAAGAATTGACCGACGCGGGCGAAGACGTGATGGCCCGAGCTAAAAAAGACTCGTAACGTCAGATTAGAATATAGACATAATCCTTATAGGTATTATTCGTGGGGGAAAAAATCATTTTTATTGGAATACATGGAACGACATGACGTTTCTTTACCTGCGCCGTGGAGGCCTGAACGATATGCGCGCAAGGAATACATAGTCACATGCAATTAAAGAGCATTGAAAACAATTTAAATATCTGGATCGCAAATCATTATGAACAGTTACTCCAAGCACGGACCATTAACCCAGGGATGTGCAACCGCCAGCGGCCCCAGTGCAAATCCATGTGCGACCTTGGTTCCATGCGTGTTACGGACTGTTATTACCCCTGCAGACGCTCTCGACTTTCTCGGAAAAAAAACTCGCGACCACGTGACGTTATGACACGCGTTGCCGTATGTACAGTGCAGTCGTGGTTATGCCGAGACGACGCGCCGATGCGGTGCTTAAATCTATTCGTTTCGACGAACACATCCCCTTAGAAGTCTGTAAAGAATTCCTGAGATTCCGATCAAACAATGACCAATACAAATGCGGGGGGGGGTTCGAGTCCCACACGAGTAAGCTTGTGAGGTTTTTTCGCAAGCTCTCGGACAAGCGCTGAGTATACAGTGCTTATAAATATACGTTGGGTAAGGGCAAACCCGCTGTATATATAATTAATATCTCCCCAACGCAAAAATACATCTTGGATGAAAAGTTACATCGATGAAAACACGGAGTTGCGCAAACTGGCCAACTCTAACTGTGAGAAAGATTTTTTTATATAATTGATGAACAACTCGGTGTTTGGTAAAACGATGGAAAAAGTGAGAGACCGAAGCAACGGGCATCTATTGCGAGACGAAGATACAAAACGTTTTAAGCGTCTGTCTTGTCAACCAAATTACAAATAACTACGGTGTGTCCCGAGTGCAATCTATCGTTTGTCATAATGTACCAAATAAACACTACGCTGGACAAGCAGATTTATTGCGGCGGAGGCCCTATGCGTCTTAGATTTATTCAGAACGTTGATAAACAAAATAAAGTTAATGTATACAGACACTGACTCTTTGTTGGTACATATTCATGACCCATATACAAACTGGAAAAAAGGACCAGTTTGACTTGAGCAATTACCCGACGGCTCATCCAATTTACGATGCTAAAAATAAAAAGGTCATCGGTAAGATGAAAGACGAATTTGGCGGCAAACTCGTGTCGGGAGCGGTGTGCTTACGCTCCAACATGTATTCTATTTTGTCAGAAGATCAAAAGTTGAAAAAAGCCCAAGGTGTAACCGTGACCAAAAAAACAACTGTCACACGAGAATTATAAAAATTGCTTGTTTCAACAGTGTCAAAACTTTTTTAATCAAAGCTTATTTAGATCCGTCAAACAGTCAAACATCAACTGTACGCCGTGACGCAAAACGAATTGAGCCTGTCTCCTTCAGACACAAAACGTTATATTTTCCCGAAAGGCACCGACACGCTGCCGTCTTCGATGGTGCGAGAGACGTATTCCTCGATCGTGTTTAACTTAGCGTCTGCCAGTACTTTGATTTGATCGTATGTCTTGGTTTTTGTCATCAAACGCTTAGAGAAGTATTTCAACAAGGCATAACAGGCAGACGTGCCCATGCTTGCCTCTTCCAACACGAGACCGATCGGAGGGCTAATAACTTCCATTAAGACGGGGATGGCCACCGCTGCTCCCAGTAGTTCGACCCCGTGTTCCACGTATCGTATAGCACATGTCCATCTCTTTAGCTCTTTGTAAGAGGTCTCTTTCGCGTTATGTTCTTGTAAAATTTGCGCTTTGATGTCTTCGATCTTTTGGAGTCTGCAGACTTTGGTTTCTGCCGCTTCGTTTTCTAGAGGAGGATAAAGGTTCGTTGTCATAGTCTTTTCTTTTAAAGTATACGTTTTATAATTTAGACTGACAAAAATGTTTAGTTCAATGATCATCTCAGCGTTTTGATTTTCAAGAGTTCTCCTCGCTCGTTTTGACAAAAAAGTTCAAGCCGTCGATGTTTCAGCTTTTTAGCTTATTAGGTGATTCGAAATCGCTGCGGAATTGTTGATTGGTAGACACCGCTTGTAACAAATCTAAAGACTGTCCTTAATAAAAGTTGACGTCGTTGTTCACTGGCAACAATATATAAACGCGAGTCTGTCTGATTTTAAGTCGTAACCGGCTTTAAAGTGTCGCTCCAGTGTTTTTCCAAGACTTAAAAGAGGTCCTTGAGTTTGGCCGACGTTTGGTCTGCGCGACGAGCGACCGGGTTACTTGACCTCTCGAGATCTTGCCTCGTAAAATTTGGTTTAATTTGTTTTCTATGCAGCCCACTTGATCTTCTGTCAATTGGATGTCTAATTGTTTGAGCACTTGGTCTGTTTTAGATTTTGGTTTTTCATAAACAAAACGCAGATTGTATGACAGACTTTTTAGTCGCGTGCGTACCGATGTATTTGTAAGCCGCAAAACATCCATCGTAGGTTCTTGGAGTTGATAGCATATTTGACGTCCAACGATATTTTGAGGATTTTTTTCTTTGACACCAAATTTATCGACTGGATTTACGCCGTCGTCTTTATTGTCGTGTTATAAGAAATGGGTGAATAACGTTGCGTTACCGTTTCGCTCTCTTCGAGTATAGGTTTTGCTATCACGAGTTTGTCCGGGTCAAAGGGGCCATAGACAACCTTTGGACCTTTGCTGTCGGCGTCGAGACGTTCGTGATCATTTAAGGCCGTCTTTCGTCTCTCTCACAAAGCAGATGCGATGTCTGTCGTTGGACAACTTTTTCAGCTCGAGTCATCACGTCTTAGTCCGCGCCGGTTGATTCTTGAATGAGTAACCAAGCGTTGTGGGTGGCCACCTCTTTGCATATTCAAATTGGCTCGCAAAAATGAGATCCATGGATTTGGTTGGGTGGTCGTGAATTTTTAGAATTTCAGAATTTTTTAGTTTTTCAAAGAGAGAGTGAGAGGGAATGTTGGAGATATTTTATTTGTGCTTTGGACAGTGAGATTTAAAACTAATGGAGTCGACAAAAGAAAAAAAATTGAACGAAGTTGATAATCGATCGCAGCTGCCGCAATAGAGCTATTATTTGGTGATAAAGAGTTTAGTGTCAAAGCCAAAGTAAACGGATTCAGAAAAAACTAACCTCCAAAGATTGCTGCGACAAAAGCCCCGAGTAAGAGCAGTAGGATGAAGCGATTCATGCTGATGGCTTCGTTTGGGACGTATCTACCTCTGTAAGACTGTTTGCCTCGTGAAAGCGTTTCCACTTGCCGACAGTGAGGGATTTCAATGTCGAATAGCCAAAAGCGAAATCGCACTGCGCGTTTATAAGTCATTTCTGACCTGTAGCTGGGATTATGGAAAACATGATTGTTTTTGAGATGATCATTATTGGATTGGGTACAGTTATTTGTGAAAACGTTGTTGATAACACAAATGCCAGCATGTTTTCCAGTCGAAATTACCCGCCAACTGTTAATTAAAAAAACGACGAAGTTGTAATTGGGTTTTTTGGTTCATCATCGAATTCCAAATTTCAGATAAGAAATGTGCTTGGGGTTTTCAATAGCATGTGGTTAGGCTTATAAATGCAGTCGGGGAACTAAATTGCAGGCAATTGAACTGAATAACTTTATTTCACGCTGAGCTTTTCTTAATTTTATACGAAATTAAAACGTGGGCGGTACTCAGGGATTTGCTGGAAAACAAATACACATTTTGTTCAATAGTGCGTGGATTCATTTCTGTCATGTTCTATATCTCAACGTTGATTTGTTTCAGTTCATAGAAAAGTTTCATGCCAAACTTGGCTTACATCATCTTGAACTAAATTTTGTGCCCTGTGAAGTATTGTCAAAGCGATTGTGTGGGTGCAACAACCGAAAAACGGACTTCTACGAATTGTGCAGAATACAGAACTGTGCATGCATATCTGTGACTTTCTTATGTAAACTTACAAATGGGTGGCAACTATGACAACCAAGCTTCTTCTTAATCATCAGCTCTTTTATGGTTAAAATTTACATTTTTTGCCATTAGTTCTTATATTTTTTATGAATGAGCACATTCAGAACGAAGGTTCGCCCGGCCTAAGGGATAAAAAAATGTGCCAGTATAGCCTACTATTAATCCTGTGCATCGAGGCCAAGAGCGGATCACGAATCAAATTGTCGGTGGATGGGTGGGGGAAAACTTGTTTTCTAAATTGCCTTTATCTCCTTATTTTTAAAACATCTTTAAGAGAACTGTTTGTAGGGGAAATGGCCCTGTTCACCCTGCCCCCGATCCATCCTCGGAGACCCTAATCTTCAACTGAAGTTAGTAGTCCTTGTTTCACTGTGTCAAAATCGATTAGCTCAGTTCATCGCACGAGGGCGCTGTTGAAGACTAACTTGGACCCGAAAACGTCCTTCATTCAGGATCACACTGTGCTGGTAATGGGTCATTATTTTTGGCGTTTCCGGTAGATCAGCCCTTGAACCAGGGTCAATTCTCGTGTTATGTGGAGCTATATATGCAATCACACATATGAAGCCAAACCACGGTTCACAACCATGCACAATGCATGACATCTAGATTCTCAACCAACCATAAAAACTTCACGTGTGAAATTAGGCTCCAATAGGATTCGGGCTTTATTTTCCTTAAAAAAAACCTCCCTGCCCGCAATTCCAACCCGTGCTTCGAGCCCACGCCCCTTGCATCACAAATCATTATGCCGTAACCGCCTGACTACCGCAATTCACACAAATTGGTGGTGTTTTTACTGTTGATATAACGATGAACGGCTGCAACGTAAGTCTAATACACATTGGGCATGCGCAATACAAACACAACCATCGCGGTTTGGCTTCATACGTATGGTTGTATATATATCTCGTTATGTGCCACTTATTGTGCCCTGTTCTAGGACTGTTCACTGTAACCGGTGGGGACAGTCGTGATAGGTATGTAAAAACAAATAATAAATAAATAAAAAAATAGGGACACCTCGAAATCTCTCTTCCATCTTTCTTTAAAGCTCGTTATCATGCCAAATAAGTATCCTTAATAGCATTTCATATCTCTTTCAAGCAACAAATTTTATTCCTGCACCAAAATCTTTAAAACGTTGCCTATCAGAGTGGTATTACATTATGTCAAGGATAGATTTAAACATCTTGACCAGTATGCGAACTTAAAAAGAGTCCCTACAGATTCGGAATAAATTACCCACCCTCCATAACAATCAAATTTAAGAATGTCATAATTCAATAAAGAAACACCTATACCAGATTTATTCTAAGAATTTTAACTCGATGTTTCTACTTTAGGGAAGATGCTGCAAAAAAGACGGCTCGAGTGGCTAAACTAATAACAAGAATAAATAACTGCAAATGCTGATTAGGGGGAGGGGCCTGTCAGAGCTACTGTTACTTTAAAAGACAAGAAGGCAGACCAGTTCTAGAATTTTTTCATTAAAGCATATTGTTTCTTCTTCTTTAGGATATTTCCAAAGCAACACAAAAGGCGCGGGAGTATAAAAACGAGTTTCTCCGATAATTTACCCGAGTCATCCCGTTTATGATGTATCAGGCCCTTTGGATGGCAGACGAAACGCGCCCAGTTGAAGATAATAATGCCCCACAGACCTTGAAACGTGTGAAATGTGATGAATACATCTATGTGTCCAATTTAATAAACTTGCTCCGAGCAAACTTTCAGATGATTTGTTTAAGTTATTTTATAACCTTTTGTTTCGAGCAGGAAGCAATGATTACTTAAAATATCGAGTAAAGAGAGCGGCGTTTTCGCAAACTTATTTTGTCGCCTATTATGTGACATCGCCCGAAACACTGGACGACGCTGTATTGACTGAATGAAAGGTATAATGACCTTTTTCTTATTTCAGAAAAAACTAAAAAATTCCAAGAGTGGGGGAAATTTGACCAAAAAAGATAACTAATTGTTCGCCAACATTTTTTAAAGTTTCTATGCAAAGATAATCTTTGAAGAGGTATTTTAAAGGAGCAGTCGTGAAGAGACGGCATATGTTGGAACCTGCGGGTATTTGCCATGTTTCATTTCACTTTGCTACGCTCGAGTTACGCTTTTATAGAAATTACTTTGTTATGTCTCATATCTATATCTTTTGGATTGTTCCTGGAAAATCTCCTATTTTATGGTTAAAGATGATTGCATCACGCCAACAGATCTTCGGGTTCTCTCATGGGAAAAAAGAGACAACACTCCAATTTCTGATAATTGTTTTCCTTTGCTTTACGCTCCATAGCCTGGCAAAAAAGCCAGCCTCGTCTCGTCTGATCCTCTTTGACCATAACGCTGCCGCTATCTTGGAAGTTATAACTTTCTTTCCATCAAACTGTTTTCTCTAAAACGATCATATCATCGTAGAGGGCGAATTTTTGTCGGTAATAATAATTAGAGTCGAAAAGAAAGGCGAAACGTTTTCTGTTTTATTTTTCTTTCTTTAAAAGCCCCCAAATGGAGCCTCGCCCTACAGATATACCATAAAAGGTCACTTTAAATCAAAATTTCCACTTTTGGGGGCCTCCCAAAACCCGTGAACGCACTATTATTACCAGGCGGATCCTGGAATTTTTGCAGGGGGGTCAGGTCAAAGATTTTTTTACGTCTCATTTTTGCAGACAAACGATGATGAAACATTA
Source organism: Acanthaster planci (assembly GCF_054643075.1). Classification (NCBI taxonomy): domain Eukaryota; kingdom Metazoa; phylum Echinodermata; class Asteroidea; order Valvatida; family Acanthasteridae; genus Acanthaster; species Acanthaster planci. The sequence goes on along the minus strand of NC_141787.1, from coordinate 16,179,956 downwards.
CATGGCATACATGTACCTTGTTGACAATGGTATTTGTGCACTTAGTTATATTATTTTCTCTATTTTTTTTACAGTACTTTTTTGTCTCAGAGAAGGGGGAAGGGTTCGACCCCTACCCCCCCCCCATCCAGGCCTGTGGTGATGTCTTTTTGCTTCTCCTTACATGCTTTTTTTCTATCGCACAGTGATTTTCCTTTCGTTTTTTTTCCAGAGAAGCTCAATTTCGCGTTCCGTCATCCACCCGTTTCCCGAACCGAGACCAGCTCACATTTTAAAGCAATGACCCACAAGGACCATCTATCTCGTACCGTTCGACCTTTCACTATCCTCACAACAACCAATCGTGGATTTCTGGATTTTACCGCCAACTGGATTTTAAGCATTTGAAGATTAAAATTATAGTATAATATCACGATCATCGCAGAGGACCCAGAGGCTTACCGGTATCTTACACGAAACCGCACATTCGATTACCAAAACCTCAGAATCGAACTAACTGAATACGGTTTCTCTCATCCCAAACCTCAGAGGTTCCGTTATTCCGGGTATCGACGCCTCATCAACAAACGACCCCAGTATTCAATCGACAAACTAGAAGAAGGTTTCGATACCCTAATGGTTGATGTCGATTCTTTTTGGTTTCGAGATCCCCTCGATTTCATCTCGCCAAATTACTCGAAATACGACCTTTGGCTGGCACAGGGACACGACGGTAAAAATGGCCATAGGTTGCCCTGCCCCTGTCTGATGTACTTCAAATCGAATGTCATCTCTTTTGGTGTAGTCCGACATTGGATGAATCGACTCTTGAAGGCCAAAGGGATGGAGAGTGACCAGCAATCCCTCAACAATGTACTCAAGACGAGACACGGACAACGGTTGAGAGTAGGCTGGCTGAACAAGGTGAACTTCCCGACCGGTGATGACTACAAGACAAGACGAGAAAATCAGGAAGAAATGGAGAATGTGTACATCTTTCATGCAAATCACATGGGGAACTTCACAGTGAAGAAGCAGATTATGAAATCGTAGGGGCTGTGGATAGATTCCGATTGACTGATCCAGGACACACCTATGTTGTGAATGGTGCAACTTTGTTTGAATAACTTGCCCTTGCTCCAATCCTGTCTCGAAATCCGCCCTGAGCAGAAGCACCCCCTCATCGGTTGAAAGGAGCCACATTGGTCTGGAGTGTTCATTTTGTTGGTAGCGATGCGATTGCAACGCTTGCGTTTCATAGTCGTCGGTGAATCAGCGATGCATAGTTACTAGCAAAGGAGTCTCCGTTGTCAGGAAAATTGCGCCCTCTCTCGATCCAGCTTGGAGTTCATATTGTCGGTCTCTTCCTGGCCTTTCTCGGGATCTCTCTCCCTGAAATTTTCTTTTGATAAAGTCAAAAGTGTGTGGGCTGGCACGACCTCTGAGCGACTACAGCGCCTGCAACAAATTATGTCGGACTGGATAAACGGACGGACTCGGACACGGTGCCACGTCCGGATGTTTGGACCCCCGTGAGGCCAATGTTCTAAATTGCCCGTCCCGAATCGCTGTTGTCATAAACCTTCATAAAAAGTATCCCTGGCAAACTAGAGGTCGGTGGATGACGTGTAACGATCAGTCCCTTTCTATTCAAGAAAACTTTCAACTGTTGTTAACTTCAAATCAGCCAACTATTTTTTGTGTGTGGTAAAGTTGTACATTTCTGTTTTATCGTTGGGAGTGGGAATATTGTTTGGAAAACAAAGGAAGGAGGTAAGTCCGAGAAGACTTCCTCCCATGATAAGACACATGAACTGAAATCAAACACCATATAATCAGACAGAGATGCTGCTTCGTATAATTTTAATGAAGATTTTCAACTTGAGGGGAAATAATGATAACCAAATTCATAATCCAAGAAATAAGTCAATTTTTTTTTCAAGAACGAAATGTGATGAATACATCTACGCGTCCAATTAAATAAAGTTGCTCCGAGCAAACTTTCAGATGATTTGTTTAAGTTCTTTTGTAACCTTTTCTTTGGAGCAGGAAGCAATGATTACTTAAAATATCGAGTAAAAAGAGCGGCGTTTTTGCAAACTTATTTTGTTTTCCTTTGCTTTACGCTTTCTAGCCTGGCAAAAGAGCCAGCCTCGTCTCGTCTGATCCTCTTTGACCATAACGCGCCGCTATCCTGGAAGTTATAACTTTCTTTTGAGATACCGTATGTGTCAATAGTTATGGTAATAAAAACGGATGTTGGTTTGAATTCTTGTTAAATGAAGGCGACAGAAAGTACCGTAACCAGGACAAAATGGAAATAAAGTACATGGTGCTCAGTAAACATTCGATGTCATTGAAGACTATAGACGGGGCTGGAGGCCTGATGAGGCCAGCCCGTTTCCACGCCATAATCTCTAGCAATACTCCAAAATCTCCTCCCAGTAACATCCCTCATGGCAACATTCCTCGGAGATGTGGTTGCGCTTATGCCGCCTCAGGAAAAAGTTGGCTTCGGCCTCATCTAGGAACTCTGAAATGAATGCAATAAAATGCGTTCAGTCTTTCATGGTCAGCTTTGGCTGGTCAATGGCCGGCCGTATTGCTGTTTGCTGACAGATTATGAATTGAATTTCATCCACACGATGATATTGCCTACGGCTATAACATGTATTGGACAAAATGGAATCCAGAGGCAAATTTTCAGGGGGGGGGTTCGGAAGGGAGAGAGACAACAACAAACTCTTTGTGGTACCTTTTATTATCGCTCTGAGGGGTGAAGCTGTAAAACTTTGGGACTTTTTGCAGCGTTAGGGAAAGGTGTGCAAGTGAATTGTCCGAAAGATCTCCATTTTTTCATCATATTAAAAAGAAATCCACCCCTGGTTGGGAATGGGAGGAGTCACAGCTCCCGGATCTACGAGAGAGTATCTTGCGCCGTTTACCTGGGTTGCTTTCTTCCTGTACATCATCTCTTTTTTGATAATGGTGTCTTCCAGGAGGATGGCAGGCATATCTCTTCCTCCTCGTAAGTCGTCCACGACACACCCACATTCGAGGTCCAGACCAGGCTCTATAACGTAGCGATAAAATGAACAAAGAGCCACAGAAAATGTTCATTCATCTATTCTTGCTTTGCTTTTCGATGTTTGCTTTCGTGTTTTTTTGTTTTGTTTCGTTTCGTTTTTTGTTTGTTTTGTTTTATTTGTTTTTTGGTGGGCTGTCTGTTTTTCGAAATGTTTATATGTCTGCCCGTTTGTTGGTCTTGTTTTGTTATGTTTTGGTTTGTTTGAAAAACCGCTTCTCTCAGAGGAAAATATGTTCATTTTCTCTTCCAATACGCGCGTTAAAAAGTGACACAGATCTGCTATATACAATATAAATGTATGTCCCTCCAAAATGGTACAAGTACCGCCTGTGTCTACCGCTAATGTTTAAACTTTTTATTAGTAAGAAAGAACAACATTGCTTTTAGATCTTTTTTTCATATTATCTCGTTTGTTGTTAGCGATCCACCCAAGAAAAATATTCCTTAATAAACACAAACCCTGAAAATTGGGTTTCTGTAGATTGCCTGATAACTGTAAGTACTTAACTGATTAACAAAATGTACAGATGCAATTTAATTTCGAATGGGAATCTGGGTAGTATGAACACGTGTTGCGAAATAGATCATAATTTTAGCATCGATTGCACTCTCAGAAAAAAAAGAATATACAGATGTCTTCGTTAATTTGTTTAGCCAAATTTTATATATTTTGTATATTTAAGGTATGTGTATTATGATTTATTTCAGATTTTTTAAATTAAAATTTTACAAAAAAGGATGATATGAATTATTTTACGACGTTTGAAGAAAGCATCACCATTACTTAAAATGTTTTAACAGGATATACATTGCACAGGGTATCTTTCTTCATAGAATTATTTTGTACTGAGCGCGTACAGCATTACCCCCACCGATAAAGATAAATCACCATTTCCAGCACAGATTTACGACACTGCCTCCAGCAGGAAGTAAGCAATCTGCTGTCTGCATTGTTGATTGTTGGGGATGGGCAATGATTACCAGTTTAAATTTCATGGTTTAGACCTTGACAATTCTGAAATAACGAAAAGGGAACAGACTTACACGGAGAAGTCGCCCTTGGCTTCGATGTCGCCATCTTTGTTGTTGTCGTCCTCTGCGATCGCCGCAGATTCCGACGGCTTGGGATCGTCTGATTTGGAAGAAACAAACGTGGAAAATTGTCACTGCCCGCACAAAAATGACTCATTAATACATTTGATGCAAACATTGGACGGAAACAAACTAAAAAAAACAAAAACGTTGTTGTGTTTCTGTAGTAAAAGGACTTGCTCCAACTGCTTCAATTCGATTCCATTCGGGGAGTCGGGTTGGTGATAAAGTAGTTCTTTCCTTGTGCCTTTCACTCCCGGTCCATATGTAGATTGGGTTTTCAGTCCCTACCTGATTCCGTAGGTTTTTACCCAGAAATTTCGTCTCTGGGGTTTTCTTCCCACCTCTAAAACTGTAACTGCTCCTTCTTGTCCCCTCTCTACAGAAGTGGATGGACGTGGGTCATTTGGCGGCTGTCTGAGGCGCACTCATATGCCATTCACACTCGACCATATTGAATGCCTTCATTGCACAGCGCATTTGAACATCTGTTTGAAATTTGCACCTAATAAATCAATGAAATGACAACTGAATTTCCAACCGTTTTTTTCTTGAAGGCCTACATCATCTTGCAGGGCCTCAAGTCTAAGGAAACATGTGTTGCCTTGGAGGAATGGCATTATTACGTGAAATGGGCAAACTAGGTTAATGATATACCTATCTCTTGTTTAAATTGAGACAATACAATTTAAATGTCCTACATTTTTAACCAAATTTCTTTTACACTGGACCATCAATCACGGATTTGATTATACTGTCTGTATACTTATCGACCCATTTGAAAATGATCATTTTGCTTCCTGTGATATGAAAGCCTCTTTGATGGTCAATCGGATTTATTGCTTTAATTCTAATAAATATCAGGTTTTTCTACTTATAAGTTCAATGTTTTAAGCGTTATTTCATTCTGAGTCCAAAAGACAGTCCGGGAGAGATGTTGTCTATTAACCAACACTTCTATACAAAAATCACAGATGTTACACTAAAACGTGGAACGTCAAAATATCCGCGGAGTCCGGAGGCGACAGTTGAGCTACAGACAACCTCAAAGATATCTTGAGAAAAGACATACTTTTTGGCGCTTTCGATAACCCCCCCCCCCGATGCACAGTTTGGGTAATCCTGTGAATATTCCATTCAACCGAGTCAGTAGCTTTCAAAATACAGTCCAACCTATGAGCCTGATCTTAAGAGCAGTAACGACCAGATTTAAAGTTTTTCTGAATTGTAAAGCTAGGTCTCCTCCTGAGATTAAGCAGAAGACCTGTCTTTCCAAATCCAGTCAATTAAATTGCATATACGTCTTTCCTGAAATGCCTGTTGAAAAGACGTCGACGTGTTCTGGTCTAAGATGCGACATAATGCACGGTTTACCTGGTCAAGGTTGAAGCTATTAAAAGTGGTCTGAACAAAGAAAAAATAGATCTAATCGGAAATCCGATCAGTTGAATTAGGCACCACACCAGCAAGGCAGGAACTGCTGTTGAGAGACATTTTGCTGCAGTGACATTTCGTGCGTTCTGGTAACAGAAGCGCTTTCATGCAGTGCTTTGGGCAGTGGGATTTAAACTAATGGAGTCGACAAAAAAATTGAACGAAGTTAATCTGTCGCAGCTACCGCAATAGAGCTATTATTTGGTGATAAAGAGTTTAGTGTCAAAGCCAAAGTAAACGGATTCAGAAAAAACTAACCTCCAAAGATTGCTGCGACAAAAGCCCCGAGTAAGAGCAGTAGGATGAAGCGATTCATGCTGATGGCTTCGTTTGGGACGTATCTAGCTCTGTAAGACTGTTTGCCTCGTGAAAGCGGTTCCACTTGCCGACAGTGAGGGATGTCAATGTCGAATAACCAAAAGCGAAATCGCACTGCGCGTTTATAAGTCATTTCTGACCTGTAGCTGGGACTATGGAAAACATGTCGTTTGTCACATAACCTCATTATATTGGTCCAATCATTTGTGAAAACCTTGTTGATGAGACAACTGCCAGCATGTTTTCCAGTCGAAATTACCCGCCAACTGTTAATTAAAAACAACAAAGAAGAAATTGTAGCTTTTTTTTGGTTTTGGTTTTTTTATTTTTTTTATTTTTGGGGGGTTCGTGATCAAATTCGAAATTTCAAATAAGAATGTGCTTGAGGTTTTCAATAGCATGTGGTTAGGCTTATAAATGCAGTTGGGGAACTCAATTGCAGGCAAATGAACTTTATTTCACGTTAAGCTTTTCTTTTGCTGGAAAACGAATATACATTTTGTTCAATTGTGCGTGGATTCATTTCTGTCACGTACTAACTCAACGTCGATTTGTTTCAGTTTATAGAAAAGTTTGATACCAAACTTGGGTTGTATCATCTTGAACTAAACTTTGCGCCCTGCGAAGTATTGCCAAAGCAATTGTGTGGGTGTAACAACCGAAAAGGCTGATTTCAACCAGTCTACTTTACTATGACATTAAACTGCACCAAAAAGGTTTTGGACTTATGAATATTTATTTGCAGTACAGATAATAAACGTCCCTTCGTTTGCTTTTAGTTACATAAGGGAAGTCGGTGCCCCGACTAAAAACACAATTTTCTGATTTCCAACATTATTAGGGCCTAGCTTGTATTATAACATTGCACCAGACAGCACACAGTGTGGCATCATCAGTACACATCTCTATTCCGATGGTCCTCCCCGTTTTTTGTTTCTCTTGCTTTTTTTCTTTTCTTTCTCTTGTTCATTTTCATTTTTCCTTGGTATGTGAAGGAGAAGGGGTCCGCCTGTGACACCAGTGTATGGATATGACGTTGACACTGGTGCTGACACTGACAACCGCTTGTGTGATATTAGGCTTGGTCCTGGTCATTGCGCATCCCACAGGCTAGTTCTCTATTGGAATTGGATTCACATTCTATTACACATCCATTCTATAGACGAGTGCAATTCCATTCACGAGGTAATGCAGGCACTGTTGTCTCCATTCATATTTCACCCGACAATTTCATTTTCTACCTGCTTTTTTTTTAAATCGAAAACACGCCCACTACCACGTCCTTCATCAGAAAGCAGGAAACCAATTATATGATGACTGTGTCTGACGCTGGTTCTCGGCTTGTGGGCGGGTGCTCGATTCACTTTTCCTGTTATTGTAATTGTGGCTCATTAGCAACATTCCCTGACAATGTCAGTGACCCAAACCGACTTCTTTGAATTGAGCAGAATACAGTACTGTGCCCGTATAACTGTCACGGTGGCTTTCATATGTAAAGCTTACAAATGGGTGGCAACTATGACAACCAAGCTTCTTCTTAATCATCAGCTCTTTTATGGTTAAAATTTACATTTTTCGCCATTAGTTCTTATATTTTTTTTATGAATGAGCACATTCGGAACGAAGGTTCGCCCGGCCTAAGGGATACAAAATGTGCCAGTATAGCTTACTATTAATCCTGTGCATCGAGGCCAAGAGCGGATCACGAATCAAATTGTCGGTGGATGGGTGGGGGAAACTTGTTTTGGAGGGGGGGGAATAAGATAAACCCCTCCCCCCCCAAAAAATTGCCTTTATCTCCTTATTTTTAAAACATCTTTAAGAGAACTGTTTGTAGGGGAAATGGCCCTGTTCACCCTGCCCCCGATCCATCCTCGGAGACCCTAATCTTCAACTGAAGGTAGTAGTCCTTGTTTCACTGTGTCAAAATCGATTAGCTCAGTTCATCGCACGAGGGCGCTGTTGAAGACTAACTTGGACCCGAAAACGTCCTTCATTCAGGATCACACTGTGCTGGTAATGGGTCATTATTTTTGGCGTTTCCGGTAGATCAGCCCTTGAACCAGGGTCAATTCTCGTGTTATGTGGAGCTATATATGCAATCACACATATGAAGCCAAACCACGGTTCACAACCATGCACAATGCATGACATCTAGATTCTCAACCAACCATAAAAACTTCACGTGTGAAATTAGGCTCCAATAGGATTCGGGCTTTATTTTCCTTAAAAAAACCTCCCTGCCCGCAATTCCAACCCGTGCTTCGAGCCCACGCCCCTTGCATCACAAATCATTATGCCGTAACCGCCTGACTACCGCAATTCACACAAATTGGTGGTGTTTTTACTGTTGATATAACGATGAACGGCTGCAACGTAAGTCTAATACACATTGGGCATGCGCAATACAAACACAACCATCGCGGTTTGGCTTCATACGTATGGTTGTATATATATCTCGTTATGTGCCACTTATTGTGCCCTGTTCTAGGACTGTTCACTGTAACCGGTGGGGACAGTCGTGATAGGTATGTAAAAACAAATAATAAATAAATAAAAAAAATGGGGACACCTCGAAATCTCTCTTCCATCTTTCTTTAAAGCTCGTTATCATGCCAAATAAGTATCCCTAATAGCATTTCATATCTCATTCAAGCAACAAATTTTATTCCTGCACCAAAATCTTTAAAACGTTGCCTATCAGAGTGGTATTACATTATGTCAAGGATAGATTTAAACATCTTGACCAGTATGCGAACTTAAAAAGAGTCCCTACAGATTCGGAATAAATTACCAAGTTTTTAATTTTCAAGTAAAATACAGCAGAAACTCACATCCACCCTCCATAACAATCAAATTTAAGAATGTCATAATTCAATAAAGAAACACCTATACCAGATTTATTCTAAGAATTTTAACTCGATGTTTCTACTTTAGGGAAGATGCTGCAAAAAAGACGGCTCGAGTGGCTAAACTAATAACAAGAATAAATAACTGCAAATGCTGATTAGGGGAGGGGCCTGTCAGAGCTACTGTTACTTTAAAAGACAAGAAGGCAGACCAGTTCTAGAATTTTTTCATTAAAGCATATTGTTTCTTCTTCTTTAGGATATTTCCAAAGCAACACAAAAGGCACGGGAGTATAAAAACGAGTTTCTCCGATAATTTACCCGAGTCATCCCGTTTATGATGTATCAGGCCCTTTGGATGGCAGACGAAACGCGCCCAGTTGAAGATAATAATGCCCCACAGACCTTGAAACGTGTGAAATGTGATGAATACATCTATGTGTCCAATTTAATAAACTTGCTCCAAGCAAACTTTCAGATGATTTGTTTAAGTTATTTTATAACCTTTTATTTGGAGCAGGAAACAATGATTACTTAAAATATCGAGTAAAGAGAGCGGCGTTTTCGCAAACTTATTTTGTCGCCTATTATGTGACATCGCCCGAAACACTGGACGACGCTGTATTGACTGAATGAAAGGTATAACGACCTTTTTCTTATTTCAGAAGAACCTAAAACATTCCAAGAGTGGGGGAAATTTGACCAAAAAAGATAACTAATTGTTCGCCAACATTTTTTAAAGTTTCTATGCAAAGATAATCTTTGAAGAGGTGTTTTAAAGGAGCAGTCGTGAAGAGACGGCATATGTTGGAACCTGCGGGTATTTGCCATGTTTCATTTCACTTTGCTACGCTCGAGTTACGCTTTTATAGAAATTACTTTGTTATGTCTCATATCTATATCTTTTGGATTGTTCCTGGAAAGTATTGTATTTTATGGTTAAAGCTGATTGCATCAAGCCAACAGATCTTCAGATTCTGTCTTAGGAAAAAAGAGACAACACTCCAATTTCTGATATTTTTTTCCTTCGCTTTACGCTTTCTAGCCTGGCAAAAGAGCCAGCCTCGTCTCGTCTGATCCTCTTTGACCATAACGCTGCCGCTATCCTGGAAGTTATAACTTTCTGTCCATCAAACTGTTTTCTCTAAAACGATCATATCATCGTAGAGGGCGAATTTTTGTAGGTAATAATAATTCGAGGCGAAAAGAAAAGCGAAACGTTTTCTGTTTTATTTTTCTTTCTTTAAAAGCCCCCAAATGGATCCTCGCCCTACAGATATACCATAAAAGGTCACTTTAAATCAAAATTTCCACTTTTGGGGGCCTCCCAAAACCCGTGAACGCACTATTATTACCAGGCGGATCCTGGAATTTTTGCAGGGGGGGTCGGGCCAAAGATTTTTTTACGTCTCATTTTTGCAGACAAACGATGATGAAACATTACATGGCATACATGTACCTTGTTGACAATGGTATTGGTGCACTTAGTTATATTATTTTCTCTATTTTTTTACAGTACTTTTTTGTCTCAGAGAAGGGGGAAGGGTTCGACCCCTACCCCCCCCCATCCAGGCCTGTGGTGATGTCTTTTTGCTTCTCCTTACATGCTTTTTTTCTATCGCACAGTGATTTTCCTTTCATTTTTTTCCAGAGAAGCTCAATTTCGCGTTCCGTCATCCACCCGTTTCCCGAGCCGAGACCAGCTCACATTTTAAAGCAATGACCCACAAGGACCATCTATCTCGTACCGTTCGACCTTTCACTATCCTCACAACAACCAATCGTGGATTTCTGGATTTTACCGCCAACAACTGGATTTTAAGCATTCGAAGAATAAAATTACAATATAATATCACGATCATCGCAGAGGACGCAGAGGCTTACCGATATCTTACACGAAACCGCACATTCGATTACCAAAACCTCAGAATCGAACTAACTGAATACGGTTTCTCTCATCCCAAACCTCAGAGGTTCCGTTATTCCGGGTATCGACGCCTCGTCAACAAACGACCCCAGTATTTAATCGACAAACTAGAAGAAGGTTTCGATACCCTAATGGTTGATGTCGATTCTTTTTGGTTTCGAGATCCCCTCGATTTCATCTCGCCAAATTACTCGAAATACGACCTTTGGCTGGCACAGGGACACGACGGTAAAAATGGCCATAGGTTGCCCTGCCCCTGTCTGATGTACTTCAAATCGAATGTCATCTCTTTTGGTGTAGTCCGACATTGGATGAATCGACTCTTGAAGGCCAAAGGGATGGAGAGTGACCAGCAATCCCTCAACAATGTACTCAAGACGAGACACGGACAACGGTTGAGAGTAGGCTGGCTGAACAAGGTGAACTTCCCGACCGGTGATGACTACAAGACAAGACGAGAAAATCAGGAAGAAATGGAGAATGTGTACATCTTTCATGCAAATCACATGGGGAACTTCACAGTGAAGAAGCAGATTATGAAATCGTATGGACTGTGGATAGATTCCGATTGACTGATCCAGGACACACCTATGTTGTGAATGGTGCAACTTTGTTTGAATAACTTGCCCTTGCTCCAATCCTGTCTCGAAATCCGCCCTGAGTAGAAGCACCCCCTCATCGGTTGAAAGGAGCCACATTGGTCGGGAGTGTTCATTTTGTTGGTAGCGATGCGATTGTAACGCTTGCGTTTCATAGTCGTCGGTGAATCAGCGATGCATAGTTACTAGCAAAGGAGTCTCCGTTGTCAGGAAAATTGCGCCCTCTCTTGGTCCAGCTTGGAATTCATATTGTCGGTCTCTTCCTGGCCTTTCTCGGGATCTCTCTCCCTGAAATTTTCTTTTGATTAAGTCAAAAGTGTGTGGGCTGGCACGACCTCTGAGCGACTACAGCGCCTGCAACAAATTATGTTGGACTGGATAAACGGACGGACTCGGACACGGTGCCACGTCCGGATGTTTGGACCCCCGTGAGGCCAATGTTCTAAATTGCCCGTCCCGAATCGCTGTTGTCATAGACTTTCATAAAAAGTATTCCTTTGCAAACTAGAGGTCGGTGGATGACGTGTAACGATCAGTCCCTTTCTATTCAAGAAAACTTTCAACTGTTGTTAACTTCAAATCAGCCAACTATTTTTTGTGTGTGGTAAAGTTGTACATTTCCGTTTTATCGTTGGGAGTGGGAATATTGTTTGGAAAACAAAGGAAGGAGGTAAGTCCGAGAAGACTTCCTCCCATGATAAGACACATGAACTGAAATCAAACACCGTATAATCAGACAGAGATGCTGCTTCGTATAATTTTAATGAAGATTTTCAAATAATAATAATGATAACCAAATTCATAATCCAAGAAATAAGTCAATTTTTTTTTCAAGAACGAAATGTGATGAATACATCTATGCGTCCAATTAAATGAACTTGCTCCCAGCAAACTTTCAGTTGATTTGTTTAAGTTCTTTTTTAACCTTTTATTTGGAGCAGGAAACAATGATTACTTAAAATATCGAGTAAAGAGAGCGGCGTTTTCGCAAACTTATTTTGTCGCCTATTATGTGACATCGCCCGAAACACTGGACGACGCTGTATTGACTGAATGAAAGGTATAACGACCTTTTTCTTATTTCAGAAGAAACTAAAACATTCCAAGAGTGGGGGAAATTTGACAAAGAAATAAAATAACTAATTGTTCGCAAACATTTTTTAAAGTTTCTATGCAAAGATAATTTTTGAAGAGGTGTTTTAAAGGAGCAGTCATGAAGAGACGGCATATGTTGGAACCTGCGGGTATTTGCCATGTTTCATTTCACTTTGCTACGCCCGAGTTACGCTTTTATAGAAATTACTTTGTTATGTCTCATGTCGATATCTTTTGGATTGTTCCTGGAAAGTATTGTATTTTATGGTTAAAGCTGATTGCATCAAGCCAACAGATCTTCAGATTCTGTCTTAGGAAAAAAGAGACAACACTCCAATTTCTGATATTTTTTTCCTTCGCTTTACGCTTTCTAGCCTGGCAAAAGAGCCAGCCTCGTCTCGTCTGATCCTCTTTGACCATAACGCTGCCGCTATCCTGGAAGTTATAACTTTCTTTTGAGATACCGTATGTGTCAATAGTTATGGTAATAAAAACGGAAGTTGGTTTGAATTCTTGTTAAATGAAGGCGACAGAAAGTACCGTAACCAGGACAAAATGGAAATAAAGTACATGGTGCTCAGTAAACATTCGATGTCATTGAAGATTATAGACGGGGCTGGAGGCCTGATAAGGCCAGCCGGTTTCCACGCCGTAATCTCTAGCAGTACTCCAAAATCTCCTCCCAGTAACATCCCTCATGGCAACATTCCTCGTGGATGTGGTTGCGCTTATGCCGCCTCAGGAAAAAGTTGGCTTCGGCCTCATCTAGGAACTCTGAAATGAATGCAATAAAATGCGTTCAGTCTTTCATGGTCAGCTTTGGCTGGTCAATGGCCGGCCGTATTGCTGTTTGCTGACAGATTATGAATTGAATTTCATCCACACGATGATATTGCATACGGCTATAACATGTATTGGACAAAAAGAAATCCAGAGGCAAATTTTCAGGGGGGGGGTTCGGAAGGGAGAGAGACAACAACAAACTCTTTGTGGTACCTTTTATTATCGCTCTGAGGGGTGAAGCTGTAAAACTTTGGGACTTTTTGCAGCGTTAGGGAAGGGTGTGCAAGTGAATTGTCCGAAAGATCTCCATTTTTTCATCATATTAAAAAGAAATCCACCCCTGGTTGGGAATGGGAGGAGTCACAGCTCCCGGATCTACGAGAGAGTATCTTGCGCCGTTTACCTGGGTTGCTTTCTTCCTGTACATCATTTCTTTTTTTATAATGGTGTCTTCCAGGAGGATGGCAGGCATATCTCCTCCTCCTCCTAAGTCGTCCACGACACACCCACATTTGAGGTCCAGACCAGGCTCTATAACGTAGCGATAAAATGAACAGAGAGCCACAAAAAATGTTCATTCATCTATTCTTGCTTTGCTTTTTGATGTTTGCTTTCGTGTGTTTTTTTGTTTTGTTTCGTTTCGTTTTTTGTTTGTTTTGTTTTATTTGTTTTTTGGTGGGCTGTCTGTTTTTCGAAATGTTTATATGTCTGCCCGTTTGTTGGTCTTGTTTTGTTATGTTTTGGTTTGTTTGAAACACCGCTTCTCTCAGAGGAAAATATGTTCATTTTCTCTTCCAATACGCGCGTTAAAAAGTGACACAGATCTGCTATATACAATATAAATGTATGTCCCTCCAAAATGGTACAAGTACCGCTTGTGTCTACCGCTAATGTTTAAACTTTTTATTAGTAAGAAAGAACAACATTGCTTTTAGATCTTTTTTTCATATTATCTCGTTTGTTGTTAGCGATCCACCCAAGAAAAATATTCCTTAATAAACACAAACCCTGAAAATTGGGTTTCTGTAGATTGCCTAATAACTGTAAGTAATTAACTGATTAACAGAATGTACAAATGTAATTTAATTTCGAATGGGAATCTGGGTAGTATGAACACGTGTTGCGAAATAGATCATAATTTTATCATCGATTGCACTCTCAGAAAAAAAAGAATATACAGATGTCTTCGTTAATTTGTTTAGCCAAATTTTATATATTTTGTATATTTAAGGTTTGTGTATTATGATTTATTTCAGATTTTTTAAATTAAAATTTTACAAAAAAGGATGATATGAATTATTTTACGACGTTTGAAGAAAGCATCACCATTACTTAAAATGTTTTAACAGGATATACATTGCACAGGGTGTCTTTCTTCATAGAATCATTTTGTACTGAGCGCGTTGCACGTACAGCATTACCCCCACCGATAAAGATAAATCACCATTTCCAGCACAGATTTACGACACTGCCTCCAGCAGGAAGTAAGCAATCTGCTGTCTGCATTGTTGATTGTTGGGGATGGGCAATGATTACCAGTTTAAATTTCATGGTTTAGACCTTGACAATTTTGAAATAACGAAAAGGGAACAGACTTACACGGAGAAGTCGCCCTTGGCTTCGATGTCGCCATCTTTGTTGCTGTCGTCCTCTGCGATCGCCGCAGATTCCGACGGCTTGGGATCGTCTGATTTGGAAGAAACAAACGTGGAAAATTGTCACTGCCCGCACAAAAATGACTCATTAATACATTTGATGCAAACATTGGACGGAAACAAACTAAAAAAAAACAAAAACGTTGTTGTGTTTCTGTAGTAAAAGGACTTGCTCCAACTGCTTCAATTCGATTCCATTCGGGGAGTCGGGTTGGTGATAAAGTAGTTCTTTCCTTGTGCCTTTCACTCCCGGTCCATATGTAGATTGGGTTTTCAGTCCCTACCTGATTCCGTAGGTTTTTACCCAGAAATTTTTCTCTGGGGTTTTCTTCCCACCTCTAAAACTGTAACTGCTCCTTCTTGTCCCCTCTCTACAGATGTGGATGGACGTGGGTCATTTGGCGGCTGTCTGAGGCGCACTCATATGCCATTCACACTCGACCATATTGAATGCCTTCATTGCACAGCGCATTTGAACATCTGTTTGAAATTTGCGTCTTATAAATCAATGAAATGACAACTGAATTTCCATTCGTTTCATTCTTGAAGGCCTACATTATCTGGCAGGGCCTCAAGTCTAAGAAAACATTTGTTGCCTTGGAGGTATGGTATTACTTCGTGAAATGGGCAAACTAGGTTAATGATATACCTATCTCTTGTATAAATTGAGACAATACAATTTAAATGTCCTAAATTTTTAACCAAATTTCTTTTACACTGGACCATCAATCACGGATTTAATCATACTGTCTGTATACTTATCGTTCCCATGCATGCTTTGAAAATGATCATTTTGCGTCCTGTGATATGAAAGCCTCTTTGATGGTCAATCGGATTCATTACTTTAATTCTAATAAATATCAGGGTTTTCTACTTATAAGTTCAATGTTTTAAGCATTATTTCATTCTGAGTCCAAAAGACAGTCCGGGAGAGATGTTGTCTGTTAACCAACACTTCTATACAAAAATCACAGATGTTACACTAAAACGTGGAACGTCAAAATATCCGCGGAGTCCGAAGGCGACAGTTGAGCTACAGACAACCTCAAAGATATCTTGAGAAAAGACATACTTTTTGGCGCTTTCGATACCCCCCCCTGATACACAGTAATCCTGTGAATATTCTATTAAACCGAGTCAGTAGCTTTCCAAATACAGTCCAACCTATGAGCCTGTTCTTAAGAGCAGTAATGACCAGATTTAAAGAATTTCTGAATTGTAAAGCTAGGGCTCCTCCTGAGATCAACCGCAAAGAAACAACCTCGCTGTCCCAGAAGACCTGTTTTTCCAAATCCAGTCAATTAAATTGCATATACGTCTTTCCTGAAATGCCTGTTGAAAAGACGTCGACGTGTTCTGGTCTAAGATGCGACATAATGCACGGTTTACCTGGTCAAGGTTGAAGCTATTAAAAGTGGTCTGAACAAAGAAAAAATAGATCTAATCGGAAATCCGATCAGTTGAATTAGGCACCACACCAGCAAGGCAGGAACTGCTGTTGAGAGACATTTTGCTGCAGTGACATTTCGTGCGTTCTGGTAACAGAAGCGCTTTCATGCAGTGCTTTGGGCAGTGGGATTTAAACTAATGGAGTCGACAAAAAAATTGAACGAAGTTAATCTGTCGCAGCTACCGCAATAGAGCTATTATTTGGTGATAAAGAGTTTAGTGTCAAAGCCAAAGTAAACGGATTCAGAAAAAACTAACCTCCAAAGATTGCTGCGACAAAAGCCCCGAGTAAGAGCAGTAGGATGAAGCGATTCATGCTGATGGCTTCGTTTGGGACGTATCTAGCTCTGTAAGACTGTTTGCCTCGTGAAAGCGGTTCCACTTGCCGACAGTGAGGGATGTCAATGTCGAATAACCAAAAGCGAAATCGCACTGCGCGTTTATAAGTCATTTCTGACCTGTAGCTGGGACTATGGAAAACTTGTCGTTTGTCACATGACCTCATTTTATTCGGTCCAGTTATTTGTGAAAACCTTATTGATGAGACAACTGCCCGCATGTTCTCCAGTCGAAATTACCCGCCAACTGTTAATTAAAACAACAAAGAAGAAATTGTAGTTGTTTTTGGTTTTTGTTTTTGTTTTGGTTAGGCTAATGCAGTCGGGGAACTAAATTGCAGGCAATTGAACTTTATTTTACGTTAAGCTTTTCTTTTGCTGGAAAACGAATATACATTTTGTTCAATAGTGTGTGGATTCATTTCTGTCACGTACTAACTCAACGTCGATTTGTTTCAGTTTATAGAAAAGTTTGATATTAAACTTGGGTTGCATCATCTTGAACTAAACTTTGCGCCCTGCGAAGTATTGCCAAAGCGATTGTGTGGGTGTAACAACCGAAAAGGCTGATTTCAACCAGTCTACTTTACTATGACATTAAACTGCACCAAAAAGGTTTTGGACTTATGAATATTTATTTGCAGTACAGATAATAAACGTCCCTTCGTTTGCTTTTAGTTACATAAGGGAAGTCGGTGCCCCCGGCTTAAAACACAATTTTCTGATTTCCAACATTATTAGGGCCTAGCTTGTATTATAACATTGCACCAGACAGCACACAGTGTGGCATCATCAGTACACATCTCTATTCCGATGGTCCTCCCCGTTTTTTGTTTCTCTTGCTTTTTTTCTTTTCTTTCTCTTGTTCATTTTCATTTTTCCTTGGTATGTGAAGGAGAAGGGGTCCGCCTGTGACACCAGTGTATGGATATGACGTTGACATGGGTGCCGACAGTGACAACTGCTGGTGTGATATTAGGTCTGGTCCTGGTCATTGCAAATCCCACTGGCTAGTTCTCTATTGGAATTGGATTCACATTCTATTACACATCCATTCTATAGACGAGTGCAATTCCATTCACGAGGTAATGCAGGCACTAATGTCTCCATTCATATTTCACCCGACAATTTCATTTTCTACCTGCTTTTTTTTTTAATCGAAATCACGCCCACTACCACGTCCTTCATCAGAAAGCAGGAGACCAATTATATGATGACTGTGTCTGACGCTGGTTCTCGGCTTGTGGGCGGGTGCTCGATTCACTTTTCCTGTTATTGTAATTATGGCTTATTAGTAACATTCCCTGACAATGTCAGTGACCCAAACCGACTGCTTTGAATTGAGCAGAATACAGTACTGTGCCCGTATAACTGTCACGGTGGCTTTCATATGTAAAGCTTACAAATGGGTGGCAACTATGACAACCAAGCTTCTTCTTAATCATCAGCTCTTTTATGGTTAAAATTTACATTTTTCGCCATTAGTTCTTATATTTTTTTTTATGAATGAGCACATTCGGAACGAAGGTTCGCCCGGCCTAAGGGATACAAAATGTGCCAGTATAGCTTACTATTAATCCTGTGCATCGAGGCCAAGAGCGGATCACGAATCAAATTGTCGGTGGATGGGTGGGGGAAACTTGTTTTGGAGGGGGGGAATAAGATAAACCCCTCCCCCCAAAAAAATTGCCTTTATCTCCTTATTTTTAAAACATCTTTAAGAGAACTGTTTGTAGGGGACATGGCCCTGTTGTAAGGCGAAATAGACATATTTGGGTACCGAAGTAGTTGGAAAACCTCTAGCAATCCTCCCTCTTTGTGTCAATGACCAGTATGCGAGAAAGAGTCCCTACAGATTCGGAATAAATTACCAAGTTTTTAATTTTCAGACAAAATACAGCAGAAACTCGCATCCATCCTCCATAACAACCAAATTTAAATATTTCATAATTCAATGAACAAACACCCATAAACCAGATTATTCTGAGAAATATAAAGGCAAAAAAAAGGCCGTTTTCCTTTAGCTGTGCTCCAAAACCTCTTCCCACCGGCATCCCTCGTGGCAACATTCCTCATGGAGTCCTGGCTTGGGGAAGTGTTCGGTCTTCAAGAAGTTGTTGGCTTAGTTTTTTCCTACTTCAAGATATTTTTGTTTTTCAAACTCACCTGCTTGCCCAAAGCACATGTAAATCCTAGGCCTGTCTTCTTGTGAATCTTGTAATAACATGTAACACAGATGGATTAAATGCATGTGCTGCCTGCCATACCAGGCAAAAAGTGAGGCTCCCAAGTGTTTATGAATGAGAAATAAAACAGTTGAAAAGGAAAATTTATTTCAATTTTATTGCGTCTTTAGGTTGCATTGATTGCATGCAATATGCAGGTCACGACATTCAGAGCAGGTCAAAAAGTAAACACATCATTGAACAATTCAAACTGCAAAGTAACAACAAAAAACAATGCTAAATTCCAGGACCATTCTGTCAAACTAACGCATACATATGGTTCTGTAGTTTATAGCCCATCTTCACAGTTTTATGTCGATGTACAGAGATGATTTCTATCCATTTAGTTACAAATGTGGTCTTGGTCTCGGACGGCTGGTCTTGGTCTTTGGTTACTTTGTCTGGCCTGGTCTTGGTCTGTTGGTCTCGGTCTCAGTCTTGGTCTCGGACTGTTTGGTCATGACTACAAAACTGGCCCTTATATGCCCACCCTACTAGTAAAATCCTAGCTACGCCACTGAACTACAGGAGTTTAAGAAATCTACTCTAAAATGAAATCCGATCAATTAATTACACGCCACACCTGCAAGGCAGGTACTGCTGTTGAGAAACGTTTGCTGCATGAAATTGTGCGCGCTCTGGTATCAGAAGCGTTTTTACAGTAAATCTATGGTGTCCAACTTCAACACTAACGCAGAAGAAAGAAAAAAAAACATTTTATATTTAAGTATGATGTAGGCCTAGCTACTGTTATTTTATATACATATAAAGACATTTGTGCTTTGTGGTCCTGTGCGATTAAGTATTTAGCGTCAAAGACAAACGGGGTTAACGGCGACAAACGGCGACACAAGCCCCGAGTAAGAGCCATAACAGTAAATCATTTCTGACCTGTAGCTGGGACTATGGAAAACGTGGTCGTTTTTGAGATGATCTTTATTGGATTCGATCCAATAAATTCGATTTATTTTTTCGATTCGATTTATTGAAAACCTTGTTGAGACTAATTTTTGCATTTATTTTCCGGGTAAAGGGTAAACGAATCCTGTACTTTTAATTGCAAAACTATACGATTTCAGCATCCATTTGCCATGATAATCGAATTTGACACTTATGAAAGGCGTGCTCAAGATGGCATGTTGTTACGCTAGAACATTTTTCGAACTAAATATCAGACACTTGAACTGAAGTGCATTTTATTTCACTGTTTAGCTCTTCTCATTTCACAAGGAATTATAAATTGGGCGGCCCCGGTACTCATCGCTGGAATACGGGTACAGTGTGTATACATTTTGTTTAATTGGGCATGGATTCGTTTCTGTCATTTAACACGGATACCATCATCTTGACTATTTGATGTGCTCTGTTATGCTTTGCGTAGCGATATAAGCCCTTAATGCCACGTAACGAACAAAACTTTGACCAATCTACGTACCTCACTACGAACTCAAAATCCAAACTGGAAAAAAAAATTATTTTTTTTAAAATTTTGTGGGCCTGTGTATTTATATTAGGAGCACGTGTAATAAACACACCTCCCATTTCTGGGGCGGATATAGACTTTTTTCCCGGGGGTGGGAATATATTGTTCGTACAAGGGGGTATTGACATGTGGCTGTCAAACCATGCACGAAAAGCCAATATTAGATAACTGTATGGCCAAATTTCGGCAATTTCGCTAGCCGCACCTATGCACCAATTCTTAAACCGGCCGGTTCACTACAAACAGTATACAAAGTTCGTCGACGGGGTTGACGAGTTATAACCTGTAACAACACGGGTCAGATCACTGCGTTGTATCAGAGACAGAGCCTGTGCTACAATCAACATTCAGTTTGGTCACATTATAGTTCGGGGTTTTCCTTTTAACTGTCCTCTTAACTGTTACCCTATTTTCCAGACTCAATCTAAGCCATGGTTGTCTCATATAGGCCTACCCACGCTTTGTTTAGGACCTAATGTTCGCATAAATTTCCTACGTTATGAGCAAAGGCTCACGCTTCTACGGTCTTTATCCTAGCACACTTGTGACCTACACGTTGAAAAAAAATTTGCAGAGGTTACGAAAACCACTCGAAATTTAATTTGTTGGTAGAGAGAAGGCATATTGCAGTGGATAACTTTCAGTGTGGCGTTTAATTTGTTGTTTAAACTTTGACGAGTTTTCTTCGTATCGGAATGTTATGTAATTTATATATTTTTTTGTTTACGGTGATCCACATCAAATGATGGAAGTTAGACATTACTCGTTTGATACCACTATAATGACTTTCAGGACGAGCGGGTTTGTCTTTGCGATATTCAATTTTGGGCAAGGTCTTTCTCTAAACTTAAAATTTGCTTATCGACTTGATTAAAGCATCTCTAGTGTTTGCCAATCCTATCATCGAGACAAATACTTGATTCACGGTGTCTTCTTAACTGACTAACAATATTGTACAAGTATCGTCAGGACGTTTTCCGGGGACGGGGGGGGCGTGCATGGTAAAGCGCTTATTATCAACAAACTGGAAAATAACGGCATTAATGTTGGAAAAGAGTTAATTCCAACGTATTTGAACTCAAATTGGTGATTTTCATCTATATCCCCAAGGGCAGATCCAGGGGTCAGGCTGGGGATGATGTATAATGCCTCCTTTTTGCGGACAAGCGGAAACGACAATGAAACATTACATGACATACATTAATTACAATGGTATTGGTGCACTTACTGTAGTTTTTTACACTATTTTCCTCCCCCTCCCCTTTTAGGGGTGGGGTGAGGGGCTTCGACTCGCCCCGGATCTGCGCCTGATCCCTTGCCTCCTTTGTTTCTCTTTCTTTTGACTTTTCTTTACTTCTTCCTTCTCCTTATTTTTCAAAATTTGTTGGTTGGGGGGGATACCCTCTTCCTGACAGTCGTGCGTATATTTGGAAAATGCTGAAGAGTAACTTCAGTAAGTTAATTTTCACGGTCGGTTTCACACCGTGCTGATGCAGCTTGGATGGCTTTATTGTCTCAGGGCGTGGAGGGCGCTCTTTGACGAGTACACGCGCGCGCCATGGATCTGTTGTGCTCCGTGGCCCTTGAAAATTGAACTCGAGTATTATTTTGTGTTCTGGTAAGTCATCTGTTCATGTCTGTTCTTGGTTTGTTGAATGAAGTAAAGTACAGCATGAATTTCTTTTGCTCGCTACCATGCCGCAATAGGCCCAGGCCTACTCATAATTCGTATTCCTTCCTCCACGTTTTGAGTAAGAAGGCTTACCCGTGATGATGACCAATGGGATCAGGTCAACTCGGACCCAAACCAACTCGGACCCATTCCAACTCGGACCCATGCCAACTCGGACCCATGCCAACTCGGACCCAGGACCAACTCGGACCCACGCCAACTCGGACCCAATACTAACTTGGACCCATGACCATCTCGGACCCACAACCAACTTGGACCCACGCCAACTCGGACCCACGCCGTTTCGGACCCACCTCGAGTCAACTCGGACCCACTGAGTCTTATGGTTGCATTACACCAACTACGCGCCCGTAGACCGAAATAGCGCTGACTCTTGAACCTCGCGAAGAGGTTGGCCTTCATTTTTTCGTTGGAAATTCAAGATTATGGACAGATTGATCACTTTTCGTTTCAATTTTATGAACTTTTTTATTCGTCTTTTCCCGAAGATACCCCCTAATAGTAGTAAAACTATGCGCTCATATGAATGTAGCCGCCTGCCTCTATCCAAAATAGGCCCGCATTGTGGGGCTTTTTGTGAAAGAAATACTCTGAACTGGAAACTATCAATCCCAAATTCGGGATTTATATAAATAATTCTATGATCTCTCGTAATTAAGGCACGTTTTATTGTAGAAAATAAGAAACCGTGGGATCACGAAATATTAATAATAAGCTCGCGAGTAGACATACGACGCTTCAAAACCGTCTCCAAGTTTAAGCCAATGGGAAATATTCCACATTTTTATTTTAAAATGATTTGATTTGTGTTGTTCGAAACTACCAACGTATTTGCGTTATTTGGACAGTCAGTTAAGGCCTGTATGGATGAATTCCTCCATCTTGCCGGTATTGGGGGTGGGGAGAGAATGGGGCAAGGTGGAGGTGTAAGACTTGCCAGGCCAAAAAAAAATTGAAAAGTGGGGTGGGGGATAACACCATTAGACACTGTAAAGGTCCAATGTTCGTGACATTGATGTATATCTGCAATATCTGTTGTACGTATGCAGCATCTCCTATGTACATCAGAAGGGCCTATCTGTGGCTTTTTATTGCAACAAAAACTTTGGGGGCTGTTTGGTGAAAGTTCATTCGATTTCTGCTAGTGATCTGGAAAAAGGAGAGATTCTGGGAAGCCTGTGCCACTGTCTCCCTGCATAACGTGTAGAAAGGACGTTACAGCTTGGCAGCATGCAGTGCAAAAGTGTCATTTACCAAATGCTAAAATGTAAAAGTGGACAAAATAAAAAATTTCAACAAGTTAATCACGCTCCTGGGGTTGGGTCCGAGTTGACTCAGGGTGGGTCCGAGTTGGTCGTGGGTCCGAGTTAGTATTGGGTCCAAGTTGGTTGTGGGTCCGAGTTGGTCGTGGGTCCGGGTTAGTATTGGGGCCGACTTGACATGGGTCCGAGTTGGTCGTGGGTCCGAGTTGGCATGGGTCCGAGTTGGCATGGGTCCGAGTTGGTTTGGGTCCGAGTTGACTCGAAACCTGACCAATGACCCATCCAACTGGCCATGCTGGCCAAGCATGTAAACAGCAACTGCAACTAATTCGGGATAAAGTGATAAATGAATGAGTACATGTATTGCAGAATACCCCGACACTCTAAAAAACGACCCCTGGAATGACAGCTTGCATGGGTACAAGGTGAAAAATCCTGTGAGAAGAGTTTGACACTTTGACCCGTACCTGGCTATGACTATGAGGTTGATCATGTGGTGCGGGACGGCGGGGTATTCTGCAATTGAGAGCAAACGAAGTTGTAATTTTGGACTGAAAAGAGGTCCATACTTTTACATCACTTGACAGTAAGTACTAGCCCCACTAGTGTGGCACGGACTCTCACTCCCGCTCCATCCTTAGCCACACATCCGTATACGCAATTTCGTGTTGGCGTACTGAAAATTTTCGGCGCACCCACTTATCATTATGGGTGCAATTTCTTTTGCACACAGAGATGATCCTTAACCTCTCTCCTTTCTTAGCACCATTTGTTGAATGATTTCACTTGTAGTAGCCCCAACTCGAATTTCTTTCATTGCCTTTTTGTTTATTATGTAACGTGAGCGGTGAAGCGCGTCACCAATAATTTTTGAAATAGCCCCTACTGCCACGCGTCCCTCTCTTTATTTCTGATGGTCGCAGCGGTCACTTCACTTCTCCGAGTTCCTGTGCTTTGTTCTGGGTGATTCCGGTTGTTAATTTTCATCCTTTTCTTCGCGTACGTCGTTGTGGTGAACCGGGTTGTTTGGCAGTAGTATACAGCTAATATATTCTGGTGAGCTACAACGATGGCGTTTTATTTCATATCTTATTTTATTTGTACCCAGGTGGTCGATTTATTTTCCTTTTGATATAAAAACTTGTTTACTTTATTTTGGAAGGGAAGAAAAAACACACACAAAGGAGACTTTTTAATTTATTTTCTGAGGCGAAGTAGCCACCCAATTATTTTCAAAGGCTAAGTTAGCCACTTTATTTTTGAGACAAAATAGCCTAAAATTTAACACTCACAAAATACGTTGTTCAGGTATTTTCCAGTCATTTTGCCTTCACCCATTCAATCTCACGGACTCACTTAATAACAGAGTTTTGTTTTTTATCTGATTCATAGCTCTGGAGAATTTTTTAGGGGAAAAAGTTCAAAATGGTAACTTAATCTGATTCCCACCTGGTAAATATGAAGTCACAATGACTATGTGGTACAGAACCAGACTAAGATTTGTCACGTTAACCACTTCCCGCTGGGTTGCCTGGTTTTGGACACCGTGTATTTATACGCAGAGCCGGGGTGCCCGGTTTCGGACAAAAGAGCTGGTCTGTAACAAAGGACTGCACTTGGAACAAAGAACCTGCTGCTGGGAATTACCATCGTTTTTTGACTTCCATTTTTCGAAGGTAATCGGACACTGTTTTGAAACAGTATACCACTGTTTTGGGCATAGCGCGCCCGCGGATTAGCACCGCGGACAAAAGTGCTCCAGGGCAACATTGATGAGCAACACAGCGCAGCTGCTCGCTAATCCAGCCGCGTATGAAAAGACACTACTGGCATTCACCGGATTAAAGAAAATTATGCAACACTTCACAATTCTGGGCTCTCTTTTACAGGGCTGCAGGTCTGGGCTGAATACTCGGGAGTCAATGAAGGTTGCCTGTCAGATTAGAGTAGCCACCAGATAGTTGTTCGTGTGGATGTAAACATCCAGTAAATGAACACATGAATTTTTGGAGAATTTTGAAAACGGAAAATCTTGAAAAGGTCCCATCATCTCCTCCCGCTCAAGAAAAATCCAGCCGGCAGGAAGTGGTTAAGAATTTCTTATGTCTAAAAACGGTTACTGCACATGTGTCTGACAAAATATAGTTCAGTATAAATTTGCCAGTGACAGGATCAGTTGGAGACTGAGGCAAAGGTTTCAGTGCCACCCATGTGATGATTAAGTGAGATTCTAAGAAGCAGTGGACTGAGGGTCTCTCTGGTCATCAGGAGTTCAACGTTAACCTTCACATCATTATAGTTCTGTAGTATATTGTGTGTCAAATGGAAAACAAAACCTTCATTCTGATGAGTCTTGTTATAACATCTATGGGCATGTATGACAAGGATCCAGAAATGACAAATTAAAATTGAATAGTAGAATTTGTTTGTGAAGTTTAAATTTTCTTTTGTTCATGTGCAATGTGTGAAGGATGTAATAAAGTTTGTCCACCTTTCTGAAGTTCATTTTATAGGGATACATTTTGTTTATTCCTGTCAATTGTGCAAGCGTTTTAACTGGATAGTTATTTATTGAAGAGACAACCACTCATATGTACTGTTCTTTAACTTTCTTGTCAATCCTGTTACAGTTTGGAGATACCAGTCACTGCCCAAATCCCAGCCATGTTGCTTAGCACCAAGACAAAGGTGATTCTGTTGGCTGGTATTTCGGCTATGGCCGGTCTGATTTTGGCAACCAGTTACTTCAAACGACGTAGGCGGGGTAAGAAACAACGGATTCGGAAACCCCAATCAGTTCCACTCAGTAACCAGCATGTCACAATTAATACAAATGGACGTAAGTGATCAGTCAAATCATTAGCATGATTGTAAAGACTACTTGGTTTAATTTTATTCTTTGTTATTTCATGACAATAACAATTTTATCAATATTGCCAAGCGTGATTTTGCTTGTAGTCTAGATTTTCATTACAGTGTTGAACAGTTGAAAAATCCAATGAAATAAACATATCAGAATGATCATTATACTTGTTTGTTTCAGCTCTGGGGCAGACCAGTCGAAGGGCCCTGATCACGCCACAGATCGAATCACCCAAAGGTTTTGCCAGGTTGTCTCGTCTGTCTCGCTCTACATCCAGGAGGTCCGTCATCTCGGCCATTGCCTCCAGGGCCTCCCACTCAAGCATCAATGACAGCCTGCACGGGTCAGTCAATTCTCTGCTCAGCGACGCCGCGTCCATCAAGAGTGGAGAAAGGACTCCGACCAATGAATCAGTGTCTGTACAGAGACTCTTCCAGCTTGGTGAGCAGTTTTGCTTTGTCACTGAAGGGAACCAAGAGGAGAAAAGGGATGAAAGACCCGGCACTCAAGAGGGCCATTATTTTACATTCTTTATTTCATTGTATCTATGGGCCTACTTAGACAACTAAGCACAAAAAATCAGCAGATTTGAACAAAATTCAACTATGTGTATATGCGCGTTGGCCAAAATAAAGCATTTCCATATGATTTGACCCTTAAATTTGACTTCTCCTTTTTTATTTGAGCTGTTTCATTTTGAAGATTTTTCGACTTAAATTCCTCATTTGCAGATTGGGTCCAATTTGTCATTCCCATTCTGCTTTGTCTTCAGGAATGCAGGCGTTTGATAACGCAGTCTCCTACTGGGAGGATGCCGTGGACATTCGAGTTGTTCAAGACATTGAAGAAGAAGACAGTAGGGAAGAGAACGATATCGTAAGGAGAGATTATTGCCGTTGAAAAAACTCGGATAGAAATTGGTGCATTTTTGCAGAGATAACTGATCAATAGTATCCCGTTTTGCAAAGACGTTGTCAAGGAAGGGGAGCACTTTGTCCCTAGGGAAGAAAATTTCCAGGGAGTCAAAGTGCTCATCAGCAACAAAGTGATAAATCGTTTATAGTGAGAGGGAGCCAATTACAAGGGGTTTTCAAGCAATTTGGTGATTTCATCTTCTTTGATTTTTGTTTCAAATTGTTTGCTTCTCCCCCCCCCTCCTTTTTTTTTGTTTTTCAATCTTTTCCCAGTGGCAAGCACCCCCAGCACCCCAGGCAGTGTCCAGGCAGTGTCCAGGCAGTGTCCAGGCAGTGTCCAGGCAGTGTCCAGGCAGTGTCCAGGCAGTGTCCAGGCAGTGTCCAGGCTGTCTGGTCTGCATGGATTTGGGAAATTACCACCTTGTTGTGTCACCCTAATGAAATTGCTGAACACTTTCAAAACCTTTTCCACTGTGCGTATGGGCAACACATAAACTGGCTCCAAGCATAATGCATGTTGTAGCTAGGTGCATGCATGTCACTGTTTTCTTGTGTAGTCACGGTTATAGTTGGTCCAAATATCACATGGCAACGCTGAATAGATCAACCAATGAGTATTCCCATACTTGTAATCGCAGCTTCAAGCATTTGTCTGTGTTCATTGTCAGCATGTGTTACTAAGCGTACTATGTTTGTAATTGTTCTTAGAAACATTATCGCTTTGGTCTACTTCCTATTTTAATATTTTTTTTTTTTTCAGGAAAGCAGCAAATCGGAGTTGACACGTTCCTTGGAGAAGCTCTTGTCTAGCGCCTACCACCTCCAGGAGGAATGTGAAGATGTCGCTCTCAGCATTCCCAATCTGGCCTTCACACCCTCCGAGATGAGAGACATCGCCGAGGAAATCACAAGTATGAGGAGACAGAGGGAGGCTGACGAGCACTCTACGTCATCCACTGAATCTTTTGTCTCAGCAACAGAGGTAGCATTGATATACGATTTGTCGAGTTTGGTCATTTTTACATAATTTGTTTTGGGCAGGTGGATGGTCCAAGTATCTTTTTTCTGCTTTCATTAATTGCCCACTGCCTTGACACCAAGAATTGGAATTTATTTTAGTTCGGTAAATGTTCATGGAAACTTTTATCAGTCCTCTAAACATTTAAAAGTTCACTGGACAGCGACAGTGGACTTCCATTGGGCAATGTGTTGAAAATATCAAGGAGTAGATATGAACAGGTTGATGAAAAACGTTCAAATAAACTTACCTTCAATGGGATCAAGTACCAAAGGTGCCCATAATGCTTGAAAATTAAATATTTGGATGACCAGTGTTTCCATGTCAAATAAAACTTGAGGGTAGATGGCATAAGTAAAAGGTCAAAGGAATGTTTTTGGATGATTTACAAAATAATTTGGATTTCGGTTCAAATGTAATTTGCACAAATTATGCTCTTATAAGATGTACGTTGCATTGGGGAGAAATTAATTTCTTAATAACGCGGTTTGGCCTTACACCAGCGTATGGTCATTACACTGCATACTCAGCGTTTGTCTGAGTGCTTGCATAAACATTCACAGGCTTATTCAGGTAGGATTCAAACCACAACCTACTGCTCTGCAAAATTTATGCTCTTGCTCGTCACTGTGACTGGTGTTTGTTCGTCCATAGCTAGAGGAGTTAGAACAACAGAGCACCTCATCAGAAGCAACTTCCGCAAGTAGCAGCAAACCCAGACTTAGAAATGAGATGTATGAGAATGCTCTATTAGCAGTCAGGGAAGGAGCAGTAGAGTGTCGAAGGATAAGGTATGAACTCCGAGCTATCTCTCTTTTTATCAATTTCACATTGTGTTTGTTTCACAGTCGCCAGTCTGATTGACAGAAATACTCACAGTGACACCGTCGGCTTGCTATGAAACATTCCCTTGTACTCATAGCAATGTCTGAAATAAAATCTTATCAGAGAGAAGATATGCTGTTCTTGCAACATTCTTGTTGGCTGTTATGAAGTTGGCTTCAGTACTTAAGATTCATGAGAAATTGGGAGAAAGAATTGTGAGAAAGATTACTGTCAGGAATACAGTTGTGAAACAAATGACGACGATGGATCAAAATCTGTCAAACCCAAGAAGTACCTTTATTTGGTTATGGGCCTCGAGCTTGACCAAGAGAGGGCGCACTTGTAGATACCATGACTCCGCTTAAGGCACTCACTCCATTTTGCTGGTTAACGAAGGCGTTTCATCACTGATTTATCGCACGGTATACCAGGTAATGCAAAGAGACTGTTCCCGAACGTTTTTTGCACACAAAAGCTTCTGGTAACAGTGAGGCAGAAACTAGACTCTTGAATATTGAGTTTGGGAGGAGCTAAAAACTTTTGACGATTGAATTAATGAGACAGAACGTAAATAAACATGGCGCGAGAAATACATTGCGGATTTTGTGAAATAAAATATGAAAACAACAAAGTGGAGGAACTGCGGAAGGGAAAGTTGCTATCTGAGTTAAAACGTGTTTTCAATGTCACAAAATTTGTGCAAGAGGGGAAACCACAATAAAGGGCAGAGTGATGCCGCAGCACAGGATTTCCAACTGTCCTTATGAGGTGGTGTTGTCAGTAAGTCTTATCAGAGGCTGAAAGAAGCAGACAGGCATGCTTTCAGGCTGGGTTTAATTTTATTTTGAGAAAAGGCAAGGGAAAAAGTCCCAGGAATTAATTATTAAATATAACTTATCAATCAAAACTATTGACAAGTAAACACAACTTCCATTGTGTTACTTTTTGCTCTTTACATTTCCAGCAAAGTTGGAAAACTAAAAAATTACAATAATTTAAATGCAAACAAATTCACACTCTCATCCATTATACGTAAGTCTTTTTGCATACTGGTATTAATAACTTTGTTGGAAGCAGTGAGAGGGGTAGAAACTGGTGGCCGTAGGCCTATATCACGGAACTAAGGCCATGGCTGCAGTACTGTACCTTCAAAACTTTGGGTCTGATGTCCGCCCCGCTTCGAACGTGGAAGCAGGGTGGACTTCGGACCCCACAGTTCTGGGGGGTAGGCTAGGTCTATAGGAACTCTTTAATAATACTAAAGCCTAGGCTGCTTCTATGCGATGATCCAACCTTCCCAACACGAACACGGTGACCCATAATGGCAATTGCCCACTTCAAAGGGAAATGGTTTTTTGTGAGAACACCTACACATGGTGCATTTTTGCTTCGTTCACCATGAACATGATGGGTCAGCCATTCTCTCACCTTCTCCAAAGTTGAATGAAAGACCTTGGGTAGATAGCCTGGAGCTTGAGAATGCACGCACGGGCACTTAAGTTTTTGAAGAGCTCAAACCTAGTACACGTACTTCAGCATGAAGGCAAGGCGGGCATGCATGCTAGTGTCGCAGTGCGACGTGTCAGTCATGCATACTTGCACCAAACAAGATCGATTGAGTACTGCGGACCACCTGGCTCTGTTCAACCGTTGAGGGGGTACTTCTAGTCGAGGCGGATTACCCTTGCATAACGTTGCCAAACCTGATTGTAAATTTAAGCAATATGTACAAGTTTGTCCCACAATCGTTTGTGGACTTTCTGTGCCCTCATTAGGACGAAGATGCTGCATTGCCGTAGCGATGAGGACTTCCTAGCCAAGTTGCACTGTGTACGTGTTGCCATGGCAGTGCTCCTAGAGGACCAGACTATCTCTGATTGGTTCGTCACGATGGGCAAGCAGTTGATTTCAGATCTTCTGCTCAAGGCTAATTATGTGAGTCTTGCTTCTCTTCATGTTGTAAAGTTTTAAGCATACTGAAGGGTTTCAATTTTTAATTACACGTTTGAAAATCTATCAAAAAACCATACAACTGTGCCAAAGTAATTGCAGTTTGTTTCCTTTTTTAAAATGAACTTTGATAGGATTCAGAAGAATTTGGTGATGCATATGATGAGATGATGACCTATGTGAGGGACCCTCAGAACCACAAGGATATTGAGAAGGAACTACGGGCGAGAAAGGTTGGAACCAACTCTAAACTTTCGGCAAAACCAAGTTTTCTGAACAATTCTTCAAGTATCCAACTCATCAAATTTGTTCTGCACAATTCGGAATGATTCAATATGTAATAAATATGTAATATGTAATATTTAATATATGATGTATATATATGTAATATATGTTGGCAATGGTGAAAATGGAAATCTTAATATTGGTAATCCTGAAGTGAAATTGGCTTTTATAAGTTGCAGGGGTGTAAGTGGTCACTTAAAATTTAAGCTGAAAACAGCTAAAAGCTGAAATGTAAAAAGTTTCCATACTTAAGTTCCGACATGGTGTACAAAAAAGCTCAAATTCAGAGTCAACATCTAAACAAAAAAGCTGAATTCTCACATCCCTGAAGTTGTCACTCAGATGGTGGCATTTAAAAGAACTGATGTTTAAAGCCCCGCAGAAATCACACTGGAAGGGTGTAAAAAATAGGTACATGACATGCACTGCAAACAAAATGTGCCTTTGTATCTTATTTTTCTCTTAGTCCTTAACCACTCAGTGCCGGGGTTCCCAGTACCAGGACCCCAGTACCAGGACCTTGGGTGTGTATGTATAGCCAGGGGTGCCCGAAATCAAATGAGCTGGGCCTTGTAACAAAAGACCGTACTTAGAACAAAAGACCGAGCTGCCGAATTGCCAACATTTTTCAGCACAAAGTGCTGGCATTAGTGGAGGTAACCCATCGTTGTTTTGAAACAGTATATCACTGTTTGTGGCATTCAGCACCTGCAGATTATCAGCGGGGACAATAGTGCTTCAGCACTCCAGTGATGAGTGATACAGCTCTCTTTACTGGGTGGTAGACCTGGTTGTAATACCTGGGCATCAATGGATGTTACCTGTCAGATTAGAGTAGCCACCAGACAGTTATTCGTGTGGGTGTAAGCGTCCAGTAAATGAAGTTTTTTGAAGAATTTTGAAACGGAAAATCTTGAAAATTGCCCGGAAACTCGTCCCAAATATGCAAATCCCACCCAGCAGGAAGTGGTGAAGACATCGTTCGTATCATTTTTCAGGTTCGGTTCTTGTCCTTCTATGACATTGTCTTGGATTTCCTCCTCTTGGATGCATTTGATGATCTGGATGATCCGCCAATGTCCGTCACGTGCGTCACCCAGAACCGATGGCTGTCAAACAGGGTCAAGGAATCGGTACGTCTCCAAACCACACATTCACAATTAGAAAACAAACCTGTGGCAGTCTTAAGAGAAGTAGAAAGACTTTGACATTGGAAGACTTTTAATGTACCCAGGTTAAATTATAACTTGTGTTTGTATTTGTAACGTCAATCTTTTGCAGGCTGTGTCTACAGCTGTTTGGTCAGTCTTGGCAGCAAAACGAAGAATGCTTCAGGTAGGAGCGGAATTGTTTCAGGAAGTATTTCAGCTGGTTTTGTACAAAATGTGTCAGATAATGGCTTGAAGTAGCCTGTGATTTTTGTTTTACTTTGTCAACAGAAGTGTTACTTAACACTGTCATTCTTTTAACTAAATGATATTTGATTTGCGAAGCACCTGGCCAGTTTCCCAATGTCATTTCTTTCATGATTTATGTTCAAAAAGCTGCATCCTCTCCAACTGATCTTGTTCACCACTTCCCAGGTTGTATTGTTATTGGGGCATGATCCCTGGCTACATGGTGTTTCAGGTTTAATGGCTTCTGGCTAGTGCCCCCCAAACAAAGATATTGACAAATGGGAAGAGCTACGAACAATAGGGCTGGATACCTCAGTTGGTAGAGCACTGGTATGGTGTTCCGCAGGCCGCAGGTTCAAATCCCGCTCCAGTCAATTTCTTTGTTCATCTTAATAATCATTTTATTAAAGCACCTAGTCTCAGTTTCTCTATGTAATTTGTTTCATGATATTTTTTGGAAAAATGGTTTTAAATACCAAATTTCACTGCATAATAGAGTTTCAGATTAGGCAGTTTCAATATAAATAAATTGACATACAAGAAAAGGCTTGGAAGTTTGAGATCTGTGACTTGGATTGAGTTTGGCGTTACAATGTGAAGCATGAAATGAGTGATTTTTACCATGTTTGACATGGCATTTTTTACAGTGTATATTCAGCTGTCGTTTTGTATCCATTGTAGAATCCTCAAGGTTTCTTGTCCAAGGTGTACCAGATCTCCTACTATGTAACACCAGCATTGGCCTGGGGGTTCTTAGGCTCAGACCACCATCTCAAGCACATGATGGAATTCTTTAAGGTAAGAGCTCGAGACTCGTATCCAACTGGCAATTAATACTGACTTGCACGGATGCAGAGAGGTTTAGGGGGTAGTTTGATCCGGTCTACAAAAGCTGACCTTTGCCAAATTAATCGCCTTTTGGCAGCGTAACTTTTCATTTTTCCGTTCCAGGATCAAGTGCTGGGGTTTGCCAGGGACATGTTCTCTCTGCGCAAGTGTCGTTACAGCACCGTGGCTCAACTGGCAGACGACATCCTCTTACTAGCAAAGCACTACAGCACAGTAGCATCTGAGAAACTCGGCACATGACGGAGGAGCCTTCAAGTTTGAGAAGTCAATGGCCAATAGTAAGCACATGCTAGAGTTACTTTTATGTTATCCAATTGGCAAACAGCCTTGCTATAGACGGTGTTACACCTAGACTCGGACATCTCTGATGTAAAAATCAATCATTATTTTTGGTTGAATCCACTTTAAATTTCACTATGCACAGATTGAAGTCAGAAAGGAAACTTCAGCTTTCAATTTGAGGAGAGACTATAGACTTGTACACCTGCCTATCTAGCTGGTGACTTGTACACCTGTCTTTCCAGCTGGTGACTTATACACCTGCCTATCTAGCTGGTTTCCTATTCCGATGCCCCCCCTTCAGCATCACCAAGCCCACCTGTATACCCAGTAACGTCTTTCCCTTGTGTATGCAACACCATTAGAATACCATCCACTTGTTGACGAACCCGTTCTCTACATATTGAACATATCTAAACTTGATTTTAATGTTCGAATATAAATTCAGTGATGTGCGCAAATCTGAAATAACAGAAGAATAACTGAAGAACTGCCGGTATTAAAAAGCTCAACAAGGGCTTTTGGGACTAAAAAATTTGCTGTACATTTTAAATAGTTTTCTAAGTGACATCTAATCGACTTAAAAAGGAAATATGGAGTGATTTTTTTCCCTCTTCAAATTTGGCAGTTAGCATCAAAACCTGAATGCAATGTACCTTTGCACATTCAATATTTTAATTGTCCAGATATTTTTCAAAAGAACCTGTTTCCACTGTTTAGTATTTTTATCTGCAGACATTAAAGAATACTGATTGTGTGCAATTTGTATGGATTTATTCTTGGAATTTCCTTCAATAAAATGATGAAATCAGATCTGCAGGTTTGTTGACCCCTGCTACTTCCTACAAAACGTGTATTTGGCTTGGAAGTAAATGGGCCACTTTGTTGTCATTTTATGAGAATATTTTTAAACGAGAAATGCCAGTAAGGCCTTGCCATTATCAGAATAATGGAGTTGTACTTAAAGGATGTTCAAATTCTTAATAAAATGACTGCTGTTGTTGGTAATTCCGCACACATACGATGTGTAAATACGTTGTATCTGCTTCAATTTGTTGTCTCATTTTTGGGGGGAGGGATTGCTTCAGGTTTGCAATTTTGAGGGTTTTCTTGATAGCAGGGATCAGCTAGTGAGATATTAATACATCAAAATTATGGGATGCACGGGTAGTTTTCTCTGACTTAGAACAAAGAGAAACATCTTTTGATGTGGCTACTTGGTAAATGTCAAGTCAAAAAGGCAACCACAAGCAAGATGATACAAAATTTGATGTTTGCCAAACAACTGGAGTTAAAGCTTCAAATCATGTGCAACTATCAAATCCTTTTTGTCGAGAGGCTCTTGTTAAAATCACAATTCCAGAAATCAATTGTTACAATTTGTAAAAGTCGTATACAGAGTTAAGAGCTTTTCATATTTTGATCCTTATTCAAAATATTTTAAGCTTGTGGAAAAAGTAAATACTAACAACATTAATTGGACGAGCCTTCAAAAAGATTCACAAGCACATGTATTAGAACTGAATACTTCTCATTACTAAGTTTTAGCATGATTTTTCCACTTCATGTTTCCATTGTTGTTCTCTATTAAGAACATTTTAACTGAAGGTTGACAAGTAGAATTTAAAATTAAGAAACCATAAGGCACTAATGTGGATAGCGACACTATGGCTTCACTTCTAAAGAAAAGACTGCCACAAATCGGGAGTTCACCTAAAAGCTGATTGGATAGCAATAAAAAAAATATGTACACAAAATAAAATCACTGAGAATAAACGGATAACTGTTTTCACTTGTTTACATCGGACATGATCAGGAACGTTGGAAACTTTGGCAGTAACACACTTTCATACTCTCACAGCATGGTGCAAAATGCTCAAGCAAAACCGATTTTTGGCAAGAATGTCAAACACGAAACAAAGAGTGCTTGATTTGTATTAATATGCATGATCTGCACAACCCTTCACATGTACATTCAAAATAGTATTAGGCCATGTCAGAATTACTTGTCTGTGGCTTAAAATTACAAGCGAGTCTATGGTAATGGCTGAAGCTAGTTCCCATTGAAATGTGTACAATTTGAAGCCGCAGCCAAGTGGTTCAGAGCTGCCTTAGTAATCTGAATACCGTTTATACAAATTTTTAACCCGAAAAGTGTTGAATCTTTGGGATATGCTTACTGAAATAAATTGCTACATAAAGACAACAGTCAAAAATATTTTGAAACAAACTCAAAACATGTATGAAACATTTCCAACAGCACTTCTTGGCAAAATAAATATGAGTCCTTTGGATAAAAAGAAAGGGAAGACTGCTCAACCCTAACCATGCTGAATCCAACAAGATTATGAAGGATTTCAATGGTCCCAAGGGGGTTAGGGTTCACCCTAACCATGCTGAATCCAACAAGATTATGAAGGATTTCAATGGTCCCAAGGGGGTTAGGGTTCACCCTAACCATGCTGAATCCAACAAGATTATGAAGGATTTCAATGGTCCCTAGGGGGTTAGGGTTCACCCTAACCATGCTGAATCCAACAAGATTATGAAGGATTTCAATGGTCCCAAGGGGGTTAGGGTTCACCCTAACCGTGCTGAATCCAACAAGATTATGAAGGATTTCAATGGTCCCTAGGGGGTTAGGGTTCACCCTAACCGTGCTGAATCCAACAAGATTATGAAGGATTTCAATGGTCCCTAGGGGGTTAGGGTTCACCCTAACCATGCTGAATCCAACAAGATTATGAAGGATTTCAATGGTCCCTAGGGGGTTAGGGTTCACCCTAACCATGCTGAATCCAACAAGATTATGAAGGATTTCAATGGTCCCTTGGGGTTAGGGTTCACCCTAACCATGCTGAATACAACAAGATTAATGCAGGATTTCAATGGTCCCTAGGGGGTTAGGGTTAAATTTTGTACATGTATTCAGTGCCATAAAATGACATTAAGAATTGGGATCTCAGGAAAGAATGCATATCTGCCAAAGAAATCTGACATATTTATGACTTTTTTACACAGTCAGTTACAAAGTTGCACAGTTCAGCAACTTTTAGTTAAACCCCAATCAGATGAATGTCGTGTTATTCGGCATCTCCTTGTGGTTTTGATGTTTCTTTCCTCGTGCTTCAAACAGCTGACGAATGAGGGCAGCCTTGTCCTTTTCAAGCTGGGTGATGAGCTCACTTTTCTGAGACACCTCCTGTCATCCAAGCCAGAAATGTGCATCAAAATTAGATTTTACAGTTACAAATGAGAGAGAGAGTGTGTAGATTTGAACAAAATAGAATATTAAGACAAATTGGCACACGTTTAGAAGATCTTTTACGCCCTTTGTTAATTTTCAGAAATTTCACATTTTCAGAGCCAGTAAACCTTTAAAATAATCTCTTACCATCAATAACTTTTTGGTTTATTAGAGACCGTCATATACTGTTTGTAAATATTGACTTGTCAGGTTCCACAACTGCTGGGTTGACGAGTTGATATCTTGACCAAGACCAGTTACAGCCTTATGTGTAAGTACTGATGGTGAACAGAACAACATATAACTCTCTCTACCTTGGTTAGTAATCTGTTTTGTTCTCGTAGCTGAGCGACGAGATTACTGTTGACACTGCTGGTACTCGATGTGCTACTCATGCGTTGCTTCGGGGGAACATGTGAAGGTTGGACAGTGTCCATGGCCAGGTTCATATGATCCGGAAAATCCTGTACATTATGCAACAGAAATGACAAATACCACAACTGATTTCAGTCTTCCATTAACAAAGAAGATTCTCAGATGGGGGAAATTATGATTCTTAGAGTCTCAAGAGAATCCAAAGAGAAAAACTGTTGACTAC
The DNA here is from genome assembly GCF_054643075.1 of Acanthaster planci. Lineage (NCBI taxonomy): Eukaryota > Metazoa > Echinodermata > Asteroidea > Valvatida > Acanthasteridae > Acanthaster > Acanthaster planci. The sequence goes on along the minus strand of NC_141787.1, from coordinate 16,142,462 downwards.
ATGTATGTTAGAAATAATCCTGGTAACACATTAATGTAAGCTTAGAAGCTTGCAGGCAGTGCCAGGTAGCAGCGTCCCTTGGGGAAGGAGCTGTATAGTCCCTTTCAGGGTGGAGGACGTGTGTCCTCCGGTAAGAGAACTCCCGGAAATGACTAAGGGACGAAACAGGCCTCCTGATCTTGATTTATTTATTTCTTTTCGGGTCCCTTATTAAAATACGTGTATCCCCATATCAGTTAACATATTACTGACCATCCAGGGTTGCATCGAGGATCATATAATTCCAAATTTGCTCAGAGATCATCTCCGGGACAATCACCAGTGTTATCACTCTTATTCCAACACTTCAACGCTTTAACATGTGGCCAACTCTAAATAACAATGAAACTAGAAAATGTTCCTTCTGAACACAGAGCAACAGCTCTCAGCAGATCAGAGTTTTAAGCAAAGGTAAACAACAAGCCATCTAAAAGACTGCAAATCGTTCATCAAGTTACAGCTGAATAGGGTCGTCACGTCCCAGTTTCACACTAGATACCTCCTCTTTCACAATACTCTGCATTCCGTCCAACCAATATGAACATATTTAAAAATATCAGGTTTAACCCCTTACACAGAAATGTGGATACAATCTTTTAAATTATTAGTGTTTATCATGTAATTCCTTTGAAATCTATCACATTAAAAATTCATGGATTTTCTTCATAACCTCAACAAAGTAGTAATAACCAAAAAGTTCCAGAAAAGGTATGACCTTGTTCAATTCTCTAATGTTTTAATTTTTGTTCATGGTTCAAGTCATTCTCCTTCATAGTGCCTTCAAAGTTAAATTTTTCTGTCTCATTTTATCTGTGCAGAAAGATAACTTAACTCATTCAATAAGAAACAAGAAATCACTGTAACTTGTCAAAGTTTACTCATGCGAGTTCACACCTAGGTCCCAAATTTATGACAAGATAAACAGAAACAATAAGTAAGGTTATTTTTGATAATCATGGACACTGTAGCCACTCTGAAGAAACAGTACAAATGTTTGAACTTTCTTACCCTTTATCAACTTTAAATAAGCAAAGATCCCTTTGAAAAGAGAATTTGCTTCGACACGTCACCGCACCCTTGGCCCCAATTTGTCTGAGTGCATTTCCAAGGGACGGTTGAGATCCATCCAAAATTGGGGCAACGCTGGCATGCACTGATGTATTCAACAGATGGTATGAAAAGGGGGTGTGATAAAAGGGCCACACACAGTCCACCCTGAAATTCTGTCCACCGCTCTGCATTGAAACCATGCTCTCGTCATTCTACTGTAATCAAACTGTGCTTAAACTTGCAAGGGCCACAGAGCCCATAAGAAATAATGGACAACAGACTCTTCCTTCCTCTTCCAGACAAATTCCTTCAAAACCTAACACTGGATTTTGAGGGATCTGGGACAGTTGAACTAACAGTTTCAAACCACACTGTTCCCATAACAAATCAAAGTCCTGCTAACCTGTGCTACATCTTGGAGTTTCTTGCAACATGACAAAGCTCAAGATTCTCACCCCCTCCCAGCACTCACCTTCTCTGGATTTTCCATGAGATGGGTGAGTTGTCTGTTGATCTCCAGGATTCTTGACATGCGATAGGCTCGTCTGTCCTGCTGGCCTGAAGCAGGGGAGTCCTGAGAAACAAAATTAACACTCTTCCGTGTTAGTCAGGAAACATTTTTCGGTAACTTTTGAGTGGGCAAAGGAATCAGTGGGTTATCAAGGTTTTGGCTTCAGAAAAGCCGAATGGAAGTTTTATGAAAACAACCCTGAGTTTTCTCAAAGATCAACATGTAAATTGAGGTTTAAAATTTCTAAAGTCTCACACTGTTAGCTAAAAGTTGGATTAAATTATTGAATTTACTCAACCGCAACGGTTGATTTTTCAGTGATAAAGTAACAAGGGGAAGACAACATTTTAAAAGAAGTTTCTTTTTTCTCAAAGATATATCATGATGAGTCTCATGCCAAGTTCCAATGGTTTGATACTGCTATCCGAATGTAGGAGTGAGGTACTTGAGCATGATACCTTGTCTTCCGGACACAAGACCAACTTAAACCTTACCTCGCCATGAGTAAACTGTGAGTTCCCTGAGTATCCTGGGTGTCTCTGCCTGGCATATGCTAGTTGTCTCTGGTACCAGTCTCTGGATCTCTCAGCCACCTCCAAGCCCTGTAGTAACACATCTCGCTCCTGCTCTAGCTGTTTCATTCGTTTCAACTGCAATAAAAAAAGGCATCTGGAGTAAGAGACTAATCATATGAAACATCAGACCATTTTAAGATACCATTATGTAATCGTTGGAAGTGCATGTAGTTCATGGTAGGAAGAAGAAATTCTACCCCGACAACCAAACATGGTGTGGTTAGAATGAACCCACTGCAATCCATGAGAAAAGTTATTTTCTATACTCTGAGAAAAGATTTCTGGAACAGAAATCCCAGGTTTGTTAACTGTCCAATGGAAGTCACTGTCATCAGGACACGTGTACAGATTCTACACAGGGTGTTGATGCTGGCCTGGTGATCATGAATTTCAAAATATGAACGTCAATCTAGAATAGGCTTTTCATGTTATAATTAAAAGTTGATTTTTTTTCCACAGCATTACCAATGGACCTTTCGCATGATATATGCAAATTAGACAGGCGCATGTGTGCTACTACAACTGGTTGGCAAGTGCAGCCGTCAACGCTGTCGGCAGTGTAGGAGCGCTGCTCTAACCATAACGCAGCGCGTTGAAAGTCAAACAAAACTGTATTACAGCCTTTGTCCGATACTTCAGCATGCTTTTCTCGAAACTAAGCCAAGTTTTCAGTATCCTGAGGTTGGAAAGTAACAATTCCTTGTCTTTAAGTTTGGCACTCATGTCAAACTACATGTACATTGATACTAGTACAGAAATGGCATGTACATGTATGTGCTCACACTAACAGTTGCACATACATGGAGATTTGTATTGTTGCGTCATAGATTTAAGCAACTTTGCCAACCAGTGGCAGTAATGCGCATGCACCTGCCTTATTTGCATATTTAATGGGAAAGGTCCATAACATGCATTCAACACTAAGAGTAAAAGAAATTTAGCAGAAGAATAAAAGCAAGAATGAGAAATAACACATTATGGAAAGGAACACTGGCAAAAACTGATACAGAAAAACAATAGAACTGGAAATGCCTTACTTAAATTCAATGATATATTTCTTGAATGATTATGATGAAGTAAAAGGTACATGTCTGGTTTTTTTTTTGAGGTTGAACTGTAAGCTGACTACAAGTATGTTAACAAACCTGAAACAAATATGGTTTTCGTTAAATGCTTTCAACACTGCACTTACCCCATGCTATCACCTAACTGGACTTTTTTGGGTCTTCAAAGATCTCATTATTTTTAACATGTGGAGTTGTGACCGACCCCCATCTGTCCATTTGACCTTAAAACAATCCCTCTTTAATTGCATTTTAAGACCAGATGTTTGCATAATTACGGATGACCTTAACTCTGTTTTTTTAAGTAGTCCTCAAGTACTAACAAAAACCCACACAAGAAAATGAAAAACCTTCGCTGATTTCGATTCATTTTTTATGAGAGGGAAAAGGTCTTCAGATGGTATAATTTCAAAATTATAAATAACAAATTCTATAACAATTACAGATACAAATGCCTTTGCTATTAAAGAAACAGTTTTGTTTTAGTGAATTTCAAAATTTACATGTCGTATTATGTGTACAGAATTGATTATATTATAGCCTTTAAACTTTGTGTGTTCAATAATGGAGAATCCCAACATTAAGTGTGCGAAACTATGACGTGTTTTATTGAGAGCATAATTATGTTCAACATGTTTGCTTATTGATGGGATCCTTGGCCTTTAATATTGATATTCTTTATAACACATGATGAGGATTATGTCCAATGTCTGTTTCTGCAATTACTTATTTTTAATTCCGTCATGCATTGGTGCTTATCTTGTTATTAAGCACCTAGTCATCCACGCACGTGGAATCCACTCCCAATATACCGATGAACGCTCTTCGGTATGATTCATAACTTCATATCAAAATTAACTGCAGCCTTTATGTGATAAGCCAATCAGAGAATGACATTTGTATTCTTGAAGTGACATGCGAACAACTATTGCTATCATTTTTTTCCGCCTCTGGATGGATTTGTGTAGAATGTTCACCAAATGGAAAGAAACGGTCCCTTTGTTAGAAATGCAAAACAGGAGAAAATCGTGTGAAAATTTCAATATGTCCACGCCATATTCTAGTAGCAAATATTCCAGCCTGTGAACTGGACATCAACAAAATAATTGGTTGTCAATAAGTCTCAAAAATTTCCCAAAACAACCCTCATGTTTATTAAGGTGAGTAACTACATGTAAGACCGGAACCTTACACTTTACTGAACAATGAAAACATTCACCTCACCCTCCTAGCCTATTAAGTACCATGTGACCAAACAAAACATTTGTGACTGGATCCCACAAAGTGAGTCTTTAAGCTCCTCAGTTATTCTGCTTTAGTTTACATTAGAAGGAGCAACCAGATCTCCCTGTTTTGATATATCACTTAGTTTGGCATGCGGATGAAAAATGGACGTTTGTGGATGAAAAATAAGAGAATTCCTACTGATTTCCATTTTACAAGTTTTTAGTAAGATGCCGTGGTGTCTTGGGACTCATTAAACGTGGATGGGTTAAATTTATGCTTATACATGTATAAAGCGCTCAAATGACTGGTCTGGGGGCATGGCTACAAAGCGGTAAGCAACAAGATGACAACAAAAAACAGCAGCAACTGATCCACAGGCACAGGTATATGCGTACTCAATACAGCTGTTTCACAATAGTGCACCACCAAGAGTTGGCCAATCACACTGCTCGAAATTTGTCAACCAAATGCGCGTTTGGAAAGGGCCGACAAATTACGTGCGTTATGATTGGCCAACGCATTGCAAACTCTTGGTGGCGCACTATTGTGAACAGCCCGTATTCTTAGTCAGTAAAGCTATCACTGCTACATGTAACCGCTTAGCGACTGTGCACTAGCTGTCAACATTCAAAGTCGCTTACCGGTAAGCGGCCAATGGCCCGAATTGAGAGGTGGTGATTTCTCTATTGATAAAAGAGAAAATTGCAGCAGGGAGGGCAATTAAACAGAAAAAGAACAAGACTGAAAAACTGTAAAAGAGACATTCACAGGACACACCCCACCAGGATTATTCAAGATCAATTCAAGAATTTGCTAAGCTACACTATTACATATCAAACTGCACACACAGTTGAAGAAAAACAATTTAAATGTACCATATCATTTGATAAAATGGAAAGATGTAACAGAACTCTTTTAACATGATCATCTTATTTTTTTCACTGAGTGTCGACAAGTTATTGAAGACTTTCTTTTTGACTGGTAACAGAATACTACAGAATACCTGTGACCATATTTTAGGACTTCACATTACACTCTGATTTTGAAGGACATCTTTCCAGGTTTTCAAATGACAACGGCCTCCCGATGACCAGGAACTGGAACATACTTTTATTTTGAAGGATGATGACATATGCCATTCCAGATGGGTCCACCCAAAAAAAAATAATGACAAGGATCATTAGCAATTGAACAATCCATCTGTGTTGTGTGTTCATGTGCAGTTTCAGTGATGAATTTCATAAGGAGTTTTATAATATTGAGTGTTACCATATCATTTACGAGTAGGCCACCAGATCTCATCACTGTAATGAATCCTCTGGTGGCAACAACATGTATCAGCCAAATGACATTTTCTATACTGGATAGGGGCCTACATTGACTGGCAGCTGAATCAGTGCAATGCTAAATTAGTTGGACATGTTTTGTAAAGGTTAGCTAACTTAAAACCTTTCAGGTTGTAACTGCATGTCAAAATACGAACGTACGTATAGAAAACAATCAGCACGCTGAACATTATTAGTCTGCTATAAACACTCCACAAAAGCCTCCAAAGGAATTGACTGGGAAATAGTTGATTCAGAACAAGTCAAGACGGGTCATACTGGTCAAAATGGTTTCCCTGGCATGATAGAGAAATCAATCTCCTCAGAATGTGAGTACTTTGCATCTCAGTTTATATATATTTTGAGTGTGGACGTCTAAATCTTTCCAAGCCCAAGCATGACTAATACTGAAACCATTCCCCCTTGCCTCACAACCCACAAGTCTGAGAGCCTTTATATGGTCATGCTGAGAATTACTAAATACATTCCAGCAACCAAGAGAAAGTTCAAAACCAGAGAAGAATGTCAATACTTGAGTTAATAAGACTTAAAAATTAGAGAGCAGCATTCAACGAGATCAGATTCCAGACCTACTTTCAAAGTGTTTTGCCGATTACTTAGCCTCTAAGGGGGAAAAAAAAAAATTACAGATTAACTCTGTAACTTGCAATGTCAACAGTTTCAGGCGTCAAATTTCTGCCTCGTCAAAATTCTTTTGCCAAGTTGAGTGTCCCTCAAAAGCTGGACTTAAGATGGTTTGACCACAAAAATGTGGCTTTTTGTGCGACCCCCATTAAACTTTGCACCTTTGTGGCAATAACATCCACACAATTGCATGGCAAGTGTGGAGATCAAGTCACAAATTAGTTGTTGGTAGAGTTTGGGTTCACAGCAGCAGGCCAGAGTATAACTTTAAGCTTGAATTGAAGTCAACTGTAAAATCTTTACTTTATAACCAGGAATTTAAAAGAAGCATTAAACATGTACAACTGCATTATTACATACATGCACTGACACATTGAATTCACAAGCAGACATTATTCATATTAAAAGAGCGAATTCACAATTCTTTGCAGTTGGTCATTCCCAGTGCATTACCTTGCCCCACTCCCCAGTTATTTCTCCATTTATCACCTTGTGTCACATCTCACACATGTCCCCCAGACACCACCCACTAGGGGACACAAAGAGACCAAAGGGGGTCCCACTGTGGCACCATTGTTTGACCTCATTAAAGATTAATAGGGAAACAATATCCAACATTATCGATTCCCCTTTTGACTGGCTGGCAGTTCTCTGGCCAGGAACTGGTAATCTGAACTGTCCACCCCTGCTGCTTGTCATGAGAATCACCACACTTGTGCTATAAATTTAACCACAAAGGTTCAACTGAGTTAAACAACTGCTGCTAAGGTGGAACTGAACTTACCATTAATCTGGTCTTTCAGGAAAACTGGAAGACATAAAAAACCTGTGCTTGTATGCCCATGAGGAAATGTTTAAACCATACATGGGCAATGAATCACCCGCAAGTAGCGCCAGCCCAGGGCTTCATCACAAACCATGCAGGTTTTGGAAACACAAACTGGCAGGATTTTCTAGACTCTGCTGCTAACCACATGTAAAATATGAGGAGCTTCACAAACTTAATAAAAAAACAAACAGGTACTACATTTGAGTGGGTTTAAAAGTTTAAAACCTCCATTCTGGTTAACATGTTGGGAATCAACATTTTCCAGATTTGTAAACGGGAATTTTTGTTTTGAAGATGTCTTCAGTAGGGGTGTGGCAGTCATCCTAAATATACTTCGGTGAATAAAGGCTTAAAATCAAAACCGGGGACCCTTTGAACTAATCATATACAAAGTACATTGACCTTATGTACTATCAACACACTAAAAACAGACAGTACTACAACACTATTTTCTGTCCAACAAACAGTACTTCCCAAACATGTAAGGACATGCACCAACATGTCAGTACTGCATGTCACCCATTTCTTTTCTATCCTGGGTCCCATGGTATCTTCTTTCAATGTCTTACTTCCTGTGTCCTTGTGATGGAGGCATTGTGAATGAGCAGACAATCAACAGGACGACAGCCAATCAATTCAACTATTGTGGCTGGTAGTTAGATCATAATCCCCTCCATCAGACAAAATGATTAAAGAAAGTCTTGTTGGAATGCCATGAGAATAGTCCACGGAATTTTATCACGTCTTCAACATTTGAAAGATGAAAAGTAAAAAAAAAAAATTCCAACCATATTTTTTTAGTACACATATCAATACTCTACATGTAGGTCCTATTTATAGATGTACATGTCTGGTAAAATTAGGCACTTCCTAAACAAAATGTTGGGAAAGAAGCAATTTTTAAATTCATTTATTGTTTTGTTTACATAATTTGGGGATTGGTACGAGTTCAGCTTTACTGTCAGAGGGCACCAAAAATAAACCAAGAGTATTCCATTTAACACAAGATTACTGAAACAGAAAATAAGGTCATTAAAATAAATGTATTCTTTCACTGATAATTTTTCATGAGTAAAGCAATAGGTTTACCCTATTGCCAAGATCTGCACACAAGTACATTTCTCAGATAAAAAAATCAAGTTCAATGTATTACTATTAAATTGGGTAAGCCAGTGTGTATGGGAATTACTTTGACTTCCATGGTATTGAAAAAACTTCACAGTACAAAGTTTGAATGCAATGACCCAGTTCTGTCTGGACAAAACTATTTACCAAGGCTAGGTTTTCATTGTGAAAAATTAATCGACTAGTCAGGGGACTCTCGAGAAGTTCACAGCGGTTGCTTTTTAGTTTCATGGAATGTAAATATCAAGTCTCTCCCACGGAAGAGAGCAACAATAACCTAATAACTTTTCCTTCAATTTTAAATTTTTAACTTTAAAACAAACCCAAATGCCATGCATGCTGAGATGAATTAATGGACAAAACAGTGGTTCTTGTTTTAAGCTGAATGGATTTCCAAGAAAGTTGCCACACTGCATGTGGATTTCCTTCTAGCAATCCAACAGCACCCTGCTAAAATCCAACTGAGCTGTAATAACAGGTGCAACCCCTCCTACCTCCGTGATTGAAGCTAGCTGCTGATTACAACACACAAATCTTGCTCTTTGGACTGTTCAGGCTGCCAACAATCTGATGAAAGAGGTCTTTGTTCTCAGGACATGTGCAGTATTCCAAGTTCAACCTGACTATAATTTTTTTTTAAAGATCTTAAAGGATTCAGCTTACCAGGTTTAATTTTGTCCAAGTGATATCTGAATTTCTCTGCATTTTGCTAGGTAACAAAGTAACTGTGTAATGATTGCTAAATAAATTCAATTTGACTGAAACTTTCTCAGTATTGACTCTACACACCCAAGAAATGTATCATAATCTTGTATTGATTTCCAATGCAACGTACTTGGATGCAACTCAGTGACATTGTTTGACAAGCAGTTCAACCAACTAAAAAATCTACTTGAATGGAACATCTTGCTACAGAAATTCCTTATTCAAAAACTGACCAATGGTTTAAAGTGCATGTGGGCTGGTTTACACAGCAACCTTCGTGTTTACATCCAAGGCAGGATGCCTGTTGCATGACGTAAGCAGGTATAAAATCAACCAGCCATTGTTTGCGCAGTAGTAAAGATTCCAGTGATTTTGAACAATTGGAATTGATCTGTTGGTATGTTACATGCTGGCTTGTCGGTACTCTACCAAGGACTGATGTGGATTCTATTTCTTCATTACAGGAACCATGTTGAATGGCTATTGAAAGACTTCAAAACCTTTTGCAATCACAGATCAAATGCTGAAATGTTGCGGATGGGTGACTTACTGTTGACACAGTCAATGTTGATTGAATCAAAGCGCCTGGCTGTTAGGGTCAACAAGATCTGATTTGAAGGAATGTGCAGCATGAATTCATATTTATTTGAAATCACTTGATTTTATATTCTCCCCAAATCTCTACAACCTACCAGATTGTAGTCAATGCCATTGGAGACTGTATGGCGTCTGGGATCGGTGCGTTTTGACTGTTTAGCTTGGGTCTTCTGCTTGGGTGATTGGTTTGGAGGACGCTGCTCAGAAATGATGGGGCCCTCAACTGGCTTTGCTTCCACTACAAAAAAAATTAAAAGCAATTTTTTTGAATTGAAACTTTTACAAAACATCTAATAAATGAAAACGAATTAAACGTCGCAAGTAAAAGCCACTTGATGATGCTTACAATTGTATGCCCTACATGTAAGTCAATGTTACATGTTACACATTATTTTTAAACACTTGTCTGACATTTTTATTTAGGTAGAGGATCAAAAATTAGTACACAGGTAAATAAGTTCCCAGCCACTTTGTTATCAAAATCAATACAAGCAAACAGTAAACACTGAGCAGGTATTGTGACATTAAGTTAATGGGGTGAAAAGGTGCTTCAAGGAATAACAGAGTGGTTTTCCTACCAGTGAACTTTGTAACTAAGTGATACAGAGCCTTATTTTCAACAGTGTATTTAATAAACTGAATACAGCAGGAAATAGAATTCTAAATGGAAACCATGCCTTTTTGTTAATTTACAAATTTAAAGCCAATCATCGAGGGAAATGGAGATCTGAAATAAGCATGTGTACATGTACACGCGCCTTGCAAATCTTTCTACAACTTTATTTCAAAATTAAACTGAAACAATTTGCATCCAAGACTCTGAAACTAACCCCCAAATATCCTGTCAAGTAGCTACAACCATAGGACCTACATGATAATGGGTGTTCGTACTAACAAACCAGGGGTGAAAAAGACCCCTAATTTGATTAGTGAGGCGTGACATCACTATCCTAACCAGGACAATCAACAGTTCAACCACAGCTATTGGAAAGCAACACCACCTTCAAGTCAATTTTGGGGCTCAGCATTGGTCTCAGGGGATTAGTGGATTGTCTCTATTTTTGCCTTTTGAGCTCAGAATAAATGCCGATCGAACCGAACATTGTCGACAAAGGACAAGTTTGTAGGGTGTCTTAGAAAACTGAAAATCATGTCCATCTTTGGTGCTGAATCAAATTATGAACAGTTGTGTCTTAAGTGATACAAAATTCAATAAGGAATAGATGTCAAACTTGATAAAAGCCAACTACACAATATCACACCCTCGTATTCCACTTCCAACAGTTTCTGCTTTCCAATACAAAATTCCAAGCAGATATTCAACTCGTTAGTTTGACCACATGACAGAAATCGAAAAGAGTTCCATAAGCGGACATCACTTGACACCCTGAGCACAGACCTAGCACGAGACTGATAAAAAAAATTTGTGCTGAGAAGATGCTTCAATATTTTATCTGCTAAATTTTACTTTTTAGGACTTTTATCACTTTCTAAATTCTAGTGGCTGATATTGATAAGTACATTGTACATGTATGAGGGAAAATTAGTGATGTCCGTACATGGAACTTTAAACTTAAGGTTATAACATTTGCAAGACTCCAAACGGCCAACTTTGCTTACCAGGTGAACGTGGGTGGTCATACACTGGTCCACTGACGGCAGCTCTCTCCGGCTTCGAGTCCAATCTCCCCGGTCCATGCTGCCCTGGCTTCGACGCTTTAGCGGGCGGGTACCGGACATAGTCCCCTTCACTTCTCCTCGAATGACGGTGATTTGATTCCTCTTGCTGTATCCTCGGGTGAAACGGATCATTGGCGTTTATATCCCCAGGTGCAGACCTCCTTTTGAGTTTCACATCTTCTCTGACGCTATATTTACCGCTGGAAATCTTGTCCTCGTTGTGCCGAGCCTTCAGTACGGCGTATTCCCAGCCCGAGGAAGGGTCCGTGTTGCTGGAGAGCGACCGTGGGCGAGCGTTCGGCGCCCGGGGCAGCTGCGGCGCGCTCCGGCTCCGCACGGTCATTGGACGAACGACATTATTCGGTCTCACTGTCGCTGTATTTGGCTGCTTATCTTCCCTGCCTCTACCAACACCCCGGTCAGAATTAAGGGACAGTTTCAGCCCACCACAGAACCGTTCAAAGCTGAGTTTACCGTTCTTTGGAGTTGCTTTTCGCAGGCCGTTCATCACACCGAACGGTAAGCTCGTTGTTCCCCTTTCAGAAGCCCAGCGTCTCTCGATCTCCGAAATGTGAACCAAACCGTCTCCATCTTCGTCTAAAATTTCGAACAAAACTTTCAGCGATGCCACAAAAGCTTTGGGAAATCCTTCGACAACCTCCTCAGGTGGCTTTGAGGTTTGTGTGACAGCAACAGAAGCAGCCATATCTTATTCTGTTACATTATCCAATTCCAGTGAAACTCACCTCGTCTTGTCTTACGAGCTGTGGAGGTATTTTTGTTCATCCCGCTCTCCGCGCTGCACATGTGACGTGTTCCGCATGGGCAAGTGCAAAGCAAAGCACCTGTCACATCATCAGTGGTGATAAACGGTTTCTTGTTCTCCTACAGTATCATAGCAAAAAATAACTTGTTCTTGCAGCAGAAAGTCGTACTTTACCAAGAAGCGGCATAACTTTGGAACTATCAATTCCAAACAGCTTATATTTGCACGGGACAAGCTCAAAACAATGGATTTGAATGGATGACGGTTTCTAGCACCCCACAACTTAAGTTAAGTGGACGGACAAGTGGGGGCGTCTGTTTGGCTCAATATTTGTAATGGTTTTATCGCCAGACTTCACATCAGCTCCATGGACACACAATGGACCACACTGGCAACGGTCGACTTTCAGGCTACGCAGGCTGAATTGCAAATAAACCGATAACCGCTAGAATCGAGTCTTTTGATGTCACCAAACATCGGAGGCAGTTAGGTCCACTGGTGTAAACAACACACCCAGGAACAAAGGAAAATTTTTTAACTGGCTCAGCTGCCAATGTCCCCATGTAAAGCGAACTTTAGAGGAAGGTTTTGCGATTTGATCATAAAAGTAAGATTTGAAGCTTTGCATGGTGGGAGTGTTAGACCAAAAAAAAAAGGTTTGCGGGTACACCAAGTGGGAAATATCTCTTTTGTGAAGAGGTGTGGTTCTAAAAGGCTAATGAAACAGGCTCAATAAACTTTCTTAAAAATCTTCAATTTATAAATCAACTCCTATCAATAGAATCAAATTCAAGATGTGTGACCATTAGTTCCATGCACCTAGGATTCAAAATAAAAGGACAATTTTTTTTTTAACTCAAGAAGAATTCACAAATTCAAATTATGAACCCAAAAAGTTACACCCAGATATCACAGAATTTATTTAAGAGAATAATTTATTGCAAACCTGAAAAGGCCTGGCCTGATAAAAGTTAACTGTTCCGGTGAAGAGAGCTATTTTACAAAAACCCGCCTACCTCCTAAATAGGGGATATAAAGGTATTGTTTATGAATTCTATATTCAAAGAGCAGATTTGCATTAGAATAATTTTTAGACATTTCAAAGAGACAGAAAAAGCCAGCAGGTGTTTTCTTATTTCATAGAGGAAGGACACTGAAGGAGTTTGAACTGCCCGGGCTGTAACATCTGGCCAATTACCGCTTTCAGGCATGCCCAGTATGTCCATATAGCCAGAGCACAGCAAACACTTGCTACTCACCATCTGGTTCACTACCATGAAACCCCTTTGTACCTATGATCGCCGCCGCAATTTGTCACTGGTAATCTGCATCCTTAAAACTTTGTGCACTGAGGTATAGGAAATTGAATATTCATGCTTTGTTGGTGCTTGGTATGATCTTATGACAACATCAAATTTAATGCTTGCGCAGTTGCTTGCATTACGCTGTGTGCCCTAAATCTATATGTGCAGTCATTGCCCTTAATGGGCTCTTTCTTCTGGAGTTAGTTTGGGAATAAATAGCCCACTTGTTGACAAGATTTTGTGTCTTGTTTGAATCAGTTTTATTATGGCATTTGTACAAAAGCGTATTACAATTACAAGCTTTGCATGGATAATGGAATAGTGTATCAAAATTTAAAAAGTGTATTTACAATGGAAAATGTAGATCTGATATGAGGGTTTTTTTCTAACTGTATTTCCTGGTCACAGCAATCATTTGTACTTAATTGCAAGCAAATGACTACAAGTATTGCTAGGATATTACTGGCCCCACTTGTCCGGCTAAGATGCAGGCAGTAATCAGGCATTTTTGGAATGCTTTCTATTATTTGTCTGACTCTCCGGCGACCATCATTGAACACTTTGAAGTGCCAGAGTTGCAACTCCTTCTGTGTCCTTCCTCTATGGTGTAATAGTAATACTAAAGACGAGCATAAACTACAAATAAAACAAACTAAAAGAAAATCCCCCAAACAAATGAGAAATAACTGAGAAAATGAAGATGCGCAGAAGATATGCACTTCAGTCACATATTCTGCCAAATTGAATTATAACATTTCTTCACATTTCAAACACAAACAAATCCAGCTTATTGCAGTTTTGTCCCCAAACAGATTGTTTTTAAGCGAAAGGTCACACTTAAAAATAACTTGAGTTTTAAGATGGATTGTGTCATACATTTAATGAAACGATTCAAAGTCTCCTAGCTGAAGCAACATCAATTTGGGTTAAATTTTTAAAAATGTGGCAGGGAGGGTGGTTTGATAACAAAATCTGAAGGGGTAATCATTTTGGAATTTTCGGATATGTTGGAGAGATATCCAGCTATGATTTGAAAGAGAGTGATTGTTTCTATCAATTCTTGAATCGATCCAAGGCAGTCAGATATCCCAATGATTTCTTGGCTTCCTTCTCCTCCTTCCGTTTCTTCTCTTCATCTTGCTTCTTGTAACTTTCCTGTCGAAGTTTCTCCTGTCAAATAAGCAGACAATCGTCCTCAGTGCTCACTTCCTCAGTTTTGACCTCTCCAAGTGTGGAAGGGCCAATTTTCAGTTGTAATTTTATATATTCTTTATTGGTTAGAAGATAGGAGTAGTGCCCCTTAGTGAGGAAAACCCCATTTATTTCAGTCTCAGTTGGATATCCCCCTCCCCTTTCTTGGTAGTGTGTCCCCCTGTTTGTTTACTTTAGCCCAAAGTCCCCTATAAATTTGCCTCCTGGTCAAGGCAGTTCGGTACAGCAGACCAGCAGTGAAGTGTGTACATGTCCCTGTACCTGTGTTCATCTTTCACCCTCTTAACTAGAGTGGTGCACCCTGCTTGTGTTTTGTCTGCTCAAGTCATTGGTGAGTCTTTATTTCTACAATAATTGTTTTCTTTCATGTACATGTACTGTGAGTAGTTTTAGTACAGTTTAATTCAATGTAATTTTCAAGTTTGTTTAGTTTACAGCGTAAACTTTGATTCTGGACAAGGTTAGTCTTTTGAAGAAGTTCTAGTTTTGAAGCTTTGGAATTCTTCTATTTGCGCAATTTATTTATCATGTATAGTCAATAGTCATTCAATTATTTATCATGTATAGTCAATAGTCAATAGTCCTTCTTATTTAACGTTTTAATGAGGTAAACAAGATTTTTGTTGAGACTTTCAATCTATTTGAGTGTTTTTGAGAAAGTATTTCAGCTGGTTAAATTCAACTTGAGTCAAGTACAGGACCATGCTGTATTCTTTTCTGTCAAACTGGTTATTCATTTGCTTTCTAGATTCTCTCATTGTCTTTTGTACATTTTAGATGACAGGCGTAGAGTTTAGTGAGTCAAGACCACACATGTGATTTATAGTTTTATTCTGAATTTTCCCTCTGCACTCACTTAGTCTTGATGGACATGCTGGACTTGTTGCATAATGTGTTCACTCTTGCCTGGGGATGAGCACCTTCCACTTTCTTTGTATGAGAGAACTTGTTTATTGTGTCATGAATATTTAGCAGACCCTGTTTCTTATTTATTATTTTCTTATCTTGGTTTACAGACTTCTTGTTGGAGTGTACTTGAAAGGCCACTTATACACACTGTGTTGGTTTTAGTCCTTTTAAATCTTAGTTTAAGTCCTTTTAAAGTTTTAGTCTTTTTTAGACCTTTCAAAGTTCTCTTATTATTACTTAAGTCCTTGGGGTTTTTGCATCTTTTAGTACTTTTTCATTAATAAATTCTTTTGTGTCCTTTTTGTTGAAGTCAAAATAATATTGGTGTCTGAGTCCTTATTAATTCAGTTTCCAGCGACCCTTCCCTCAAAGATCCTCGGTTTAGTTAGAGTTTTTGCTGTTTTGTAAGTTCCCCATCGTGTGCCATTTTTCCCTGTTACACAAGCATTACGGTCACCCTAAACCTCAGCCTTCACGTTGGCCAGAGTGTCTAAGCCTACAATCAACCACACTCTTGGCTTGTCTCCAACCTTCTATCAAGAGAACAATCCATCTCAAGGTCAGACTCAACCTTAGCTCTACCCTCCATCTTAAGCCGAGTCTGCAGCCAGGAGTAGTATAACGGCTGGCAAAGTGGCTGCTGCCACTAGCAGTGGCCTTCATGTCATTTCCAGTTGCATCTGTTTGAACATTGCCTGATTTGTTCTTAACACAGCCTAACCTCGCATTCAACTTTATCCCAAGTGCTCCACCACTGCAGCGATGAGCCACACAGTACCACTGCACGCTAATCTGGCCCGTATTGAAAAGAAGTCAGCAGCGCACTGTGCCAGTTTCGTGAACAAAAGAAAATTACGTAACACCGCAAAATCTTGGCTCTTTTTTACAAGGCGGCAGGCCTGGCTGAAATACTCCAGTGTCAATAGATGTTGTCTGTCAGATTAGAGTAGAAACCCAGACAGTCCTTCGTGTGGGTGTAAGTGTCCAGTAAATGAAGGTATGAATTTTTAAAGAATTTTGAAACAGAAAAAAATGATAATTATACCGTCCCAGCATCATCAACATTGATAAATGCCACCGGTGCGAAGTGGTTAATCTGGCATTCATCCTAAGCCTCACTCTAACCCACAGGCACAACCTCGGCCTCAACCTCATTCCCAACTCTCTACAAAACCAGACCATCTTCTTCAAAATCAGTTATCTTAACCAGTCTAATCCTAACTGTCAACCTCCAAGTAAACAAACAAACAAACAAACACCCCAACACACCAACAAACAAACAAACTCTTTTGCCTCACCGTTTCCTCCACCTCTCAGTGTCAACTTACCCTTTTCTCTTCCTCTTTGTGACCCTGTTTCCTCTGTTCCCTCTTGGAGGCAGTGCTCCGCCCCTTCTTCTTAAAGCGAGGCTCAAATTTGAGTGGTGGCTTCATCCCCTGTAACAAGTGCAAAGAAGCATGGTAACATACCAGTACTTCAAAAACTAACCTCTTAGTACTACTCTGAAAATGTGAAAATTTGAAAACCACTCTTAAAACACTCGGGTGTTTTTCCACAGAGGTCATTCAACTTCCATGTACAGTGCTCGCACAATATTGAAGGAGATTTCAGACAAACATGTGAGAGGAAAACTTCTTCCAGCTAATTTGTTTGAAAGTTAACATTTGTCTGCGTTCTATGGCCACAATCCTGAATAAATCTTGTTGGGCCTCAAACCCCCAGACCCCCTTCCAATGTTGGATCTATACACGGTCAGCAAGAACACGCTAAACCAAAGTTTTGTCAACATGTTCCTTGTTTTCTTTTTAATGATGGGAGTGTTAAAGTCATGAGGGATATTGGCTGTTACAATGATTGGAGAAGGTTACTATAATCAGTTCTTTGATGTGTGGGGTTTTCTTAAACCAATATTTGCTGAATGGGTGACAAATGAGTAATAGATAATGCTGAGGTATTGACAAGAAGTCAAGGTCTACACTTTGAAGGGAAAAATTAACTGACAGAACATAACAACACTTGAGAAGACAGGTCAAATTAGACAACCTACAAAATAAATGCCTCAAATAAAAGACTCACTGGAACCCCATGGGCTCAAACATAATCTCTGGGAATTTGCTTTATATTTTGATAAATGAAATGATAAATCTGGTGGGTGATAAAATTGGAGATCTGTGTTTGCATCATTTACAGGTCAACTCAGGTAAATAGCCTTTATTAGAACAGAAAAGGATACGATGCTAAGAATAACTTTGGGGTTAAAAGAAGGTTAGTATACTTTGAGCCAGCAAATTCACCTCTCAAGTCACTGTTTCAGATTTAACCCTAAAAGGAAGGAGGGACCCCCTTTGATTTGTTTAATATTGTCGCATTTCTTCGCATGCTAAGCCTTCAATTTTTTCAGTAATATCTTAACAGTCATTTTGACATTAATGTTGCAAACATTTGAAATACTCTCTTGCGACATGCCCATTTTTCTGAGACACGTCTTTCAAAAATGAAAATACTTTTTCCACTGATGTGCTCCATGCAGCGACAATGCAATGACTAACAACAAAAACTATCAGTCGGATTGAACTGAAACTTCACAATTTGTTCTGATAATGTGTGTCTTTATATGCATATTAAGTAGAAAAATGACCAGGCATGGGATATCCTAGCTTGGAGGAGTGGGCAAAATCCCCCCTCCTGGCTGTGAGACGGTCCTAAAAACCCCTAGCTCCTCTAGGGTGAAGAAATAAACTATTTGGAGGATGTCAAGAGAGTTTGCTCACATAGAGTTCTTGTCTTTCTTTGTCTCTCTGTTCCATGGATGCTGAGTCAATGTAGCCAATGGTATGAGGATCAAGAGTTATCAACTCTGGTGGAATCTGAAAGCGAAACATCAACGGATAGGAATTAAAATTGGCTGCTCATGAATACAAAATAAGCCAATAAAGCAACCACAGTGGAATTGTTACAAAATGAAATTTGTGATGTGACATTCCTTTCATCAATAGCACCTCAGATATTTATTTTCTAAATCTTCAACTTGAAACAACCTGATGGTACTTTTTTCACTATTGACTAGTTTTCTGAGAGCTTTGTGTACAGTGACAGAAACTGACTCATAAAGTCTTGAATCTATCATTTGAAATTTGAGTAATTTCATGGTTTTAGGTAAATAAGGTTTGAGTAACGAAATGCAAAGTAAGTGAGTTCACAAGTGGGTGCCCATACCATCTCCAGATCCACTTTTTTTTGGGGGGGGGGAGGTTTAACAACCTCGTGTTTACCTTTTCCAATAGAGCCTTGACTTCAAACTCCCTTCGCTGCGTTTTTGACTGGTAAGGGTTGGCCTCCAATGCATCAAAGTTGGGCTCCCCAGCACCTGTGAAAAAGGAAATAAAAATGAACCAAGTACAAACTAAACCAGAAGTTTATGCCCGTTCGAGAACAGAACATTTAAGGCTTTTCTGCATTTTGAATGTTTTTTATGAAAAAGGGAATAGGGCTTAGAATGGACATTAAATGGCACATTATTTTCGTCCAGCTATCTGGAAAGTTCAATTGCACATGGACTCCAGGAGATGTGAAGCTTTAAACACTGCACCTCTTATACCATGTTACTTGCTACTTGGAGAGGTCATCATCACATGAGGGCAATTTTCATCTATAACCCTTCCCTTTCCAGGTATCTGCAAAGTTTCAACCCGATGGGACATGTATTTAAGGAGATATAGCGCTTATAAGAGTGCTCATTTAACGTCATTTGACTTGTCACTCCATAACGCCATCATCATATGAGAGCAATTTTACTTTAAATCTCTTCCCTTTCTAGTTATCTGCAAAGTTTCAACGCGATGGGACACGAACTTTAGGAGATAGAGTGCTTTTAAGAGTGCACCTTTAATGACACCTGACTTGGCACCTGATGACGTCATCATCACATGAGGGCAATTTTCGTCTATATCGCTTCCCTTTCTAGTTATCGGCAAAGTTTCAGCCCAATGGGACACGTACTTCAGCAGACAGAGTGCTTTCAAGAGTGCGCCTTTAAGTTCACGTGACTTGGCACCTGATGATGTCATCATCACATGTGGTCCGTTTTCATCTTTGGTACATCACTTTCAAAATATCTGCAAAGTTTCAACCCAATCAGGCATGTACTTCAGGAGATATAGGCCTCTGAAATTTGCACCTTAAATGCCACGAAACGTGACACGTGGTGACACCATGATGACGATTTCTTTTGGACCCTGTCTACCCCGAGGAGGACCGAGTGTATTCCTAATATGTATTGAGTCAGATTAAAAAAAGGGGCTGGTCTTGATGTTGAAAAATGTGTACGTTGAAAAACGTAAACGAATATCCTCTACCAACGGGACTTCCGTTCACTTCCTCCTACCTGGAATAAGTAGGCTTGCATATCCCTTGGAATGCGTAACTCCTAAGACATCTTCATAAGGGCAGAAGCTGAGTCCACTGATGGGAGATCCCAGGGTGTGTCTCATGTAAGGTTTGTCTATGGTGGTTGTACAACAATCCTTATAGACCTGAATATTGGTCAAAGAAGATCATCTCAAAATACCTTCGAGACAGAAGGAGCGAGTACAGAGACATTAGTATTGGTTCCTGGTTTTTTTGTCAATGAAATTGACCAAAATACCTTTGAGGTCTTCAGGTATAGTTTATGTTGATGACATCGTGCCATACATGAAGGTACAGTTTATGTTGACGACAACGTGCCATACATGAAGGTACAGTTTATGTTGACGACAACGTGCCATACATGAAGGTACAGTTTATGTTGACGACACCGTGCCATACATGAAGGTACAGTTTATGTTGACGACACCGTGCCATAATGTAGGTCAGATTGCCTGAGTATGAATATTTAACATGCTGTTCTGGATAACCTTTGATTTCTAAAATTTCTCCACAATTATGACACTGTATTGCTTTGAACTCCACAACAGGATGAGCCCCGTGAAAGAAACTGACTTTAAGTTGCTCAAAGCAATTTTACTGGTTAATGAGACTGTAGAGAACTCACAGAACTTTGAACGTTACCTCGATGACGTTGCTGAGGTTAGCCGCCAGTAAGCCTCTTTGACTGAAGCTAAGGTCTCCAGCACCGTAGGATACACGGTAGACTTGTAAGGGCTTGTAGGTCCGCACATCAAATATCTTCAGCTGCCTGTCCATTCCGGCCGTTGCCATGTACAGTCCTTTCGAGTCAACAGCCACAGCTCGTACTGCGGCCTTGTGACACAGCATCTTCACAACGGGTTCTCTCATACTTGGACTCCATAAAGTGACGGTCCCTGAAAATGTTCAAAAAGAGTGGGAAGTTACATAAAAATCTCAACACGACAGACTACATTATACATGGGTTTGGATTCTCAGTTGATGCTGGGAACCAGAGAAACATTTTTAAAAACCCTCTGGAGCTTCATAATGTGAGAGTACCAGACACACATACATTCCATAGCAACTGACAATCCTGTTAGTTTCTAATCAGTGCTCAGATCTAGAAGAAAACTTCTGGGCGAACAAAAAGAGACAACAAAGCTATGAGCTTATTTAATGTTTACTGGAATTCTGTGTCTGTTTTTTTACTAAGATTGTGAAATTCCTTGGGAAAAATACATTAAATTAAACAAACATGGCAAAATTGTGGTGATTAAACCTGAGAACCTCAAGTTGTGAAAATAAAAAATGTCTGAAAGTTGTGCAGCAAAAGGGAAGCGGCACTATTAACTGCGAGATGATCTGCCAGGGACTCACCATCTGGATGACCGAGGTGGATGATTGCATTGTAAGGGTTCTGGGTCATGACATCCAGTCGGCCACACTTTGTTGGGATCTCACTGATCATCTTACCAATGGAAGTATCCAGGTACTGAAGGACACCATGAGCATTCTGGGGCCAAAAACATTTCTTTCTTCAATAAGTGATACTTAAGAGAAAGTACTGTTAACCATTAGAAGGATGTTAAAACCAACTATGAAACCTTTACCTGAAAGTATGCTCTGATTTTCAATGTAATTTGAGAATTTTCAATTTTTTTCTTAACGAAGCTTCAGGCTAAGACAGAATATTTTATACTTGGTTTGTTTCTGTTGTTTATTTAAACTTTATTTGCCGCCATCCTCCCACCCCCCAAAAAACCCAGTAACAACATATTTATCAGAAAGCAAAATAATGACATGAGGGATGTGAGCCTGATACCACTTGATGAGTTCCAAATATCTGTCAGTTGTTTAAAAAGAAAAACAAAACGGGTGTTGACTCACGGCTGTAGCGAGGAGGAAATGATGTGGTAAGAATTCCATCCTGAGGACGCTGTTCATATTCTTAATGCAGTGAATCTCCACTCCCCGGTTGTCGTACATGTACAGCCACTTCTTCTGGGCCACAGCTAGCATCGTTTCCAGATGAAGCCATCTAAAAACATCAATGCACAGGCAAGACATTTCCAACACTCCGCTCCAAATTCTTCACATATTCTGAATCACAGTCACTGTTCTATGCAAGTTTAAATTTACAGTTTGAAATCCAGAATTTAACTGACTTTGATATTTATCACTTCAGTTTCTTAAACTTCTTTCAAACATACATTTCGTTCACCATCATATAATTCTTCCAAACAATGACCACAATGAATGCACAAAATGCAGACGATAATTTCTGAGATTTCAGCTGTTGTTTTAACATATTATTATCATTCATTAGTTTCAAATTTACTATTGATCACAATATAAAAGTACTGGGGGTGAAGTTTGGATGACATAATCAATATTATAATGTAGATGATTTTTACCTGACTTCTCGGATGGACTCCATAACGTTGATCTCAAACGTGAGTTTTTTACTAACCCAGTCCATGGCAGCTAGATGACCCAGACGACCTCCAAGTAAAAGATGTCGTCCGTTTCTGGTGTAGTTCAGACGATAAGGTCCAAAACGATCCATCTTCAGCTCAAAAGACTGAACAAAATGCATCAAAATATGCTAACTTTTGCTGCATAATTTCATCCACTTAGTTACTGGAGATGATATTGAAGAGATGACAGTAATCACACATTATTCACAAATATACAGAGATAAAATCAAAGGCAAAAATTGGGTTTCGTATTTGTTTTGCACCTTCGTGGCACTGGCTATATCGACAGCCTCACTAATATCCTGCTGGGTGATCTGGTATGTCTCTTCTCCCTCGTCTGCTTCAAGGAACCTGAATTTGGGTACGGAGTAAATAAAGGGTGACAAATAAAGCTAAAGCTTAAGGAGTTGCACTCCCACCCCTGCTGATCAGACTCATCAAACATTCCCAGAAGTCACAGCTTGTCATGGGAAAACAATGCCCCTCACAAGTTGAAGGCATATCTAACGGGTCAAACAGAAATGTGCGATTTGTCCACAGCTTGCTGAAACCTTCAACCTCACCAGTATGTGACATAATAATGATATCAAACCAATTCATCAGGTTCACCATGAAGTGACGTACCATCCATAGACCTGTGTACACGATATGTCACTTCGTGGTGCAGCAACTATCCACGATATGTCACTTCGTGGTGCAGCAACTATCCACGATATGTCACTTCGTGGTGCAGCAACTATCCACGATATGTCACTTCGTGGTGCGGCAACTATCCACGATATGTCACTTCGTGGTGCGGCAACTATCCACGATATGTCACTTCGTGGTGCGGCAACTATCCACAATATGTCACTTCGTGGTGCAGCAACTATCCACGATATGTCACTTCGTGGTGCAGCAACTATCCACGATATGTCACTTCGTGGTGCAGCAACTATCCACGATATGTCACTTCGTGGTGCAGCAACTATCCACTTATCCAATTATCTGTAATTCACAGGCGGCGATATATGATCATAATCCTTGCACGTAAGACAGCATCTGAACAGTCCTGAAACCATCTCAGCTCCCCGGGGAGCATACTAGCCTTATACTGCCATAGCAGGTGTAAATAGCCAAACATAACAACCATATGCCCGAGCAGGTATCCTACTGAGTGAAAAGATGGACATCTACATTTATAGGGGTAAAGTGACTACATGCACTTGCTACCACCGGCTGGATTTGAACCCCAGACTCTATGATTGGAAGCTACATCCCACCTTGCTTGTGACAAGACGTGAGACTGACTTGTGATTTAACTAGTGACTCAAAAAACAACTCTGTTGCCATGGTAACTGCATCAGTATGCTTCTCTCCTCCATAGATACAACAGTTTGCACTCATATAGTAGGAAATGAGCAACCACACAGCATCAACCTACCATTTCTACTCTGGCTACACCAGTAGTCTAAGCATTCTCCAACGTCTACCCGATATCTGAGTCTTGCTTACCCACTGTCTTCTGGAAGGAGCAGCTCTGTCCTTGCAGCTTGCTTGGCGGCCAGTTTCTGCTGCTCCTCATAACGCCTCAGCTTCTTTCTTACTCTGATGTCAGGCATTGTTTTAGCAGTCTGTTAATTTGTAGAAGAACAGTACCATGAAAATAGAAAGAATAGGCCTTTGGCTACCAGGAGTATACAGAAGAGAAACTTGTCTTGCATTGTCACAAGTGTGAGGACACAATTCTAATAACAAAAACTGACAACCAACCCAATCCTATCTTATCCAACCCATTAACCCAACCCGACCCGATCCAACCCGACCACACCCAACCTCAGTGACCAGACCCAACCCAACACATTAACCAAACCCAACACAACCAGACCTGACCCAACCCAACCCAACCCAACCCAAACAATTTACCAACTCAACCAAATAACCCTAACCATGAACCAACCCTTTAACCCAATCCAACCCATTAAACCAACCCACCCAAGGGTGTATTTGCCTGCAACTGGGGACCCCCTATTGTTCCTCTTTTGTTTGTACTTAAACTATTTTAGAAGGCCACCCATATGTTTTGTACACAGTTGTCAATCGGGGACCCTTTGTCAATCGGGGACCTTATTGTCCTCTATTGTTCAGGGTCCCCAATTGAATGCAGAAACAAACTCATTTACCCAACCCAACCAATGAGCTACCTCAACCCATTACCCAACCCGACTACACCCATTCCAATCCAAAACCACAGCATTGATGACAATACCGGTAAAGCATGGAGTACAACAGCTGATAGGTCTTGACACGGACACAGACACCATCATCATAAACCAGTCCTAAGTATTCATCTTTTATTTTAGATGGCTTAATCAGTCTGGTTATTTGTGTTACCTCTACCAGCAAAAAAGAATGGTCAAATTATAAACATTTTTAAGAGGCGAGAGTTCACAACTAGAAATTGACTGAGTTAGACTACTGCGTTAAATAAAACTGTAACAGAGTTGAAACATTCCGTAGCCAGAGTGAATACATATTTGCATGGAAACACAGCTACATTGACACCTATCACTATGCATTGTTTTTACAACCTCACTGAGATCACTTCATACTACACATGTACATCTCACTTTTTACAAGACTAACATTTTTCGGAATCAAATGACTTTTCCAAATCAACATTCTTCTCAAGTATACAATTTAGGATTTTGGTCATACACCACACATGTACATCACAGAAGTGTGTCGGTAGCATCAACTAAAGTCATACTGATGATGTGCCTGATTCAAGCTAAAAAAAAATGCATTGGCTAAATTTTCCTTCCCACCAATTCCAAATTAATCATTCTGAACAAGCAAACACGGTGTTTGGGTGTTGCAGTACCTTCGATATTAATTGGTGCAGGAAAATGTACATAAGTATTCCTCGCAAATCACACTGCACATTTTGAAAAATTATTACCATTTACCTTTCTGCCATCTTGAAATTGCCATATAACATGAGATAGTATCCGTGTTTTGAAATGAAATTGACAGTCCTTCGGTACTAACCGCAAGCACAGCATGCAAGTTTATGCGCGTTTGATGCGAAGCACGCTGAATACACGCAACAATTCGTTCTGGAATGTATGGTCTTCGCATGCATGCCAAATGCGTACAAGAAACCGGTTGGAGGACTTCATACCAGTCTGTTTGTTACTGGTGAGGGCGCACTTCAGCTCAAGGCAGATACCCTGACTCACTCGTGGGTTATACTCCTGCTGCTTGTGCACTCATGAGTAACAGAAAACATTCAAACACAGCAAGTGTGTAGGATACTTAGGCTTCTGAAGAGAAGTTCACTTTGTAATGGTAATTTTGTGAATATTACTTCCGCTGAACAAGTTCCTTTTAAACTGCATGCAATAGAGACACAAACACAACTCATTATCCCATTTTGCCAGGTACATGTAGATACGCCCCTATATTGTCATCTAGGGTACCAAGGATACACTTTTTTCAACAAGACAAATGAAAATTAACTAAATCATGGTGTATGGGTAAAGTGTTATTTACAGATCCTATTCCTGTCTGGTATTTGGTCAAATCTCCCACGAAGAATGCAGTCGAACACTGTCTTGAATTGAGGGTGCTTAAAACCATAGATCATTGGGTTCAGACAGCTGTTTGCTGACAAGATCACCATGGCAACTGGCATCACTTTCTGTACTGTAGTTGTATCCTCCAATGTATATAATAAGAGAGTACAGATGCTGGCAGGTGAAATGCAGACAAAGAAGGCACACACCACGAACAGGAGATTCTTGGATACTTCAACTCGGAGTTTAGCGTTAGGTCTAGGTTGCTGAATTGTCTGCTTGCTGCAAACTTGCATTTTAATGGGAGCTTGCAAACATTGAAATCTCTTTGCATGGGTGCGAATGTGGCGAAAGACCATGGCACAACTCCAAAATAGGACACAAAATTGAACAGGGACTAAACAGAAGAGGAGGACTAGGGCACAGTCTTTGTGGGTGTTCTTTGTGTCTACATAGCAGGACAAGAAACCTTCATCAAAGCCAAGTTTCAGGCAACCAGTCAGACATGCGGTAAGTTCAGCAAACATGGGAATCAACCAAGTCAGACTGATGGCTAAAGCAGTCCTCCGCTGACTGAACAACTTCGTGTATGCTGCTCTATTCAGGCGAATGATGGCATATCTGCTGAGGGCAATGCACATTAGATTGTTGATGCTACATCCAAAGCAAAGTACAAACATGAAGCCAGCAATGGTGCAGAAGGGATTGTTGGTTGGTGATTGCTCTCCCTTGAGGAATACAACTGCGTTAATTGGAGTTACATAGACACAAGTCAAAAGGTCAGCAATGCTCAGATTCAGCACAAACATATTGGCAGCATGCCAGAGTTTCTTGGACAATATCATGGCAGCAATAACCAGCGTGTTGCCAAATGTTCCCAGGATTGAAGCTACCAGAGAAAACCCCACCACGATCTGCCTATAGGTGTAGCTGAAGTACACCTCATCAGACGAGGAACTTGTGATGTTGTCTTGCTCATCCATCGACGAATGACTAAACAACACAGTGATCCTTGAGCCTCGTACTAGTAAATATTGCAAACAATCCTCAGTTCAACTCTCTTCCAATTATTGATGCTTCCAGTTGGTCAGATCCATTTGTTGTCTTGGCAACACATCACAGTGCTTGGAAACAGCCAATACTGTAAAAAAAGCGAAGTCGCCAGGTCTATCTTTGTCAAAAGACATCCGCAGGTAGTTGGGAAGACACTCACTCAGCTCTTTCCCAAGCAGTCATCTCTATCATCTGTAAGCTGTGATGCAAACGCTTGGTACAACCATCCAACACTGTTACCAACTACATGTAAAAAACTCCATGCATAATATGTACATGTATATAGTTGGGAAGGCCACTGGAGTCGGGAAGGCTAATTGACAGCATCAATTACCACTACATGTAAATGGATCCTGTCATTATTGTAAAAGGATGAATCATTCAGACATAATGGCTTAATAATTTAGACCGACAGAAAACAATTTCATTTACTTGTTGAGGCTCAGTGTAAAACTTGCTGGTACTATAATCAATTCCTGAATAATACCACAAATTTAAATAGCAAGTTTAAAAATCCATCCCCATATGCAGCAAGGTATGAGACAGAGAGAACCCCCCAGCTTTGTGTCGGTCAATGTCTCGCAGGAATCTGGGGAATTCCTTTCAGACATCTTTGGGGGGGGGGATGTGTTAAGTAACAATAGTCTGGAATGTGTATAGGGATTGGACATGTTGGGGGGTACCCCTCGGTCTCATTTCTTGCTGGGTATATCCATCCCAATAGAAACAGCAAAGCCATTTTTAATTGAGTTCCCAGTGTCTATCCTATTCAATGTAATCTGTTAAATGGGGGTGGTGCCAGACTATTTTGGTTTTCATGCCTCAGTTTCCTTTTTTCAAATGTTGCTTGAAACATTTAGATATGAATAATCACAAATATCAAAATATTAATCAGTATACATGATTTTCATTTCCAATGAAGTTTTATTTAAGTGTGTTATCTTTTATTCTCAGGCGTCAAAATCAGAGAAGATAACCGCACTTTCAATTCATTATGGCTGACATATAGGTATAAATGAGGCCAATTGCTATGGCTATTGTTTTCTCTTATAAAAAGAGTAAGCATTCATTTGTCAGGCTTGACAAATAATGACCATAGCTTTGCCTTGGCTGTATGGACCTGATGATAGGTGAGGTGTTGAAAAAAGTACAAATACTTCAAAAGGTGAGATGACCCTTTTTTGTTAGAGTATGGGCTCATTTAATTAGATGTCCCTTTTTCAAACTAAAAAAAACCAATAACAAATGATAGTCTTCACAGCATCTTTCTCACTTTTACTGACAAGATCACCATGGCAACTGGCATCACTTTCTGTACTGTAGTTGTATCCTCCAATGTATATAATAAGAGAGCACAGATGCTGGCAGGTGAAATGCAGACAAAGAAGGCACACACCACTTACAGGAGATTCTTGGATACTTCAACTGGGAGTTTAGCATTGGGTCTAGGTTGCTGAATTGTCTGCGCATTGCAAACTCTCATTTTTGTGGGAACTGGCATACTATAGGTAGATTGAAACCTTTTCACATGAACATAAATATAGCGACAGACCATTGAGTAACTCCAGAATAAGACACACAATTGAATAGGAACAACATAGAAGCAGAGAGCTAGGGCACAGCCTTTGTGACTTTGTCTGTGTCTACACAACAAGACAAAAAATTTTCATCAAAGCCAAGTTTCAGGCAACCAGTCAGAAATGGGACAAGCTCAGCAAACATGGGAATCAACCAAGTCTGGCTGACGCCCAAAGCAGGCTAAGCAGCCTACCACCAACTGAACAACTTCATGTAAGCTGCTCTATTTAGGGAAACGACGGCATACCTGCTGCAGACAATGCACATTAGATTGTTGATGCTACATCCAAAGCAAAGTACAAATATGAAGCCTGTAAAAGTACAGAGGGGCCTGATGGTTAGTTGCTATGCATTGAGGAATACAACTGCATTATTTGGAATCACATAGATACAAGTCAATAGATCAGCAATGCTCAGATTCAGCACAAACATACTGGTGGCATGCCAGAGTTTCTTGGACAATATCACTGCAGCGATGACCAGCACCTTGCCAATGTTCCCAGGATTGAAGATACCATTACCAGAAGAAATGCTGCACTGATCTGCCAATAGGTTCCATTGAAGAACAACTCATTAGAAGAGAAACTAGTGATGTTGCACAGTAAATCATCAAGCTTTGAAATGGTGAACACGTCTACAGTCTTCAACTTAACTCTCTTCCATCTCTTGGCACTTCCAGTTGGTCAGATGATTTTCTGTTGCCTTGGTTACACATCACTCTGATCATTTCAAAAACTGGTAAGAAAAACCTGCAATGCCATTAAGTCCATCTTTGTCAAAACACACAGATGGAAAAGAAGAAACTCAGCCCAGTATAACTATCCTATACCATTAGTCCATACACGTACAAGAGTCTTTGCATATTAAGAAAAGATTAATTGACAACATCAGTTACCAGTAAATGGATTGTGTCACTGTTGTAAGACAGTAAGTTATGCTCACATTATAACTTAAATATTGTAAAACAATAGACGAGGATTTCATTCACCTGTTGATGCTCAAGATATTACGCTAGCTACTGCTGCTGCAGACAATTTTGGAAAAATTATTTACATTTATATAGAAATTTTGGAAATCCCTCCAAATACAGCCCTAAAGTTGACCCCCAGAAGGCACGCTTCCGAACCCTTGAATAGGGAAATAATGCGCAAAAATTTCACAATTTTCAATTACTTTCTGTTCTTTGTTTCTTAAATATTTCATCTCCAAAGAATCCTTTTGTAAATTATATCTTAGACTATTAATTTACTGAAAATAAAAAAATTACTCGACCAGAACGAGAAACATAGTGCCAAACACTGACCTCTCACTTCCAAATATCTAAGACACTTGTATGCTGATTTTTGTGATTGGATGTATTCACACCCAGAGAAAATTTTAACAAATAGTTTGTGCTGACCTTTATGTTAAACAAAAATGAAACAGGAGACCAAGATAAGTTGTACCATTCACATTTTAAAAAAATTTAATTTACAGGAATAATCAGCATTTACATTTAGTTATCAAACTATTGTTGACAGGAACAGCACCTGGCCAGCTAACTAAATCTAGAATTGAACCCATCAGCTGATGGTGGGTAAGTCTTTACGATGTTATACGTTCTTGTTCTTGTGCATGCACATAATGTGAAACAAACATGCAGACCTACTGCACGTATGATAATGCCGTATGAGAAGGTCATCAAGGAAATCTTTTTTTCAGATATCAAAGCATATTTTCCACAATTTCACTTCAGAAATTATCATGGGGTGATTTCTACTGGAAATAATCCATTCAAAAATTACAGATGTGATTGGCAGACCCAATTCAGAATCCCTACATTTAGGCCATGGGATCCAGAGGGTTTTCCGATGCTCACCACCAGACCTTTTACAGGTTCAATTGTTTTGTTCATTGTTTCCTTCCACAAAGAGGAAGCTTTAAATTGTTAGGCTTGACAGATAATAGCTATAGCTTTGCCTTGGCTGAATGGACCTGATGGATCTTTCCCATGGGAAAAGAATCAAACAGTGTGCTACAAAGCAACATTCCTCCTCTTACAAAACATGTTTCCATGACAACTAGTTGCAATCTCCTATCAACCCCGATTCATAAACAACAAGGTCAATCAATGATCTTCAGATTAACTTCAATTACAGGAAAAGTAATAATTTAAGCTAACATGTATGTTCCCACAATGACTTTAACTCTGAGGTGAAATATGGGACTAATTCTTGCAACGACAGCGCGCTTACATGTAATCCTCAAATGAAATAAATCATGATAAACACATTAAAAAGGATAAGAAGATTACATGTTCATTGTATTTTCATCACCTTGGAGAAAAAAAATCTCTCTTTGACATTTTCTTGTCTCAACACATTTAGGTATCTGTAAGATGTATGACACCTTCCCGCACGACGAATAAGTTGCGCTCTTTCTTACCCTAATGTTCTTTGGGTCTTGGGAGACATACGCCTTTTGGTGACAGTTTATGCTTCAACTTTTATGTTCTCCTGGGCGGCCTGCTGTGTCTTGTGATTGTCTTGTATGTTTAATTGGCCCAAATAAATATTGTTATTATTATTATTACTATTATTAAAGAGCTCTGCAGGTTCTGATTTCAAGGAAAAGGTCAACTCACATCCACAGTAAGTCAACTGCAAGTTAAGTTTTTCCATAAGACAGAGAGATATATTGTGTTATTTACAGATCCTATTCCTGTCTGGTATTTGGTCAAATCTCCCACGAAGAATGCAGTTGAACACTGTCTTGAAATGAGGGTGCTTAAAACCATAGATCATTGGGTTCAGACAGCTGTTTGCCGACAAGATTACTATAGTAACTGGCATCACCTTCCTTACGGTGGTATTGTCTTTCAATGTGAATAACAGGAGACTACAGATGGTGGCAGGTAAAATGCAGACGATGAAGGCACACACCACTAACAGCAGATTCTTGGATACTTCAACTTGGAGTTTAGTGTTGGGTCTAGGTTGCTGAATTCTCTGTGCATTGTGGACTTGCATTTCAATGGGCACTTCCAAATGTTGAACTCTCTTTGCATGGGTGCGAATGTGGCGAAAAACCATGGCACAACTCCAAAATAAGACACAGAATTGAACAGGGACAATTGAGAAGAGGACAATTACGGCACAACCTTTGTGGGTGTTCTTCACATCTACATTGCAAGCTGAAAAGTCTTCATCATAGCCAGGTTTCAGGCAACCAGTAAGAGTTGGAACAAGCTCACCAAACATGGGAATCAACCAAGTCATGCCGATGGCTAATGCAGTCCTCCGCTGACTGAACAACTTAGCGTAAGCTGCTCCATTCAGGCGAATGATAGCATATCTGCTGATGGCAATGCACATTAGATTGTTGATGCTACATCCAAAGCAAAGTACAAACATCAAACCTGCAATGGTGCAGAAGGGCTTGATGGTTGGTGATTGCTCTGCCTTGAGGAATACAACTGCATTCATAGGAATGACATAGACACAAGTCAAAAGGTCAGCGATGCTAAGATTCAGCACAAACATGTTGGTGGCATGCCAGAGTTTCTTGGACAATATCACAGCAGCTATGACCAGCATGTTGCCAAATGTTCCAAGGATTGAAACAACCAGAATAAATGCTACAACCATCTGTCTGTAAGTATAGCTGTAAAACACTTCAGGAGGAGAATTTGTGCTGTTGTCTTGCTCATCCATTATTGAATGACTCAATAGAAAGTTGCCAGTTTTCCTATGGAGAATACAGCTGAAAATGTATAATCCAATTCCCTTCAAAAATGTGACGAACTCATCACTCAGTGTAGCACCTGTTGCCTTGGTTACGCATCACAGTATATAAAATGTACGTAAAACCTGTTAAATTCTCTCCTCTACTCCAACTCCTAAAAGTTTTCTCACAAGCTGGCCATCAACATCAATGATGGTCACTGGGTCTGTCTCAATTTGTCAACAGACATCCACTGGCAGAAAGAGAACAAACCTCCTCAGCATTATCCCTAGCAATCCTGTAGCAATCTGTTGACTACAGTAGATATATGTCTGGTATGGCTGTCCTAGACAGTTAACATACACATGTTACAACGTACATAGAAACCATGGTAAACTAATCTAATTTTATTGACTGCAGCAAATGGACCCTCTAATTGCTATCACAGAATGGACAATTCTGGGATCGGTAACTTGCTGGCTGAAAATATCAGTAATTAAGAAGAAAGTGAGAGATAGGGTTCTATTCACTTGCTGATGGTCTCCTGATAGCAGGCAATTTGTTCAATGTTATGGACAATGTATAAATTACCATGAATTCCAATTATGGAATTTTCCATCTTCAATACTGCTCTGGTCACTGTGTCCTTTCACAGAAAGAAGCACATAAGGCCTACGCTTGACAGTTAATGATTATGGACTTCCCTTATGTCAAAAAACAGATGATGTGTGATTTTCTTTATAGAAATCGAAACTGATCCATTACAATGTAAATGTGTAAACGTAGGACTAACGACTTTTTGCCTAGACAGAATATGTATAAACTTAATGGAATGTTTCCCAGTCAGGTAATTTAACAAAGAAGTGAACATGGCTTCAGAAAAACAGGTATTAAGTCTTCCAAACTACACGTACTGCTATTAGACTAGCAAAGGTGGGTCTTCAACCAAAAGGATAAAATACCTTGCACATGTATTTGAGAGATTCGCTACAGAGTTGTAATGTACCCATTTTTTAAAGAGAAATTCAAAGGAAAACATATTTTCTCTGATTTTATCTGTTCAAATAAATACAGAAGCATCCAAATCGAATGCAGTGTCATTTGTCCTCAGAACTCAACTATAACAAGCTAAGAAGGGCTTTTTTTCTGTTCATGCCAAGATGTGAATGCTGAATGCAGTGTCATTTGTCTTCAGAACTCAACTATAACAAGCTAAGAAGGGCTTTTTTTCTGTTCATGCCAAAATGTGAATGCTGAACATGCTGAATGTAGATTTAGCATCATTCTGAGAAAACAGAGAAAACGAGGGGAACCCTCGCCCTGTGTTTGTGGTGGATAAACCCTTGTGCATACCAAACAGTGCATGTTGCCATTCTTTGTAGGCATTGTTTGGCTTGCACAAGGGTTTATCCACTACGAACACAAGGTGAGGGTAGCCCTCATTTTCCTTTTTAGGATGTTATAGTAGAGCTCTGAAGACAAATGACACTGCGTTCCATGTGGATGCTTCCATATTTATTTGAACAGATAAAGTCAGAGAAAACATGCTTTCCTTTGAGTTGCTCTTTAAGTCATTCTTACACTTAAACAAAATATGTGGGCCAGGGACATGGGTACCAACCTAATATCAATAACCACTTTACTATTTTGGGGCTGGATACCAGTGAAAAGTTATGTTAAAAAAAGAAAAACAAAAGGCAGAAGTGTTTATGTCACATTATCTTTAATTTCTCTTTTTCTTTTTTTTTGGGGGGGTGGAGTCAAATCATCCTTGCTTGCAGCTGGGAAGGGGGGGGGCTGAATTATGAATGACACAGCTACAATATGATCAAGTTAAAGGCATGTGAGGGTGTCTCTGGTTGCTGCCAAGTAACCCATATTTGAGCAAGGAACACAGCCAAAGACTGAAAGTGTTGATTTTTTGACAGAGACAGGTGTAAGTACTTTACAACACAAGCCACCTGTGCCACCCTCAAGTAAGACCCCTCTTAAATGTAGAACAAATTCCTGTAAAACTGCGCTTTAAATAAATTCTCCATGAATTTTTTTCCATTTCAGGAGAAATGATCTGTTTCCTGCACAGGGACACTTCCTCCATGACAACTGGTGTTTCCATGACAACTCTTCCTGTCTTACATTAAGCCTCATTAACAAAATAAGACAAAGAAAAGTTTATTTACAGATCCTATTCCTGTCTGGTATTTGGTCAAATTTCCCGCGAAGAATGCAATGGAATACTGTCTTGAAATGAAGGTGTTTAAATCCATAGATCAATGGGTTAAGAAACCTGTTTACTGACAAGATAACCATGGAAGCTGGAATCAGCTTCTTGATTGTACTAGTGTCCTTCAGTGAATATGACAAGAAAACACAGATACTGGCTGGTAAAATGCAGACAATGAAGGTACACGACACTAACAGGAGATTCTTGGATACTTCAACTTGGAGTTTAGCGTTGGGTCTAGGTTGCTGCATTCTCTGTGCATTGTGGACTTGCATTTCAATGGGCACTTCCAAATGTTGAACTCTCTTTGCATGGTTGCGAATGTGGCAAAAAACCATTACGGAGCTACAGAACAGCACACAGAATTGAATGGGGACAAGACAAGCTATGACACCCAATACACAGAGTGCCAAAGTTTTCTCCCTGTCCACAGAACAGGCAGAAAGGTCTTCATCAAAGCCAGGTTTCAGGCAACCACTGAGAATTGGGATAAGCTCAGTGAACAAAGGAATCAACCAAGTCAGACTGATGGCCAAAGCAGTCCATCGCCGACTGAACAACTTAGCGTATGCTGCTCCATTCAGGCGAATAATGGCATATCTGCTGATGGCAATGCACATTAGATTGTTGATGCTACATCCAAAGCAAAGTAGAAACATGAAGCCAGCAATGGTGCAGAAGGGCTTGATGGTTGGTGATTGCTCTGCCTTGAGGAATACAACTGCATTCATAGGAATGACATAGACACAAGTCAAAAGGTCAGCGATGCTAAGATTCAGCACAAACATGTTGGTGGCATGCCAGAGTTTCTTGGACAATATCACAGCAGCTATGACCAGCATGTTGCCAAATGTTCCAAGGATTGAAACAACCAGAATAAATGCTACAGCCATCTGTCTGTAAGTATAGCTGTAAAACACTTCAGAAGGAGAATTTGTGCTGTTGTCTTGCTCATCCATTATTGAATAACTCAATAGAAAGTTGCCAGTTTTGCTGATGAACTCATCACTCAGTGTAGCACCTGTTGCCTTGGTTACGCATCACAGTATATAAAATGTACGTAAAACCTGTTAAATTCTCTCCTCTACTCCAACTCCTAAAAGTTTTCTCACAAGCTGGCCATCAACATCAATGATGGTCACTGGGTCTGTCTCAATTTGTCAACAGACATCCACTGGCAGAAAGAGAACAAACCTCCTCAGCATTATCCCTAGCAATCCTGTAGCAATCTGTTGACTACAGTAGATATATGTCTGGTATGGCTGTCCTAGACAGTTAACATACACATGTTACAACGTACATAGAAACCATGGTAAACTAATCTAATTTTATTGACTGTAGCAAATGGACCATCTAATTGCTATCACAGAATGGACAATTCTGGGATCGGTAACTTGCTGGCTGAAAATATCAGTAATTAAGAAGAAAGTGAGAGATAGGGTTCTATTCACTTGCTGATGGTCTCCTGATAGCAGGCAATTTGTTCAATGTTATGGACAATGTATAAATTACCATGAATTCCAATTATGGAATTTTCCATCTTCAATACTGCTCTGGTCACTGTGTCCTTTCACAGAAAGAAGCACGTAAGCCTACGCTTGACAGTTAATGATTATGGACTTCCACATGTCAAAAAGCAGATGATGTGTGATTTTCTTTACAGAAATCGAAACTGATCCATTACAATGTAAATGTGTAAACGTAGGACTAACGACTTTTTGCCTAGACAGAATATGTATAAACTTAATGGAATGTATCTCAGTCAGGTAATTTAACAAAGAAGTGAACATGGCTGAAGAAAAACAAGTATTAAGTCTTCCAAACTACACGTACTGCTATTAGACTAGCAAAGGTGGGTCTTCAACCAAAAGGATAAAATACCTTGCACATGTATTTGAGAGATTTGCTATAGAGTTAATAATATAATAATAACAATTTATTCATTTATAAAGCACAAATTTCATATAGATATGTTCAAATGCGCTGTACAATGAAGACATTAAGCATGGAACAATGAATACATTTAAAACATGGTGGAGCCGATGGCATACAAGGGTGTCTCGGGCAGCCGCCAAACGACCCACATTCACCAACATCAGTAAAGAGGAGAGAGTAAGAAGCAGTTACAGTTTTAGAGGTGGGAGGAAAACCCCAGAGGAATGTTCAAAGGTAAATTCCACGGAATTAAGTAGGGACTGAAAACCCAATCCACATGTGGACCGGGCCGGGAATCGAACCCGGGACCACAGAGGTGGAAGGCGAGTAAAGAACTAACTTGCCAACCTGACTCCCCACAAGAGTTGTAATGTACACATTTTTTTAAAGAGCAACTCAAAGGAAAATATGTTTTCTCTGATTTTATCTGTTCAAATAAATACAGAAGCATCCAAATCGAATGCAGTGTCATTTGTCTTCAGAACTCAACTATAACAAGCTAAGAAGGGCTTTTTTTCTGTTCATGCCAAGATGTGAATGCTGAATGCAGTGTCATTTGTCTTCAGAACTCAACTATAACAAGCTAAGAAGGGCTTTTTTTCTGTTCATGCCAAGATGTGAATGCTGAATGCAGTGTCATTTGTCTTCAGAACTCAACTATAACAAGCTAAGAAGGGCTTTTTTTCTGTTCATGCCAAAATGTGAATGCTGAACATGCTGAATGTAGATTTAGCATCATTCTGAGAAAACAGAGAAAACGAGGGGAACCCTCGCCCTGTGTTCATGGTGGATAAACCTTTGTGCATACCAAACAGTGCATGTTGCCATTCTTTGTAGGCATTGTTTGGCTTGCACAAGGGTTTATCCACTACGAACACAAGGCGAGGGTAGCCCTCATTTTCCTTTTTAGGATGTTATAGTTGAGCTCTGAAGACAAATGACACTGCGTTCCATGTGGATGCTTCCATATTTATTTGAACAGATAAAGTCAGAGAAATAATGTTTTCCTTTGAGTTGCTCTCTAAGTCATTCTTACACTTAAACAAAATATGTGTGGGCCAGGGACATGGGTACCAACCTAATATCAATAACCACTTTACTATTTTGGGGCTG
The DNA here is from genome assembly GCF_054643075.1 of Acanthaster planci. Lineage (NCBI taxonomy): Eukaryota > Metazoa > Echinodermata > Asteroidea > Valvatida > Acanthasteridae > Acanthaster > Acanthaster planci. The sequence goes on along the minus strand of NC_141787.1, from coordinate 16,104,871 downwards.
GATACCAGTGAAAAGTTATGTTAAGAAAAGAAAAACAAAAGGCAGGAGTGTTTATGTCACATTATCTTTAATTTCTCTTTTTCTTTTTTTTGGGGGGGGGGTGGAGTCAAATCATCCTTGCTTGCAGCTGGGAAGGGGGGGGGCTGAATTATGAATGACACAGCTACAATATGATCAAGTTAAAGGCATGTGAGGGTGCCTCTGGTTGCTGCCAAGTAACCCATATTTGAGCATGGAACACAGCCAGAGACTGAAAGTGTTGATTTTTTGACAGAGACAGGTGTAAGTACTTTACAACACAAGCCACCTGTGCCACCCTCAAACACAGAATTACTTTGAGGACTTCTCTTTTCTTATATATAGTAACTGTGTTTCCAAAGACACCCTCTTTAAAAAATCCACAATCAATTATAGCAAATGATAAATTAACACCATACAGTTTAAGTAAGACCCCTCTTAAATGTAGAACAAATTACTGTAAAATTGCGCTTTAAATAAATTCTCCATGATTTTTTTCCATTTCAGGAGAAATGACCTGTTTCCTGCACAGGGACACTTGCTCCATGACAACTGGTGTTTCCATGACAACTCTTCCTGTCTTACATTAAGCCTCTTTAGTAAAATGATGAGGTTAATAAATTATTTTCTAATACAATCCTCTAACTACAAACAAGTACAAGACAGTCAGGAAGAAAGATTGACGTTTCTACAATAAGGTCAACTACCGGTACAAGATGAGAGATAGGACTGCATGACCAACTCATCAAATGACATGTCACGGTTACGTGGGGGGTGTTGCCACCTTGACGTAGTGGGTCCGCTCAACTTTTAAATTGAGGACAGGAAACTGCTAGGTGATCACAGATTAATCAAAGAATAATATATGTATTCAGTACAACATGATGTTCCGTGACTGCATATCAGATTAGATTTAATTATTCAATCCAACAATTATGAGACAGCATAGGCCACACTATAATATAAACACGGAGGAAGATCTAAAATATGAGGATGACAATAACCAGAAGTGTATTTGTTTATGAAGATGAGACTCCTAGTTGAGAATATAAAGTTAGGTTTCTAGGTGATTGTAAATTAAAATCTACTAAATTCCCAAGGGCACTACACGCTATCTTTCAATAACTTCCCAAGGGCACTACACGCTAACTTTCAATAACTTCCCAAGGGCATTGTGCGGACCCGCCTCTCTCCTCCGAGTAAATCTATTGCACAAAATACACACAACAGTCGTCAGGTCGCTGACGTGCAACAGTCGTCGGTCACACGACACATGCACAAAACTTTCTCTACAATGTGCGAAACTGAAAAGGAAGCCAAATGTCCTATTTTGGATCTCATCAACCAACGACGAAAAGCTAGCTTAGTCACAAGGTTGATGAAAACAAGGCTGCAATGTCAACACGACCCAAATGCAAAATTAAAGTGAACAAAATTTGAAAGCTTGATGAAAAACGACAACTCACGTTATGTGCCAACACAACTCGATCGGAGAGAGAGGGAGAATCGCACGTACGCCACGGCAAAGTACGTTGCGCAAGAATAATGTGTCAAAGTTTTGTAGAGATGTAGCCATTGAGCTAATCCAGCCTCATACATGTATAAGTCAAGCAATATGACTAGTTACAGACAACTGACCATTTCATATCCCATCGAGCTCTTTAAATACTGGTTACAAGCATGACGGGGTGGGAACTATTATGACTACTCGGATGGCTACCAAACTCATAACACATTCCAAGCTTAGACTTAAATCAAGCCGGTCCGTGACAGACATAACAATGAAAACAGCATGTACCGGTGCAAGCTCCTTTCATTAAAACTAACAGTCGCAAATCCTCAAATTTAAATATGATATGCAGAAAATACAGTAATAATTCTTTTGTTGGTACTTTCTTCTACCAATGTAAACAATTATCAATAACATTTATGACACTTTTATAAATAAAGGTCAAGCTGCTTTTAAAATGGATTTCATACAAGCAGTGGCGTATCCAGTGGGGGACATTAGCACCAAAACCCAAACAAACAACACCACGGAATAAAAGCAAAGATGTCAAGACTGCAAGTAAGGCTTTGGATATGTTTGTTTCCAACATCATGATGAATGAGCCCAAAGCTACACCCTTTTTTGAATTCCCCCCAACACCAAAAGCTAAATACGCTGCCTCATACAAGAAAGATTTTGTGAAAATATTCATTCCCAAACACTGTGTGTAAATCATTTCATACACCACCAAAACCTCTGTTATTTTACAATATCAACGTAGGATTTCAAGCTATTCATGGTGACAGACAACTAAGATGGAAAGCTTGCGGTAAACACCATGCAATATCTCTTTTTTGAGTCTGTGTGGTTCTGATAAGAATGTTTCAGTGGACGAGTTTCATGCAGAATCAGAACCACACAGACTCAAAAAAGAGATATTGCATGGTGTTTACCGCAAGCTTTCCATCTTAAAATCAATGTATCTCTCTTCCTCTCCCAAAATCCAAGCTCCCAACATTTTCCAATTTACTTTAAACTAAATATGTGTGCTAAGAGATTAATGTTTGCTTCAAAAGAAGAGCTTAGATTCATAACGGTAACAGTTTAATTCTGTCTTTCTTCCACTTAAGTGTCAAATAGAATCACTTTCATGAGTAAGGTATAGCAGAGAAACTGTATGATCCATCTTCACTGTCCATACACATCCACAGTCTGTCATCTGCAAGTTTACTTATTCCACAAGACAAAGAAAAGTTTTATTTACAGATCCTATTCCTGTCTGGTATTTGGTCATTTTTTCCATGAAAAATGCAATGGAACACTGTCTTGAAATGAGGGTGTTTAAATCCATAGATCAATGGATTAAGAAACCTGTTCACTGACAAGATTACCATGGAAGCTGGAATCAGCTTCTTGATTGTACTCGTGTCCTTCAGTGAATATGACAAGAAAACACAGATACTGGCTGGTAAAATGCAGACAATGAAGGCACACACCACTAACAGGAGATTCTTGGATACTTCAACTTGGAGTTTAGTGTTGGGTCTAGGTTGCTGAATTCTCTGTGCATTGTGGACTTGCATTTCAATGGGCACTTCCAAATGTTGAACTCTCTTTGCATGGTTGCAAATGTGGCAAAAAACCATTAAGGAACTACAGAACAGCACACAGAATTGAATGGGGACAAGACAAGCTATGCCACCCAATACACAGAGTGCCAAAGTTTTCTCCTTGTCCACAAAACAGGCAGAAAGGTCTTCATCAAATTGTCTCTCTATGACCCTGAGGCACGTGAAGTCATTCTTGCACTTAAATTACATGTATGTCTGTGCCGGGTACCAACCCAATATCAATCATTACATGTAGTTCAGTATTTTGGGGCTGGGTACCAATGAAAACTCAAGTAAAAAAGAAAGAAAGAAAAAAGGCAGAAGTGTTTTAATCATGTGCATTATATTTGAGTTTCTCTTTTTTTAGGGGAAGAAGGGATTGGGGTCGAATCATTTTTGCTACCAGTAGCAGTGGGGAGGGGGCTGAATTACCAATGATGCAGCTGCATTGTTGTCGAGTCAAAGGCATGTAAGGATGCCTCTGTTTGCTGTCAGATAACCTATATTTGAGCATGGAACACAGCAAGAGATTGAAAGTGTTAATCTTCCACCGAGGGAGGAAAATCAGAGAACCTGAAAAAACCCAGTGGCACAGAAAAGAACTGAAGAACCGACAACCAACTTTACTCTGCTTGGCCCTGCCCTAGAATCGAACCTAAGACCACAGGGGTGAGAGATGAGTCCTTTACAACACAAGCCACCTGTGCAACCCTGCAACACAGAGTTACTTTGAGGACTCCTCTTTTCTTATTTAGTTGGAAATAGTGTTTCTAGAGATACTTTCTGAAAAAACTCCACAATCAGTTATAGAAAATGATTAAATTAAGAGTACACAGTTTAAGTAAGACCCCAATCAATGTAGAACAATTCACTGTGAATTTGCCCTTAAAAATTTTCACTGACTATTTTTCCATTTCAGCAGAAACGAACTGTTTGCTACACAGGAACACTTCCTCCATGACAACAACAGGTGTTTCCGTGACAACTCATCCCCATTTCTTATCTTCTAGTAAACTACAAACAAGTACAAGACAGCACATAAGCAAGACTTAAATTCCTCCAATGACATGGAATGACAGGTACACATGTATCGATACACGTACATAAATCATCAAATGAAATGAACACATGAACAGCTGATATGTACGAGCTGTGTCAAGAGTACTTTTTTCAATTTGCAGAAAATGATTCCATTGTCACTACTTTCTTCTACCAATGTAAAAAATTATCAGAAAGGGAATAAATATGTGCTTGGCTGGTCTTAAACGTACCGGTACGTTTAAGACTGAATACTCGTACCGTACCTTTTTAGTTGGAGAGTCAAAAGAAGTCAATCTATAATCGATTTCCGATGTTTTTGTTCTAGAATTTTACTTTTGTTTTCCCGAACAACCCCGTCCATTTTTATGGAATATTCCTTGTGCAAATTGTCCAATTGGCATGCGCATGGCGAGCCGCATGCACACAGACTCTTGACCAATCAGAATCAATTAAACTGTCTCGTATCCAGGTGCCCGCCCGTGATTTACGCAACGGGCATTATCACTTCTCAGCCAGCATTATCAAATGTTAATACACAGTCAAGTTTCATGTTGTTGAATAGGGAGATTGTCTGAGGTATTTATGAACCATTTTTTCCGACACAATTTTCCACCATTTACAAGTTGACCACTCTACACTTTCAAGGTGTGTACAAAGTTAGGATGGGCTTCAAAAGTGAGTTCAGTTTCACAGTAGTAACCTTTTCAACTCTGTCTTTTTGTCACTCAAATGTCAGAATCTCTGTCACAGTCCAGCCTCCTGAGAAGTTGTATCCATCTTCACTAACTATACACATCCACAATTTGTCATCTGCATTTCCTTTTTCAACAAGACAAAGAAAAGTGTTATTTACAGATCCTATTCCTGTTGGGTATTTGATCAAATTTCCCGCGAAGAATGCAATGGAACACTGTCTTGAAATGAGGGTGTTTAAATCCATAGATCAATGGGTTAAGAAACCTGTTTAATGACAAGATTACCATGAAAGCTGGAATCAGCTTCTTGATTGTACTCGTGTCCTTCAGTGAATATGACAAGAAAACACAGATACTGGCTGGTAAAATGCAGACAATGAAGGCACACACCACTAACAGGAGATTCTTGGATACTTCAACTTGGAGTTTAGCGTTGGGTTTAGGTTGCTGAATTCTCTGTGCATTGTGGACTTGCATTTCAATGGGCACTTCCAAATGTTGAACTCTCTTTGCATGGTTGCAAATGTGGCAAAAAACCATTAAGGAACTACAGAACAGCACACAGAATTGAATGGGGACAAGACAAGCTATGCCACCCAATACACAGAGTGCCAAAGTTTTCCCCCTGTCCACAGAACAGGCAGAAAGGTCTTCATCAAAGCCAGGTTTTAGGCAACCACTGAGAATTGGGATAAGCTCAGTGAACAAAGGAATCAACCAAGTCAGACTGAGGGCCAAAGCAGTCCATCGCCGACTGAACAACTTAGCGTATGCTGCTCCATTCAGGCAAATGATGGCATACCTGCTGAGGGCAATGCACATTAGATATCGATACACGTACATAAATCATCAAATGAAATGAACACATGAACAGCTGATATGTATGAGCTGTACCAAGAGTACTTTTTTCAATTTGCAGAAAATGATTCCATTGTCACTACTTTCTTCTACCAATGTAAAGAATTATCAGTAAGGGAATAAATATGTGCTTGGCTGGTCTTAAACGTACCGGTACGTTTAAGACTGAATACTCGTACCGTACCTTTTTAGTTGGAGAGTCAAAAGAAGTCAATCTATAATCGATTTCCGATGTTTTTGTTCTAGAATTTTACTTTTGTTTTCCCGAACAACCCCGTCCATTTTTATGGAATATTCCTTGTGCAAATTGTCCAATTGGCATGCGCATGGCGAGCCGCATGCACACAGACTCTTGACCAATCAGAATCAATTAAACTGTCTCGTATCCAGGTGCCCGCCCGTGATTTACGCAACGGGCATTATCACTTCTCAGCCAGCATTATCAAATGTTAATACACAGTCAAGTTTCATGTTGTTGAATAGGGAGATTGTCTGAGGTATTTATGAACCATTTTTTCCGACACAATTTTCCACCATTTACAAGTTGACCACACTACACTTTCAAGGTGTGTACAAAGTTAAGATGGGCTTCAAAAGTGAGTTCAGTTTCACAATAGTAACCTTTTCAACTCTGTCTTTTTGTCACTCAAATGTCAGAATCTCTGTCACAGGTACAGTAAGTCCAGCCTCCTGAGAAGTTGTATCCATCTTCAGTAACTATACACATCCACAATTTGTCATCTGCGTTTCCTTTTTCAACAAGACAAAGAAAAGTGTTATTTACAGATCCTATTCCTGTCTGGTATTTGGTCAAATTTCCCGCGAAGAATGCAATGGAACACTGTCTTGAAATGAGGGTGTTTAAATCCATAGATCAATGGGTTAAGAAACCTGTTTACTGACAAGATCACCATGGAAGCTGGAATCAGCTTCTTGATTGTACTAGTGTCCTTCAGTGTATATGACAAGAAAACACAGATACTGGCTGGTAAAATGCAGACAATGAAGGCACACAGCACTAACAGGAGATTCTTGGATACTTCAACTTGGAGTTTAGCATTGGGTCTAGGTTGCTGAATTCTCTGTGCATTGTGGACTTGCATTTCAATGGGCACTTCCAAATGTTGAACTCTTTTTGCATGGTTGCAAATGTGGCAAAAAACCATTACGGAGCTACAGAACAGCACACAGAATTGAATGGGGACAAGACAAGCTATGCCACCCAATACACAGAGTGCCAAAGTTTTCCCCCTGTCCACAGAACAGGCAGAAAGGTCTTCATCAAAGCCAGGTTTCAGACAACCACTGAAAATTGGGATAAGCTCAGTGAACAAAGGAATCAACCAAGTCAGACTGATGGCCAAAGCAGTCCATCGCCGACTGAACAACTTAGCGTATGCTGCTCCATTCAGGCGAATAATGGCATATCTGCTGATGGCAATGCACATTAGATTGTTGATGCTACATCCAAAGCAAAGTAGAAACATGAAGCCAGCAATGGTGCAGAAGGGCTTGATGGTTGGTGATTGCTCTGCCTTGAGGAATACAACTGCATTCATAGGAATGACATAGACACAAGTCAAAAGGTCAGCGATGCTAAGATTCAGCACAAACATGTTGGTGGCATGCCAGAGTTTCTTGGACAATATCACAGCAGCTATGACCAGCATGTTGCCAAATGTTCCAAGGATTGAAACAACCAGAATAAATGCTACAGCCATCTGTCTGTAAGTATAGCTGTAAAACACTTCAGAAGGAGAATTTGTGCTGTTGTCTTGCTCATCCATTATTGAATAACTCAATAGAAAGTTGCCAGTTTTGCTGATGAACTCATCACTCAGTGTAGCACCTGTTGCCTTGGTTACGCATCACAGTAAATAAAATGTACGTAAAACCTGTTAAATTCTCTCCTCTACTCCAACTCCTAAAAGTTTTCTCACAAGCTGGCCATCAACATCAATGATGGTCACTGGGTCTGTCTCAATTTGTCAACAGACATCCACTGGCAGAAAGAGAACAAACCTCCTCAGCATTATCCCTAGCAATCCTGTAGCAATCTGTTGACTACAGTAGATATATGTCTGGTATGGCTGTCCTAGACAGTTAACATACACATGTTACAACGTACATAGAAACCATGGTAAACTAATCTAATTTTATTGACTGTAGCAAATGGACCATCTAATTGCTATCACAGAATGGACAATTCTGGGATCGGTAACTTGCTGGCTGAAAATATCAGTAATTAAGAAGAAAGTGAGAGATAGGGTTCTATTCACTTGCTGATGGTCTCCTGATAGCAGGCAATTTGTTCAATGTTATGGACAATGTATAAATTACCATGAATTCCAATTATGGAATTTTCCATCTTCAATACTGCTCTGGTCACTGTGTCCTTTCACAGAAAGAAGCACGTAAGCCTACGCTTGACAGTTAATGATTATGGACTTCCACATGTCAAAAAGCAGATGATGTGTGATTTTCTTTACAGAAATCGAAACTGATCCATTACAATGTAAATGTGTAAACGTAGGACTAACGACTTTTTGCCTAGACAGAATATGTATAAACTTAATGGAATGTATCTCAGTCAGGTAATTTAACAAAGAAGTGAACATGGCTGAAGAAAAACAAGTATTAAGTCTTCCAAACTACACGTACTGCTATTAGACTAGCAAAGGTGGGTCTTCAACCAAAAGGATAAAATACCTTGCACATGTATTTGAGAGATTTGCTATAGAGTTAATAATATAATAATAACAATTTATTCATTTATAAAGCGCAAATTTCATATAGGTATGTTCAAATGGGCTGTACAATGAAGACATTAAGCGTGGAACAATAAATTTAAACATAGTTGGCATACAAGGGCGCCTCGGGCAGCCGCCAAACGACCCATATTCACCAACATCAGTAAAGAGGAAACAGTAAGAAGCAGTTACAGTTTTAGAGGTGGGAGGAAAACCCCAGAGGAATGTTCAAAGGTAAATTCCACGGAATTGAGTAGGGACTGAAAACCCAATTCACATGTGGACCGGGCCGGGAATCGAACCCGGGACCACAGAGGTGGAAGGTGAGGAAAGAACTAACTTGCCAACCTGACTCCCCACAAGAGTTGTAATGTACACATTTTTTTAAAGAGCAACTCAAAGGAAAATATGTTTTCTCTGATTTTATCAGTTCAAATAAATACAGAAGCATCCAAATCGAATGCAGTGTCATTTGTCTTCAGAACTCAACTATAACAAGCTAAGAAGGGCTTTTTTTCTGTTCATGCCAAAATGTGAATGCTGAACATGCTGAATGTAGATTTAGCATCATTCTGAGAAAACAGAGAAAACGAGGGGAACCCTCGCCCTGTGTTTGTGGTGGATAAACCCTTGTGCATACCAAACAGTGCATGTTGCCATTCTTTGTAGGCATTGTTTGGCTTGCACAAGGGTTTATCCACTACGAACACAAGGTGAGGGTAGCCCTCATTTTCCTTTTTAGGTTGTTATAGTAGAGCTCTGAAGACATATTACACTGCGTTCCATTTGGATGCTTCCATATTTATTTGAACAGATAAAGTCAGAGAAAACATGTTTTCCTTTGAGTTGCGCTTGAAGTCATTCTTACACTTAAACAAAATATGTGGGCCAGGGACATGGGTACCAACCTAATATTAATAACCACTTTACTATTTTGGGGCTGGATACCAGTGAAAAGTTATGTTAAAAAAAGAAAAACAAAAGGCAGGAGTGTTTATGTCACATTATCTTTAATTTCTCTTTTTCTTTTTTTTTTGGGGGGTGGAGTCAAATCATCCTTGCTTGCAGCTGGGAAGGGGGAGGCTGAATTATGAATGACACAGCTACAATATGATCAAGTTAAAGGCATGTGAGGGTGCCTCTGGTTGCTGCCAAGTAACCCATATTTGAGCATGGAACACAGCCAGAGACTGAAAGTGTTGATTTTTTGACAGAGACAGGTGTAAGTACTTTACAACACAAGCCACCTGTGCCACCCTCAAACACAGAATTACTTGATGACTTCTCTTTTCTTATATATAGTAACTGTGTTTCCAAAGATACCTTCTTTAAAAAATCCACAATCAATTATAGCAAATGATAAATTAACACCATACAGTTTAAGTAAGACCCCTCTTAAATGAAGAACAAATTACTGTAAAACTGTGCTTTAAATAAATTCTCCATGAATTTTTTTCCATTTCAGGAGAAATGATCTGTTTCCTGCACAGGGACACTTCCTCCATGACAACTGGTGTTTCCATGACAACTCTTCCTGTCTTACATTAAGCCTCATTAACAAAATAAGACAAAGAAAAGTTTATTTACAGATCCTATTCCTGTCTGGTATTTGGTCAAATTTCCCGCGAAGAATGCAGTTGAACACTGTCTTGAAATGAGGGTGTTTAAATCCATAGATCAATGGGTTAAGAAACCTGTTTACTGACAAGATTACCATGGAAGCTGGAATCAGCTTCTTGATTGTACTAGTGTCCTTCAGTGTATATGACAAGAAAACACAGATACTGGCTGGTAAAATGCAGACAATGAAGGTACACGACACTAACAGGAGATTCTTGGATACTTCAACTTGGAGTTTAGTGTTGGATCTAGGTTGCTGCATTCTCTGTGCATTGTGGACTTGCATTTCAATGGGCACTTCCAAATGTTGAACTCTCTTTGCATGGTTGCAAATGTGGCAAAAAACCATTACGGAGCTACAGAACAGCACACAGAATTGAGTGGGGACAAGACAAGCTATGACACCCAATACACAGAGTGCCAAAGTTTTCCCCCTGTCCACAGAACATGCAGAAAGGTCTTCATCAAAGCCAGGTTTCAGGCAACCACTGAGAATTGGGATAAGCTCAGTGAACAAAGGAATCAACCAAGTCAGACTGATGGCCAAAGCAGTCCATCGCCGACTGAACAACTTAGTGTATGCTGCTCTATTCAGGCGAATGATGGCATACCTGCTGAGGGCAATGCACATTAGATTGTTGATGCTACATCCAAAGCAAATTATAAACATGAAGCCAGCAATGGTGCAGAAGGGTTTGATGGTTGGTGATTGTTCTGCCTTCAGGACTACAACTGCGTTAATTGGAACCACAAAGATACAAATCAAAAGATCAGCGACGCTCAGATTCAGCACAAACATGTTGGCAGCATGCCAGAGTTTCTTGGACAATATCACAGAAGCTAGGACCAGTGTGTTGCCAAATGTTCCTAGGATTGAACATACCAGAAAAAATGCTGCAATGATCTGCCTAAAGGTGTCACTAAAGAACATCACATCAGAAGAGGAATTTGTGCAGTTGTCTTGCTCATCCATTATTGAATAACTCAATAGAAAGTTGCGAGTTTTCCTATGGAGAATACAGCTGAAAATGTATAATTCAAAGTAGTCTTTCTTGTATTAGTGGTCACTGCATTGAAAGTCTGCAATTAATTCTACAGCAGCAGACAATCATAAAAAGCATGCATTATGGACATTTTCGGTACTGCTCTGATAGGATCATTACTTCTGACAGAAGGAAGCATTTCCAAAGTCATGCTTGACAGATAATGGGTATGGACTTGTCTCATTTGAGTGAAGATGACAAGTAAGCGGCTGTGAATACTGAAAATGAGTACCGACATAGAATTCATATTTTAATTTTTTTGTAATTTAAAATGATGATGTAAAGACTGAAAATAAAGTAACTAGAGCACAAAGTGCAGAATTTCAATGATTGGCACTCTCCTTTCATCTGCACTCGTTTGTGCTTGCTGTTAAAAATATGTCTGAAACAAATGCAATTCCCTTGATTATATTGTACTGCCTGAAGTTGGGAAATTGTCTTTCTATGACCCTGAGGCACGTGAAGTCATTCTTGCACTTAAATTACATGTATGTCTGTGCCGGGTACCAACCCAATATCAATCATTACATGTAGTTCAGTATTTTGGGGCTGGGTACCAATGAAAACTCAAGTAAAAAAGAAAGAAAGAAAAAAGGCAGAAGTGTTTTAATCATGTGCATTATATTTGAGTTTCTCTTTTTTTAGGGGAAGAAGGGATTGGGGTCGAATCATTTTTGCTACCAGTAGCAGTGGGGAGGGGGCTGAATTACCAATGATGCAGCTGCATTGTTGTCGAGTCAAAGGCATGTAAAGATGCCTCTGGTTGCTGTCAGATAACCTATATTTGAGCATGGAACACAGCAAGAGATTGAAAGTGTTAATCTTCCACAGAGGGAGGAAAATCAGAGAACCTGAAAAAACCCAGTGGCACAGAAAAGAACTGAAGAACCGACAACCAACTTTACTCTGCTTGGCCCTGCCCTAGAATCGAACCTAAGACCACAGGGGTGAGAGATGAGTCCTTTACAACACAAGCCACCTGTGCAACCCTGCAACACAGAGTTACTTTGAGGACTCCTCTTTTCTTATTTAGTTGGAAATAGTGTTTCTAGAGATATTTTCTGAAAAAACTCCACAATCAGTTATAGAAAATGATTAAATTAAGAGTACATAGTTTAAGTAAGACCCCAATCAATGTAGACCAATTCACTGTGAATTTGCCCTTAAAAATTTTCACTGACTATTTTTCCATTTCAGCAGAAACGAACTGTTTGCTACACAGGAACACTTCCTCCAGAACAACAACAGGTGTTTCCATGGCAACTCATCCCCATTTCTTATCTTCTAGTAAACTACAAACAAGTACAGGACAGCACATAAGCAAGACTTAAATTCCTCCAATGACATGGAATGACAGGTATACACGTACCGATACACGTACATAAATCATCAAATGAAATGAACACATGAACAGCTGATATGTACGAGCTGTACCAAGAGTACTTTTTTCAATTTGCAGAAAATGATTCCATTGTCACTACTTTCTTCTACCAATGTAAAGAATTATCAGTAAGGGAATAAATATGTGCTTGGCTGGTCTTAAACGTACCGGTACGTTTAAGACTGAATACTCGTACCGTACCTTTTTAGTTGGAGAGTCAAAAGAAGTCAATATATAATCGATTTCCGATGTTTTTGTTCTAGAATTTTACTTTTGTTTTCCCGAACAACCCCGTCCATTTTTATGGAATATTCCTTGTGCAAATTGTCCAATTGGCATGCGCATGGCGAGCCGCATGCACACAGACTCTTGACCAATCAGAATCAATTAAACTGTCTCGTATCCAGGTGCCCGCCTGTGATTTACGCAGTGGGCATTATCACTTCTCAGCCGGCATTATCAAATGTTCATACACAGTCAAGTTTCATGTTGTTGAATAGGGAGATTGTCTGAGGTATTTATGAACCCTTTTTTCTGACACAATTTTCCACCATTTACAAGTTGACCACTCTACACTTTCAAGGTGTGTACAAAGTTAAGATGGGCTTCAAAAGTGAGTTCAGTTTCACAGTAGTAACCTTTTCAACTCTGTCTTTTTGTCACTCAAATGTCAGAATCTCTGTCACAGGTACAGTAAGTCCAGCCTCCTGAGAAGTTGTATCCATCTTCACTAACTATACACATCCACAATTTGTCATCTGTGTTTCCTTTTTCAACAAGACAAAGAAAAGTGTTATTTACAGATCCTATTCCTGTCGGGTATTTGGTCAAATTTCCCGCGAAGAATGCAATGGAACACTGTCTTGAAATGAGGGTGTTTAAATCCATAGATCAATGGGTTAAGACACCTGTTTAATGATGAGATTACTGTAGCAATAGGCATCACCTTATTTACTATAGTTGAGTCCTTCAATGTATATAATAAGACAGTACAGATACTGGCTGGTAAAATGCAGACAATGAAGGCACACACCACTAACAGGAGATTCTTGGATACTTCAACTTGGAGTTTAGCGTTGGGTCTAGGTTGCTGAATTCTCTGTGCATTGTGGACTTGCATTTCAATGGGCACTTCCAAATGTTGAACTCTCTTTGCATGGTTGCAAATGTGGCAAAAAACCATTAAGGAACTACAGAACAGCACACAGAATTGAGTGGGGACAAGACAAGCTATGACACCCAATACACAGAGTGCCAAAGTTTTCTCCCTGTCCAGAAAACAGGCAGAAAGGTCTTCATCAAAGCCAGGTTTCAGGCAACCACTGAGAATTGGGATAAGCTCAGTGAACAAAGGAATCAACCAAGTCAGACTGATGGCCAAAGCAGTCCATCGCCGACTGAACAACTTAGCGTATGCTGCTCCATTCAGGCGAATGATGGCATATCTGCTGATGGCAATGCACATTAGATTGTTGATGCTACATCCAAAGCAAAGTACAAACATGAAACCTGCAATGGTGCAGAGGGATTCGATGGTTGGTGATTGTTCTGCCTTGAAGAATACAACTGCATTCGTAGGAATGACACAGATACAAATCAATAGATCAGCGATGCTAAGATTCAGCACAAACATGTTGGTGGCATGCCAGAGTTTCTTGGACAATATCATAGAAACTAGGACCAGTGTGTTGCCAAATGTTCCAAGGATTGAACATACCAGAAAAAATGCTGCAATGATCTGCCTAAAGGTGTCACTAAAGAACATCTCATCAGAAGAGGAATTTGTGCTGTTGTCTTGCTCATCCATTGTGAAAGGATTAAGTAGTACAGTAATGCTTTGAGCTTTGTAACAGTGAATACTGCTCAGGTGTACAGTTCGATTTCCTTCAGACATCTGGTTAGTCAGATGAGAATCTGTTGCCTTGGCCAAACATCACTGGAGATGTGTAAATCTGCTCTGTTGCCGACGGTTTCAACTTTCTCAGAGGATGTGTGAAGATGATCTTGCTTACACACCACCAGAGATTCGTAAATCTGTCTTGTTGGTCTCTGATGGTTTCAACTGTATTCACTCTATTCGCAAGGGCGGCTAACAGGTAAACCAAACACCACGTTTTGCCTGAGTCTCCTACGGAGAATGTAAATCCATCTCATGTATCCGTGGTTCGTGCCAGTTTTGTGCAAATCATCTGGCAAGTTGTTGGAGGTAAGCCTTTGTGTTGTACTTGGACGATACTGCTCCTTGGTGTGTTGTCAAGATGCAAAGTACATGTAAATGCTGTGCAGCTTACTCATAGCAGTCACTGCTTGTGGTGTTCAAATTAATTCGTAAATGTGGCTGACATAAAGGTCAAACATGCTTCTAAGACTGATGACACTCTGGCTGAGAACATGAATAATTTCTAGCCAGAGGGGAATTATGTCATGCATTAGTGGTCACTTCCATGACAAGTCTGCAATTAATTCTACAGCGGCAGACAATCATAAATAATATGTATTATGTACATTTTCAGTACTGCTTTGATGATAGAATCATTACTTCTGACACAGGGAAGCATCTCCAAAGTCATGCTTGACAGATGATGGTTATGGACTGGTCTAGGTTGAGTGAAGATGGTTACCTGCTGTGAACACTGAAAATAAGATTACTTAATTTTTCTTAGTTTGAAATGACGACGGGAAGACTGAAAATGGAGTACATGTAAATCAAATACAAAGTACGCTGTGTATAATTTCTGTGATTAGCACTCACCTTCTTTTATATATTGGCACCATTTTGTGCTTGCTGATAAAAATACGTCTTTGGAAAAATACAAAAGAATCAAATGCAATTTTCTTGATTAAACTCCCTGAAGCTTGAGAAATTGAGAATATTTGTTCCAAACTGCTACATAAGAGACCTTGATCAGGGCATTCCACTTTACTCACTGGCGATAACATGACCGAGTTTTTTTATCATGACTTACCACTTTATTTCTCCTTCCTCGTACGTATTTCTGCATTCTCTTCTCTGGGATGGGTGGCGGTCCTTCAAATGGGTCTTTCTTCTCCCTCGACTTCATGAAATCTCTCTTCCATTTCGGTTCCTGTTTGTCGTCCTCTGAGTGGGTTCCTTTTCTTCGAAATTTCCCTACGTGTTTCTTTGCTGGGTCTGGTTGAGTTGTAGCCTCTTCGACATTAGAGTCAAAATACCTGGCAGTTTTCTTAACATGCCTTTTCTGCATTTAGGAAAACAGGGAAAGGATACTTTCTTGTGGAGAGCCATTCAGGAAAAAAGTCCATAAACAACAGTTTAGACACGATGGTCCACATACCAGTAGTTACCATTAGCACTGGGTTGCTTGTGCCATATGCAGCAAGGTATGAGACAGAGAGAACCCCCCTGCTTTGTGTTGGTCATTGTCTCGCAGGAATCTGGGGAATTCCTTTCAGACATCTTGGGGGGATGTGTTAAGTAACAATAGTCTGGAATGTGTATAGGGATTGGACATGTTGGGGGGGTACCCCTCGGTCTCATTTCTTGCTGGGTATGGCTTGTACACACATTGTTCCAAATGGTCAGAGCCTTTTTTCTTTGCACATGGTGGTTTGTATACTTGGTTTCTAGGATCTATACTCAAATTTTGTACACAGTCCAATAAGCCCATCACATTGAATGGTTGTATATATCCGTGTAGCCCAGGAAATACCTCCTTTTAGCTGGCGGAGCTAAATACATGTATATTCATACATTGTACCTTGAGTGGATCCTTTGCTTCGTGAATGTTTGGCAAATGAAATGACATTCATTTATTATGTGTCTGAGCATAAATTAAAACATGTGGCATTTTTTCATTATACATTATTTTCATGCATATGCATAACCCATAGGAAGATATGTCGCATAAATTTACATCTCTATGTGGGACATGCTGAAATACAATGGGCAAAAATCACACTCCCACCAAGTTCAAATGTTATCACTAAAGCATCGATTAGAAAAATATCTCTTCTATTCATTTTCAATTTCATGTAGAAGCTCTGTAAGATTCTGTACTCAACTTCATCAGCCAAAAAAAATTGTATTTTCAAAATTAAAACACTGAAACAGCCACTGCTATTGGCCAACTGGCTTGGCCTTCCTGACCTCTGCCGCCTTCGTGACCTCTGCCGATCAGATACGTCATTTTGTTGGCTCTATTTGTTGATCTTCAGATTTTCCTGACAATCTCTGTTGACTGGAAACTCATTCATTTGCATGTGTACTATAATTACGGCATCTGCCCTAAGCGTATGCCCAAGGTTTTGGGGCTGGCTGGGCTGGCCATGGCAAGGCTTGCTGACTGCATACAGCATGCATGTGGGAGACTTACATGTACATGTACTCATGCTAAAAGTTGGTAGGAGGCAGAGTAGCACACGTTTTATTGGCATTTTCATGTTCTTCTTAAGCAGTGTTTAATTTGAGGGAGGGGGAGAAAATACAACCAAAACAAAAATTGGGAATTTTAAAACAATGCTTCTTTTAAAAAATCAATGACAATTTTAAGCAGGGGCTTCACAGGCAGTGGATATAAAGAGAAATCTCATTCCCTTAGGCTTTGCTCAATTGATCTAAAAAGTGGCAACTTGATCAGCCTTAGGCTGTTTTTAGGCCCAAAAAGGGGTCAACCGCCAGAAAGGCAATGTGCTGATATTCTGGCACTGCTGGCATGACTGGTCAATCATCAGCCCAGTGCTATTTTCTAGGTAATGTTACATTTGGCAATGAAACTGAATGACAATGACTAAAACGTACATTTTTGTTACCGCTCTCCGGTAGAACACGTTCTTCGATGGAAGTCGCCATATTGAATGTCAAAGGTCAAATTCTGTCATTTTAATTCATTGGTACTCGGCGACGCAGACGCACAATTTTTGTCTTCAGAGTCTCAAAACGCAGTGATTACCAGCTAAACGTTTCGCGCGAAATTTGTGTACAAAATTATCGCGTCCCAATTTCATGAATTTACTCCGCGGATTCAGTGAAAGACAATCTGCTCCAGAATCGGTAAAAGAGGGTAAATTATTTCACAGTTTATTGTATGAAATTGTATTTTATAATGTTAATGTGGAATGTTGCATTTGATGAGGGTAGAACTAGAAACGCGCTGTCGAATCAGAAAGAGGATATCAACCGGCATGACATGCATGATGCCTACCCCCAGAACTGTAGGAGAGGCGGAGCGGACCATGCCATGAGCATTATCGTCTGATTATGATTGGGCCCCTACTTCTGATGTGGTTGGCATTTGTGGAAGCACCAGAATTTAAGAATGATTAAAACTGGCATTATGACAATGGATATTGAACTGTGAATGTGATCGTCAGATTGTTTGTGTTCTCAAATTGTTTGCTAGGCCTATGAATGATCAAAATATTTTTAACATGTTTAATCGTCCATGTCTTCAGCCAAGTTCAATGATGATGGCCAAGCTAATCGAGGGAAGTACAACTGGATCAATCAGCATTGGCAGTGTGCATGACATCCACACTGATGTGGTTGAAATCCCATGTACCCCTGTCAATGTCAGGAAACGAAAGAGACGCTCTTATCAAGAGAGTCCAGATGGACCGACGGGTGAGAAAATCTTGAAAACCCCAGAATTACATTTTTAAAAATTTCCCAAATCCATGTTTAGTTTACCATGATAACTGAAGGTTCAAGAACGGTGCAAAAACAAGTAGGCTTGTTTTCTACTGACATTTTTTAAAAATTTTCTTCAGGAGAGGTAAATGCAGAGATAAAAAAGCTACTGACCTATGTACCACAGGTTGACGAGATTTTCACCATCAGGAATAAAATTGGAGAAGGTAGGGACTATGAAAACATCGTCATTTCTTTAGTAAAAAATGTATATTGGAAAGAGTTTTGAAAAATGGATATCACTCAACACCCAGTGCACAAACCCTATGAGATTGATATGAAAAATTCTGTTTTCTCTCAGTTAATGCTCAGATATTTTCTCTGCTAAATTACACTTTCTAGGATATGT
The DNA here is from genome assembly GCF_054643075.1 of Acanthaster planci. Lineage (NCBI taxonomy): Eukaryota > Metazoa > Echinodermata > Asteroidea > Valvatida > Acanthasteridae > Acanthaster > Acanthaster planci. The sequence continues at coordinate 16,086,352 of NC_141787.1, read as the reverse complement.
TTTTGCTTTCTGATCGCTGATAAACCACTGGAGGGGCTTTTTTCTGAACAGGATCTGGTGCTGTGAAGAATACATTTCAAGAAACTATGGTTGTCAGAAAAATTAAAGAAATCCTCTATCAACTATATCACCAACTGTACTACCTATTCACCACCATTTGAAATGAACAACAATTCTTTTTTTTTTTTTGGTACCAGGAACGTTCAGCTCAGTCTATCTGGCTGAGGTGAAATCTTGTGGACCAGATGTCAAACAGCAGTTTGCTTTGAAACACATTATTCCTACCAGTCACCCAGAGAGGATTTTGGGAGAGCTACAGTGTCTTCACCAAATTGGGTAAAGACACTTAAAAACGAAACACCAAACGTGAACACGCAAGTCTTGGCTGCTGAAGAGATTGGTCATGAACCAGAGTAAATCTGACAGCAAAATTTCTTTGCTTGGCTGCTGTCCACGGCAAAAAATTCTGAAAGCTCAAGTGTCCCGAAATTGTGGCTGAATATACAGATCGGTGAAACACTACCCGTTGTAGAAAAACTCAATAATAGACATGCAATTTTTCCCTTTTCTCACTTTTTATTGGTAATAGAAAAACTGAAGGAAATAGTTTTTGAAAAATTTTACCTGGAATTATTCTCTTTTGTTTGCCTATCCGCATCTTCCAATCACTTCCTGTGCACTGAGGCAAATTTGCAGACCCTTGGAAATAACAAATCAATCCATTTTGAGGGATGAAATATTTTGTTGTTAATTGCAGAGGTACTGAGAATGTAATGGGGATGAAGTTGAGTTATCGTGAGCGCGATCACGTTGTGATTGTCATGCCGTACTTTCCCCATGACAGCTTCCACGTAAGTCTCTCTTCCTTGGCAATTTGTAAAGTTTATTCTACTCTGTAAAGTGTATTTCATCATAAATAATTTCGTCAAAATTCCGCACTTATTTGCAGTTGTTCCTGAGGACAATGAAGATTTTTGAAATTCGCGAGTACATGCGGAATCTCTTCCTAGCTCTACGCAGAGTGCATCAGTTTAACGTCATCCACCGCGATGTCAAACCGAGTAACTTCTTGTGCAATCATCGACTTCAAAAGTGAGTAGGACATTTTATTTCTCATACTTCAAAAAGCTGTTTAATTGTAACTGTAGATGTAATACGGCCGTTTCACAATAGAGCGCCAACAAGAGTTTGCAACGTGTTGGCCAATCACAGTGCGCGAAATTGGTCGACCCAATGCGCGTTTGGAAAGGGTCGACAAATTTCGTGTGTTATGATTGGCCGTGTTGCAAACTCTCGGTGGCGCTCTATTGTGAATCGCCTGTACTGTACATGCTTCCCCCCAATATGCTGTATTTTCACCTTTATAGAATTAGCTATTTTGTGAATGATACCTTTATTGAGAAATTCATAGTTGCTGATAGTTTCACAAGAATTCTGAATTTCTAATCCTTCAAAATATGATTTCAAGGAATGAATAAACAAACTTCAGGTTTTCAGGATTCAAACCAATATCACACCAAAAAAACAGAAGAGGAAAGCACCACTGTGACACTTTGAGGCACAAGTACTCCCTGGATGTGCTGCAAATTTGTTTGAATAAACAATCTCTCGGGATCTCCAGGTACGCCCTCATAGATTTTGGCCTGGCTCAGAGGGTACCCACATCATCGAGGAAATCAAGAATCAAAGGTCATCCATCAACACTCTTCAGGTTGTCACCCAAGGTAACACAGAAAACTCAAAGGGCTTCGCAGGTGGCGTCTAAGCAGGTGAGTTAATCTTCTATTTGAAATTTTCCATCCATCAGTGTCTTTGGTTGTCTGAGGGTGATGCCTGATTTCAGACTTCTTCTTTTAAAAGTTTGGGCTAATTTCAGGCCTCAACAGGGTACAGGTATATTTCAGCTTTTGGCCTTGTTTTTAGTCTCTGAAAAAGAATTTGACTGGCATGACTGATGCGTAAAATTTGACAGAGTGCACTGAACTTGCAGGCAGAATCTATTCGCAAAAGTCATTGCACATTTTATGACGGAAATTTAAGTACAGTATTCTCTTTTATTTCAAGTTTTTCTCTCTGATTTCAGACATTGAAGGAGAACAGTAAAGAAGTGAGCAAGGAATCCATGCCACGATTAACTGAGCTGGATCCAAACACTTTCAACCGGACCCTACCTCAAAAAGCCAAAGGTGGACCCCTAGTCAAGACTTTCCAGCTTCCAAAGACATTCAACCAGCGAATAGCAATGCCTAAGAAGCCAGTTCCCACCCTCACAAGACCAGAGCGGCAGAAGCCAGCAGGGAGTGCCAGGCTAACCTCGGGCCGAGGCCCGGCCCACAAGACCTGCAGTTGCTTTGGGTTGCTGCAAGTCTGTGAAGTCTGTACGTCACGGAGTGGCCAGTCGGCACCCAGGGCTGGCACCCCTGGGTTCAGATCACCAGAAGTTCTGCTGAAATGTCCTGATCAGACGACAGGTTCGAGCCAAGAATGTAGCCACTGAACTTTCAAAAACTGCATTAATTCATGTGTAATGGGTATTACAAGCAACCATTTTCTTATGCAACACATCAACTTCTGATCTTGCTCACTTGAAGCTCTTTAAACTTGCTGTTATTTTTTGTAGCTGTTGACATGTGGGCAGCTGGTGTAATCTTTCTGTCTATCCTGAGTGGCCGGTACCCATTCTTCAAAGCACAGGACGACATGACGGCACTGGCTCAGATCATGAGTATAGTGGGCACCGAGGAAATGAAGACAGCTGCCAGGGAATATGGTGAGATGACCAAACATGTCTTGTGTTTGCCAACAGAAAGAAGAAGTGATGAACTAATAGAACCCTGAATTTAAAACAGGAGCTTTGGTTCTTCGTATCTCATGCAGCCTTCTTGGCTAAAACCAGTGGTGGGATTGGAACCCACTGTTATTAGGTTAAAGCCAGTGGTGGGATTGGAACCCACCGTTATTAGGTTAAAGCCAGTGGTGGGATTGGAACCCACCGTTATTAGGTTAAAGCCAGTGGTAGGATTGGAACCCACCGTTATTAGGTTAAAGCCAGTGGTGGGATTGGAACCCACCGTTATTAGGTTAAAGCCAGTGGTGGGATTGGAACCCACCGTTATTAGGTTAAAGCCAGTGGTGGGATTGGAACCCACCGTTATTAGGTTAAAGCCAGTGGTGGGATTGGAACCCACCGTTATTAGGTTAAAGCCAGTGGTGGGATTGGAACCCACCGTTATTAGGTTAAAGCCAGTGGTGGAATTGGAACCCACCGTTATTAGGTTAAAGCCAGTGGTAGGATTGGAACCCACCGTTATTAAGTTAACCACTTCGGGCCGGGGCATTTTTCAATGTTGAGGATGCTGGGCCGGCATGACTATCATTTTTTTCTGTTTTCAAAATCCTTCAACAATTCATCATTCCATTTAACAGTCGTTTATAGCCGCACGGAGTAATCTTCAGGCACTACTCTAAGTTGACAGGTGACCTTCAATATTTCAGCCAGGCCTGCAGCCTTGTAAACAGAGCCCAGATTGTGCAGTGTTATACAACTGTCTTTTGTTCACGAACCTGGCTCAGTGCGCTGCTGACCTCTTTTCAATAGGGGCCAGATTAGCATGCAGCGGTGCTGTGTGGCTCATCGCTGCGGTGGTGGAGAGCTTTTGTCCCCGGTGGTAATCCGCTTGCTCTAAATACCCCAAACCCTGGTATACGGTTTCAAAATAACGCTGGATTATCACCACTTTTGAGAGTGAAAAATGCCGGTCATGCCCAGCAGCCTGGTCTTTTGTTCAGAGTACGGTCTTTTGTTACAGGGCCCTGTTTCCTTTGTCCGAGTTCGGAGACCCCGGCCACACATATAAACCATACGGCTACGATTTCTGAGTCCCCGGCTGGTAGTGGTTAAAGCCAGTGGTGGGATTGGAACCCACCGTTATTAGGTTAAAGCCAGTGGTGGGATTGGAACCCACCGTTATTAAGTTCCATCAATGACCATCTTTCATTTGGACTACGTAATTGAGGGTATCTTGTCATTTTCATAAAGGCAAGGAGATAACCTGTAGTGTGAAGCTTCCGGCGATGGATTTGAAGAAGATGTGTATTCAGCTCAGGAAGATACATTCCGACACCTTTCCACCATCCGGAAAAAGGAGCAAGCTCAGTACGCCAGAGGTACCTCCCAGGAACACCAGAAGACGCAGCCTCGACAATCAGCGTCAGACATCCCCAGACGGAACCCCCAATGCTTCCCCAACGGCAGCACATGGCAAGAGGCGGTCCTCACGAAGCCCGCCCTCTAGAGTCCCAAAGCCGATAGGGAAGGACTTGGTGCCTGACTCGGCATACCACCTGCTGCAACGCCTTCTGGACTTGAATCCCAGCACCAGAATAACTGCCGAGGAAGCACTGAGACATCAATTTATACAAGAATGCTAAGAAGGGGGCTTTGAAATCCAAATGATCCATTCTGCAATAAAAAAATTCAAATGACCCCGGCACTGTCATTTCTGCAGACAATCCCATCAATTTAACTTAATAGAAATCTAATAGCTACGGTGCTTTTTCGCCGGGAATAAATGATGGGATTATTTTCACGCGCAGAATAATTTAGAAGGGACTTTTAACAGCACATTTTATATCAGTATAATGTTAATAAAGAATTTGATCATTTTGAAGAATACAGTGTAATGCAGCCTTGTCTTGAGTCTTTTCTTCAAGTTTCCTATAAAAAATAAGATTTGCATAACACGTCTTGTCTGAATATTATCTCACATGTTGTGACATCTTCAAAACGCAAATGAAAAAGTAACACGAGTAATCAGTTTAGATGCAAAACACAAAAACCATGCCAAAAAGTGAACACAGGAGGCGGAGATCCAATTACAAGAAGCTGAGGTGTACAGAGGCTGTGGGTTGATACAAATTTGAAAATTTGCCATCCACTTTCCAAAGAATAACAATCCACGTGTTACAGAGCTCTTGTTCATACACAAGATGAATCATAAATGTACGATACTTCACCTTTTAGTAGTTAAATCTGTTTATTTGAATACTTGCCAATTATCACATTTCAATACAAAAGTTAAACTACAAATAGAACTCAGTGCGTTTTGTTATTCAATAGATGAGACCAACATTTCACTGATCAATTGAAACAAGTTCCACATTATTTTTGCACCTAAACTATCTCCCTGAAAACGTGTACAAATGTCGACACACAGCACAGTCACATCTACTTAACAATACCAAACACACGTGTCTTTTCCTAGGCTAGGCTAGAGTTTACTGAGACCCTTCACCTGTGCTTGCAAAAATGCAACGTGTGACAAGACAAGCCTAGCCCCAGTGTTGCTGTAACTACGGTATACGGTCTGGTTCCCAACCTCACAACGAGCAACAAGAAAGGGAATGAATCAGCTTTTTTACAAAACCAAGCTAACGTGAAGACTAAAATGATTCACTAATGTAGACAAATCCGACGACCAAAATTAGAAGCCATTGCTACGGGGCCATCCTGTTCGAATGCAGGCGGTGCGTGCTCATGAAATTCCTTCTTGACCAATAGGCAGTAGTCAATTGCCAAAGTGTGCACGTGCGATCAGGTTGGGAGAGCTGCTTGAGTGTAAATGGCCCCCCGGAATGGCATCTCATCCGATTTGTCTATACTAATTAGCTTTAAAAAAGAGTGAAACCGTTTTAAAATACAGAAGGGACAAGCATAGTGATAACACATAACTTGTGTATAGCTTTAGTTGAAAATGAATGCACAGCTTTGTACTTTCATTGTGTCCCTGAAATTTTGTGAATACAGTGAAGTTGCCAAAATAGCAGAAAGTCCCAAAGAGTTGTTTACTGTTAAACACACTTAATCTTGCGTCAGTTTATCTAGACTTTATTCATACAAGTGCAAAAAAACCTGGAAGGTGTACTGTATAAGGATAAAAATTGGTTGTTACTATTGAAAAATACTCTTGTGCAGAGGGGGCAGTGATGGTCAATGTCTGGCCTGAAAAATTATTACAAATTACACCATTTGTATGCTTTCATTATTTATGGTCTTTTATTTGGGGGGGGGTGGGTTCTATTCCTTACCAACATGCCAATATCGGGGAGTTTGGTTTTTTTTTTCCAATTTCAGGATTTTTCAAACAACCTATTTAAAAAATCCAGAAATCCTGAGCTTACCTTTATGATATTTTAATGCGTAACGGTTATTATAGAACACGAGAAATTGGCCATTTTAAGGGGTGTCTTTGAGCAATCAGACTCTTCACTACTGTGAGGGCATGATCAAACCCTTGGGTGATTATTTCATGAACGTTTCATTTTCTTCCAATTTTACCCCTGTCATGTATGCCCAATGGCACTTGGGTTAGCTGGATTAATGTAAGACATGTAATAACAGTTTTAATTTGGCGATGCATGAAAAATATGCCAAGTCATCAAGTGACAATGCATGTGCATATTATCTGTGGCATTTCAAGAGGACTGATATCTTAAGAGGTCTTGGGACTACTGATTTTGAAAGATCTGAACTTTGGACTATTGCAATCACACAGAAAAGTCACAGATTCTCTCGGCACTAGATTAGAAAAAAGTGGACAACTGATGTCTTTGAGCCTATGGTGTAATCAGGCTCTTTTTTGGGGGGAGGGGGCAACTGCCCCCTTGGCTATGTAGCCACGCTCCTCGGAGGTGGGTGGGGGGGAGTTCCATGGGCTAAACCACTGTTTTGGGTTTTTCCCTCATATTATATGCTGTTATTGTCATGATAAGGTTTTAATTATGTAATGGCTCAATCTACTAGACCAGCTCACCTGCAATTCTGAAAAAGGGGAACAAAGTTGAGTAGGGTCCATGTCTTAAAAATAGGCACAATATTTGACTGTATAAATTGCCAGTTGATTTGAATTTGGGATTTACTAACAGATATTTAGTATCTTCACGACCAGAGCAAACTTATAACCATACCAAACAGAAAATAATATTGAACTTTAACCACTTCATGCCAGGGCATTTTTCAATGTTGATGATGCTGGGCCGGCATAATTATCATTTTTTCTGTTTTCAAAATTCTTCAAGAATTCATCATTTCATTTAACGGACGTTTATAGCCGCACCAAGTAATCTTTAGGCACTACTCTAAGTTGACAGGTGACCTTCATTGACGCCCGAGTATTTCAGCCAGGCCTGCAGCCTTGTAAACAGAGCCCAGATTGTGCGGTGTTAATGTAACTTTCTTTTGTTCACGAACCTGGCTCAGTGCACTGCTGACCTCTTTGGCCAGATTAGCATGCAGTGGTGCTGTGTGGCTCATCGCTGCGGTGGTGGAGCACTTTTGTCCCCGGTGGTAATCCACTCGTGCTAAATGCCCTAAAACCTGGTATACGGTTTCAAAACAAGGCTGGATTATCACCATTTTTGAGAGTGAAAAATGCCGCTAATGCCCAGCAGCCTGGTCTTTTGTTGGGAGTACGGTCTTTTGTTACAGGGCCCTGTTTCCTTTGTACGAGTTCGGAGACCCCGTTCACACATATAGAGCATACGTCTCCGATTCCGGTGTCCCCGGCAGGAAGTGGTTAATGCTGAAGCTGACCATAATCACTGAAAGTTATGCCAACATTTTGGGACAAGAAAACATGGTACCGATGTAACTCACGATTTCTTACTGACAATACAATGTACAAGCATTGTTTGAAAGGGGCAGGCTTCTTTCTATCCTCTCTTAAGTAAAACAGCATCTGTTTGTCTGAATACCACATACTACCCGATAAAAATTCCCTCCAGTCGTATTAACAACACAGGTAATCACCTATGGTCTTTTCTTGACACACCCAACGGACACACAAAACAGATACAACTTGTTGACACTCTGATTTATACACCGTGTCCTACACTGTCTCCAAGACAGCTCATCTAGACGTGAAAGGTTTCAGGTTCTCAGTTTGATCTCAAATACATGCAGTTTGGAACAGGAATGAATCTTGAAGGGATCATGTTGCAGGAGATTTTCAAAGATGGTAGACACTTAGCAATAGTCAGTTAAGTTAGTAACATTGTTCCCTACTTACTAGTTTATTTACTTGTCCTTAACTGAGGTTTTACGTGTCTACAAGTGCAAAATATATATACATCTCCTTGAAAAAAGAAAACAATTAATATGCAGAACTGGATTAAAATTCAATCAGCATTTTTAAAGATTTGATCAGGCCTCACAGTCATCGGATCTCTTGTCTTCCAACCCTTCAGTGCAAGGTCAAGGGTCAAAGGTCAGCCTATAAGATGCAAAATTCCCAACAGAAACCACACAGATAATCCAACGAGTTCAGCTTCATATTGAATTCACACAACACATACTTTTTTCAGTAGAACATGATTTGATTTCCTTTGTTCAGTTTTACTCTAATATTCAAATGAAGATATCAAAGAACCAAGTGCTCCATGTTTACTAACGACACCTGAGAATTTCATCTGGTGGTATTCATGGTATGTTTATGTTTCCTATCCTCTTTTTGAAATTAATATATCATTAGTTTGTTACTCCTTCACACTGTCTAGCCTAGGTACTCCTTTAAGCTTGGCTAAAGTCCACCCAATAGTAGAACAGTTTTTGTACGTTACGTGGCTAAGACTTGTGTTTTCTCTTCGGTTGGGGACATAAATGCCACGACCAACAAGTACATCAATTACTGTCGTTTATCATTTTGTGTCTTAAAAAACAGAAGTATGCAACGCTTTAAGCACTGCCCTAAATAAAACATGCAAGTTAAAAAAAATCTGAGTAAAAACTACAAACTTTACAGAAATTAGAATTTGTCATTTGTCATGCTTTTGTACAGGTGCGTCCAACAAAACTGAGGGTTACATTGCTCAGAATGGTATGGACTGTCAGCATGCATTTTTAATCTGAAGATTACGGATAGGCCATTTCCACATTTACAGATAAAAAAACATGCGTTGCTATGGCAATGGAACGCTGGTAATAATATCGTGGTTACTTACGCATCTGGCTCGTGAAATTACGATTAAACACAAAAATACGAAGGTGGTACAGGCTTCTATGTATAATCTGGCTATTACTCCATTATATACAGTTTTATTGTACATAAGTCCTCACTTTTAAACAGGCATTTGTCCAATCTCCACCGACAAGTTTGGACAATATTTCAATTTTCTACTTGCAGCAGCAGGAACAATTTACATTTGCAGCAACAGGGGAAGAGTAATACATCTTTGGGCTCAGTGCCAAACTAGTTCAACTTACATGCAGTGAATAAGTCAATATGCAAACAAATCCAACGGACAAGGTCTCTAACAAGAGCCTGTCCTTGCCCCGATTTGCTTCCTTTTAAATCTACTAATACTAAATACGAGCTACATTTTCTTTACATGATCACTTCTTCCTAGTTTTTCCCAGATTCAGTAATGCTGAAATAGTATTCAACTTCAAGAGGTTTTAATCAACTTGTGCTTTTATCCATCACGATCAACTTGTATGCCATCAAATCCTGCCAGGAACTGAAACTGTGCTTACTTTTTGTACCCAAGGTCTTTTTTTACGAGAAGTCTTTTTGCGCTCATCAAAAGGTGTTTGATCAACGTCAGTCAAAACAAAAATGCAAGTTCCCTGGGGTTTAAAATTGCATACGGTCTCTGTAAAGCTTATGTCACACCATAAACATGTGCGCAATACAAACACTGGAATATTTGCATTGAATTGTTCCGCACAATCACACCCAAAAATGCACACACGCTGCCAGACACTTGATCGTTGCTTCTTTTGCCAAGCCATGTCACTTTTGATTTGCCACAAACAATTTGAAGATGCCTGTTGTCTTGAAGCATGTAGCTTATTTGAATGCAGCTAGCATGATAAAAACACCATACTATATTAGCAACATGATAACAGGTAGACAATCTTGGTCAAATCTAACAGTACAGAGAAAAAACTTTGTCGCAAGACTTTGGTCATATTTCTGCTTCCGAAAGACCCACCACCAAACTTGTCTTCATAATATACTTCAGAACACAAACCAGAGTCAACATTCCACTCCCTAATGTACCATATTATGGTCGAGTGCATGCATGAAATGTGGTACCACCAATGCCAAATGTAAACCACACCAATGACACATGTTCCTGCTTTTGCCGCATTTTTCTCAAACTTCTCAAACAATTTTTTCACACAGCTGTTTTTTTTCTGTTTCTTCTCCCCCTTTGCCAAATATATTTTAGCAAGTACACTGACGGCATAAATTGCATGAAAATGAGGTCACAGAGGTTAAAACTCTCACAGACAGATACATTTTCTTAATACACTGATTATATTTCAATTTGTTGGGTTTCATAGATGACTACAAGTTTTGTTTTTAATATGGTGAGGTAGATTTTTGTCCATCCCTGTGTGGTTCAATCTTTTTCGTTGTACCTGAAGAGATTGTGTTTTCTTTATACCAACTGGTTTTAAACAGTGCTGCTTGACAATACAACATTTTGCTCCATTGTACATGCTTTTTTTGACCGACACATGTATAAAATCTCAGCAGGCAGGTAGTTTTCAACATTTTCACGCGTGCATCGCCGTTCGAAAAAAGTTTAAAGTTTTCTTAATCAGTCAGATCTTTGTTACAATTTCTTTAAAAGTTGCTGTGGGAAGTGATAAGCTCGGTTAGGGGCTCAGAGAGCCTGACAAGCAGGGAGAGAATAAAAGTGCTTGTGTAGTTCAGAAAACAATCTAGACTTGGGGTTTTCTCTGAAGTTGGTCTTGGGGTAAGCGCAACTCGTTTTTTTTTTCTGAATTTTTTTCCTTGATATTTTTCCCAACAATACATGAATCTCTTCCTGCCCGGTTGCTCCTACAGTCAAACTAAATTCTTCTTCACTTTTGTAATTGAAAATATACTTAAAAATTCCTAGAACTCGTAACATCTATTCATCATGGGGGGTTCTTTACAAACTCAGCTGCCATTTGTATTTCGTCTTTTTAGCTAAGAAAAAAATCAAGGAATTTCTCCTGGCTTTTTTTTTCACAAACAGAACAAAAACAACAGAAATCATATAGATCTTGAAAAAAAAAATAGTGGATGTTGGGTAAGATGGAGAAAAAGCTTGAGACAAAATAAGAAAAAAAAGATTATTTTTGAATTACTTAAATACAGCTGCTAAATATGTATACATAATTTGATTCAAGGTTTTTAGTGCTTCGGGAGGTGGCTAAATTACAAAGATAATTTCTGAACAAAACAGATATTTTGTGCTTCTTTGAAATTGTGCCATAACACTTGAAGGTGCCACATTAAGTGTCTTGAAGAGAACGAAGCATCCTGAGTCAAAATAATACTGCCACCAAGTATTGACCTCTCTGAGGTGTGGTGGACATGTTGGATCTTGTTCCTCACAGTATTACAGATACAAACCAATGAGACTGCACACAAGTACCAGTCTAAAAATTCCACAGACAGCCATGATGTTTTAATAATGAAAACCAACACTACTACCTAGATTGTGCTGACCACCTTAAGTTTGCGTTATATTTCTATATACAAAAAAAGCAATGATGCATACACTACTTCCTAACAGCATTATTTTCAGGGTTCCCATGGAAGAAAGAAAACAAAACCAAAAATCATGATTTTTTTTATTTCAAATCAATTCAATCAAATTTTTTGATTTCCCCCAATTTTTTTTTTCTACATGACCTTTTGATCATGATTAGGAGCAGGTACAGCAGGCATGTGGAAGCTGCAATCTTAGTCTCTGTGTTGTAGTCAAGACCTCTCAAGACCCCACATGACCAACACAAAACCTCAAGTCTGAATTCAAGCCACAAGCTATTCAAATGAACTGCAACAAAGGCAGTCCTTTATCATGCTTCCCCTTGTTACTTGTGACTTGTCTTGGGAACGGTCTTGAGCATGGTCTCGTGTCTGGTCTTGCAAATGGCCTTGTGATGGTCTTGACTACAGCGCTACTTAGCATACGGTCCACGGAAATATTCTAGGACTCTAGTTCCATCACTTTCGATGACAGGACAAATCCATACCACAGGAACCCTGCCAAATGTCAGGAGGTAGAAAATATCAACTTCAAATGTCGACTACATGTGAACCCGCTAAGAAATGTAGATGCCTGCGGCGAGGGACTTTCAGAGGGCACTGATGGTTTCAAGATGGGGGGAATACCAAGAAAAATAACCACAGGCTGTTTTTGTCTGCTTGGTCTATAATATGACGACAGAATCAGGCATGCTGCCGATAGGTGTCAATTTACAGCTTCCAAGGGGGTGGTGACACTTGTATCTAACGTTCACCTCCCTCTCCCCACTCAGACCACACCCCCACCCCTCCTTTGTTTCATACGTTCTCTGGTGTGGTCTCCACGTGTCGCATCCCCTGTAGCGGGATGCCGTTGGGGTTCAGCCTGCTGGGCATGAAGCCGCTGGGGACATGACCATTGGGGATGGCGCCGTTTGGCACGGCACCATTGGGGATTGCCCCATTGGGCACGTGGCCATTCAGTAGCTGACCGTTGGCTGAAGGGGAGCTGGCAGTGCTGGCCGTGCAGGGGGAGGCTGAAGGAGGTGGACCAGTGTGCGGACCTAATGACAAGAAAATCAGCTTACCATAATCACTGTTCAAACTTCACTTTGTCGGCCATCTATAACTTTCAAGTTTTCGATTACAAAGCTTACACTTGACAGTGGAACTGCCTTTTTTTAGGTTTAGTCGAGTCCATCCAAGGTCTCTAAACAAGTCCAGTCACCAGTTCTTTCATAGGACTAGTCATAAGTCACACTGTGAACAGTGACAAAGGAATGCTTAGGTCACACCTCATCTGAGTGTCTTGGGGCTAGGCTTAAAGACTGGATGATTTGTGGATGGACTCCTCAGTAACACTGCTGCCAGCAATATTGGCTTACTCAAAGATGGAGATCTAGACTGATAACTGCGAGGGCATTGGTTCAAATCCCTGCTAGGCAAGCTTGGACAGATATTGCCTTACGGGGTAATGATCGTGGTGAGAACAAATCCCGGCTGTCCAAGAAATGATCCCATGATGATCCCATGATGCAATTTCTCGTTCACTGAATAAATCCCTCAACTTCTTGCCACAGCCAGTGTGCATTTTTCAACAGCCTTACCAGTGTGTATGTGTATGAACCACAGAGCTCCCATCAACACCATCCCCATGACAAAGGAGGCGATGGCTATGGCTGCAGCTGGGCCTGTGCCTAGTCCTTCACCTGGAGACAGGGAACAAGACCCCACATGCATCACAGTTAACATCAGCAAACGGTAGGGTGTCTTGCGTGGTTTACCAGTATTCAGGACAGGTACTTGGACTACTAGAAGTAGTCAGGAATTTTCAAATCTCAGTTTTTTCGGTCACTGGCTTTTAGCTTCAGATTAGAGCCGAGTCCCCTCAGTTAAAATCCACAAAACTCACAGCAACTCTGAAACTTCGGCAACATAAAAATCCAATCTCTACTCTCTCTGGTATTCCTCTTTTAACAGACTGCCATCAATGGCCTGTTTTCTTTCTGTTCATGAAGTGTGCACTTATGTTGTTTTTTTAATAGTTTAATGTTTCAGAAATCAAGCACATCTACCTTCACAATCTTTGTTTTCATCATCCTTGGCCACTTCAGGTTCTGAAAGTAACATGTTCACACATATTAAGAATTTGACAAAGACATATGAAGGTGGATTAAAAATGAAATAGATACAGAAATGCAATTCAACGTTTATGTGCACTTTGGACGGAAAACGTCTCTGTTAAACAGGGAGTAAAATGAAAAATGCTAGTAAGTATACAATAAGTTGTTACAGGCTTATCTCAAAAATAAGCCCAGGTAAATGATTTTTCCTTCCCCTGGATAAACAATCAAATAAGAGATCTTGAGGTCCTTTATCCCCCCCCCCGGAGATGCCAAGTGCCCCACCAAAGGGAGTAATATGATTATGGATGAGGCCTTCAAATTATGGATCAGAATTATCTTATGGGGGAAGCAAGGGTGACGGTGAAAGAAAACTGGTATCAGACTGGTGACAGTTCGAATCAGTAATCGCTATTAACTCTGGTTGGATGAGCAACTACCACCCTGTTTGAATGAAAAAGGATGAGATGGAAATTAAACCAAGTCTCTGGGTTCCTTCAGTTCTACCCTACCTCAGCCTAAAGTCTTGAACAGTGTTGCTCTAGTCAAACGAGGCTGGAGGCCAAGTTTGTCTTTTCAAGAGGTATTTCAAGTGTACTTGTAGCTTACCTGGTTTTAAATTTGCTCTACTGTAGAGGAAATCAACTATGTTGGATCTAAAGTTGTACGGTCCAAGGTACAAATTCTGAGTGGGAAAGTTGGGTACTTGACCGGTCACCTTGTTGATGTCAAGGCAACCCGTTTGTGGATTCATGATATGATCACACTGTATCACAGAAACAAAGGAGAGAAAACAAGGTAGGGCACAGGTGCAACACTTAATTAACTCACTCCAATGTCCATAATCCAAGAGTTGAAAGCGAGAAAGGCGATATGCTTTCGGTGCAAGTGTGAGACACTCAACAACTGAAAGCTCAACTTTGAAAAAAAAAAAAGGCCAGATATATTGGCTGACTTTTCAAATACAGAAACGCTCCATGTGTAGTGATTGTGAACGTCACATGTTGCATATTTATTAACCTGCTGTAATAAACCAAACCAAGCACGTCCATTGAGAGCAGTTACGAAGCCACTGCCCGTCATGTATAGTCCTGGTGTCATTTAAACCAGTACTGTCTGGGCAAGACTCATCAACCTGGGCTCTGCCTTGCTGGCTGAGAGTCATTTGTAGAACATGTGTACAATGTTTCTCACTGCGATCTCACAACTTACAACACACTATATTTCACGGCTCAGTGAACATTCAGGGTTTAAACCTGTAAGCCTCACCTATGAACACATAAGGATGCTAAAATCAACCATCCCCACTCTTGATAAACCATATATTTGTATACGGTTAAACACTGCATTCTCTAAGCTGACGACAGTTACATGTACATATGTAGGTGTGAATGGGCGTGGCTAGGGTGTGGTGTGGGTGTGGTGTGGGTGTGGCCCCCTTTTCTGCCTCCTGTCTTACCGGTGGTATTCCCCTCCTGCTACCTACTCCATCCTTGAAACACACCCCCAGTTCACAATGGATGTAGGTCCTGGCTTCCGAGTTCCATTGCAGGTAAGGCACCACAAAGCTGAATCGCCTGGACTGACTGGTGGAGGACACATCCTGGTGGAATATCAACGACTCATCTTTGGCACAACTGTAAGAACGTAAACCCACAAAATGAGATAAAACATCACCATTTCAACCTTCAGCGTTAAAAGTAAGCTACGCAGATCTCACTGTAACTTCCATTAAACTTCATAATGAAAAAACGAGCACAGGATGATGTTGATACATGTACGTGTGCCTTAATTTAGAGTAAAGAGGATATTCCACTATAGAGGCTTTACGTGGTAGCCATCTTGCAGGGCAGTTCTTTTGTTCCACAGGGTAACCTCCTTTGTGCATACCCTGTGGAACAGAAGCACTGGCCTGCAAGATGGCAGCCATGCAAACCCCCAACACTGTTTTAATACAATAATTTCATACTCCCCAGGGAGTTGCGATAAATTTGAGACCTGGAGAGCACTAAGGTAGGGCTTCATTGTTCACTTCAATCTCTTTTTAGTGTCAATTTATAGATCACATCTAAACTGGATAGTACAAATCTGACTAAATGATCGAGCATACAAAGAGACACCTGCACAACCATGTGCCAAAAAAATGAATGAGTCTATCGCTGATTACATGTTGTGTTGCAAAATAATACGATATCAGAGTTTTTATAAGGCAATGGTAACAATATATATGTCATTCAAAAGCACTAATGTACAGTAAAATCTCAATAAGTCGAAGCTCAGGGGAATGGATGAAAAGTTTGAGTTATCCGACATTTGAGTTATCGAAGGTTACTCGCTTCAGTGCACATGCAACCTTACTGGCTTACGGCAGTTGGCCTGCAAGCTGAGTCGAACACAAAGTGGATTTTAAGCTATCCTTACTGTGCAAGATTTCCTCAAACATCATCATTGAACATGTTTTTATGTGGTACATTAATAAACAATAAACCAATGAAGTTAAATACCGGTACCTGTGTCAACGTCTTGAGAATTCATTCATTTGCTTTGCTTGATCAGGCTGTTACCGCATAACGCAGCGTGCGGGCCAGTTGGTCAGGGTTTCCGTGCTGGGTCACGTGATACATGTACAGAGCGCTTGAGGGCACATCATTCGTGCCTGAGCTGCATCCAAATCTCTTGTCTAGAGCTAGGTCTTGGTATTCACTCCATTGGAAATGCATAGAGACACCCAGACAATAGACCTAGCCGTAGCTCTGGAAGCCCGTTTCAGACACGGCCTTTATGGTTGTGGTTGATGCCCACCCAGGGCTTGTCGACGTGACAATGGCAGCCCGTGTGAACATGCTCGGCTCATCAGAGAAAAAGCCGTGCACGTGACAGTAATGACTCATAATGAAGGCAAGCGTTCTTTCATCACTTTTTATTCATCATTCTTCAGTTTTTTGTTTTAATTGGCCTACCAAAACTTTGAGATAAGCGGCTTCAGTGGTATTGACGTTTCGAGTTACGGATAGTTTATTGCACATAAAGGCCTATTCTTTTGTTGGGAATACAGAAAAACGTCGAGTTTAACGGAGTTTCGACTTAACGGGCTTCGACTTATCAAGATTTTACTGTATATCATAATTATCTCTGCTCACTGGGCTTACAGCATCTGAACACTCCTCAAACAATCTCAGCTCCCTGGAAAGATTAGGTACTAGCCTGATGCTGCAATTACAGGCAAAAATGGCCAAGCAATAACTGTATCCATTCTCAGAAGAAGTGGGCGGAAAGACATACGTAGAGGTTAAGTGACTTGCCCAAGGTCGTAACATGTTATCACCTGCAAGGATTTGAACCGCAGACCCTGCAATTGGGAGCTACCAAACCCACATTACTAAGCCACATATCCAACTTGAGAACATATCACCATCATCCTTAGCTCAACAATGGGCCAGCTGCATGTTACTGGTAAGGACTAGAAATTTGCATAAAACATCAGGTTGTGTACATTGCTCCTGTATGGGCCACATTTCACAACACTGCTAAGCACATGATTTTCTGCTAACAGAGGCTCCATCTATTTTAGAGACCACAGGCAGCAATTTCAGCAAAAGGCTTGCTTCCATGTAACTGGGAAGAAAACTGTGCTTAACTTGGTAACAATGGAAATCTCTTTGCACGCCAAGCACTGCCGTGATATAGTACTTATGGTTAGCAAAATTTTACGCTACAGTAAGCATGACTTTTCTGCTCACCATTAAGCAGCAGACCCTGGTCCTGAGATTTTTTTTTATAGCAAGTGAACTCACTCAACTACTGGGAACGATACTGAATTGCAGACTCTCCAAGAGACTCACTCACTCAACTACTGGGAAACGATACTGAGTTGCAGACTCTCCAAGAGACTCACTCACTCAACTACTGGGAAACGATACTGAGTTGCAGACTCTCCAAGAGACTCACTCACTCAACTACTGGGAACGATACTGAATTGCAGACTCTCCAAGAGACTCACTCACTCAACTACTGGGAATGATACTGAATTGCAGACTCTCCAAGAGACTCATTCACTCAACTACTGGGAATGATACTGAATTGCAGACTCTCCAAGAGACTCACTCACTAAACTACTGGGAATGATACTGAGTTGCAGACTCTCCAAGAGACTCATTCACTCAACTACTGGGAAACGATACTGAATTGCAGACTCTCCAAGAGACTCACTCACTCAACTACTGGGAATGATACTGAATTGCAGACTCTCCAAGAGACTCACTCACTCAACTACTGGGAATGATACTGAATTGCAGACTCTCCAAGAGACTCACTCAACTACTGGGAATGATACTGAATTGCAGACTCTCCAAGAGACTCACTCAACTACTGGGAATGATACTGAATTGCAGACTCTCCAAGAGACTCACTCACTCAACTACTGGGAATGATACTGAATTGCAGACTCTCCAAGAGACTAACTCATTCAACTACTGGGAATGATACTGAATTGCAGACTCTCCAAGAGACTCACTCAACTACTGGGAATGATACTGAATTGCAGACTCTCCAAGAGACTCACTCACTCAACTACTGGGAATGATACTGAATTGCAGACTCTCCAAGAGACTCACTCACTCAACTACTGGGAATGATACTGAATTGCAGACTCTCCAAGAGACTCACTCAACTACTGGGAATGATACTGAATTGCAGACTCTCCAAGAGACTCACTCAACTACTGGGAATGATACTGAATTGCAGACTCTCCAAGAGACTCACTCACTCAACTACTGGGAATGATACTGAATTGCAGACTCTCCAAGAGACTCATTCACTCAACTACTGGGAATGATACTGAGTTGCAGACTCTCCAAGAGACTCATTCACTCAACTACTGGGAACGATACTGAATTGCAGACTCTCCAAGAGACTCACTCACTCAACTACTGGGAATGATACTGAATTGCAGACTCTCCAAGAGACTCACTCATTCAACTACTGGGAATGATACTGAATTGCAGACTCTCCAAGAGACTCACTCAACTATTGGGAATGATACTGAATTGCAGACTCTCCAAGAGACTCACTCATTCAACTACTGGGAATGATACTGAGTTGCAGACTCTCCAAGAGACTCACTCACTCAACTACTGGGAATGATACTGAATTGCAGACTCTCCAAGAGACTCACTCAACTATTGGGAATGATACTGAATTGCAGACTCTCCAAGAGACTCACTCATTCAACTACTGGGAATGATACTGAGTTGCAGACTCTCCAAGAGACTCATTCACCTACTGGGGACGATACTGAATTGCAGACTCTCCAAGAGACTCACTCACTCAACTACTGGGAATGATACTGAATTGCAGACTCTCCAAGAGACTCACTCATTCAACTACTGGGAATGATACTGAGTTGCAGACTCTCCAAGAGACTCATTCACCTACTGGGGACAATACTGAATTGCAGACTCTCCAAGAGACTCACTCATTCAACTACTGGGAAACGATACTGAGTTGCAGACTCTCCAAGAGACTCATTCACTCAACTACTGGGAAACAATACTGAATTGCAGACTCTCCAAGAGACTCACTCACTCAACTACTGGGAATGATACTGAATTGCAGACTCTCCAAGAGACTCACTCACTCAACTACTGGGAATGATACTGAATTGCAGACTCTCCAAGAGACTCACTCAACTACTGGGAATGATACTGAGTTGCAGACTCTCCAAGAGACTCATTCACCTACTGGGGACGATACTGAATTGCAGACTCTCCAAGAGACTCACTCATTCAACTACTGGGAATGATACTGAGTTGCAGACTCTCCAAGAGACTCACTCACTCAACTACTGGGAATGATACTGAATTGCAGACTCTCCAAGAGACTCACTCATTCAACTACTGGGAATGATACTGAGTTGCAGACTCTCCAAGAGACTCACTCATTCAACTACTGGTATGGGAAAGAGAGCCACTGAGAAAAAAGTTGTGCAAAAATTTGGTTCAACTGTCGGACTCACCCCTTGTATATTAGATAATGTACACTGTCCGTCAACGTATTGGCAGCAGGTGACAGCCAACACTGGCTGGGAACGATACCGAGTTGCAGACTCTCCAAGAGACCAACTTCAAAGTAAACTCGATCCCCTTCATGCAGGCTCTGAGGAAAATTCGTCTGCTTTACAGTGAAGTTGTTGGATGTGTACATCTCCAAGGAGATGGTGATCTTGGGCTGAAAATCAGGTGAAATAATCAATTCAAAAATGCATCTTACCCCCGATTCTGAAAAAGGTTCAATAGTTTTTCTTTCTGGTTGGAAATACTCATGGGTTTAATTCTACATGGGTTAACCCTACTTCTAACTTCTTAATCCCCCAAAATCTCCCTGTGTGAGTACATATGGAAGATTTTGAAAGATTTGGGCTGTATAACAAGAACCCATGACACACATTTAAAAATATAAACATAACAATTCTTACAAGGGACATAAACATTACCAGTAAAACTCCATTAATGCCAGACTAATTTACAAGTAATTATGTAACAAGTAATTTTTTCTTATTTGTGTTTAAATAGGAATTAACTGCCAGTACTTTCAAGGAATAAGAGTCTAATGAATTTCCATGGTTAATGGCCTTCAAGCCGTGTTCACACTGGACTTTTTTCGGTCGGTTTTACCGAGTCGATGGTCAAATAAAAAAATGGTCAAATGTGACCACTGTCCACACTTGGACTTCCGACACTGGAAAATTTTACCAAGCTGGCAATGCAATGAGGGCATTTTACGTGACCTTTCTGCATTTATTTTCGTACTTAGACACAACGTTTCTGACCTCATTATCATCTCTAAATGGTGCACTCTTAACACCAGCTGATCTTCCAACAGTGTCAATAACAATTTCTATTATGATTGTCACCAAAAGAGGAAAAAAATTAACAGGAAGTATTCGCCACAGGCCATACCGCGATGAAACGTGCAACGCACATGCGTAGTTTCCCTGTATGCAGCATGCCGTTGTGCTAGGGCCGGATGTACACTCCATCGGCCACTTTCACATGCTTTTACTCACATTGTCTGCACTGGACTTTTGGTCTCAGGAAAAGTGTCTCAGTAATTTTTCCTGGGAAGAAGTTGGCCAGTAGAAATGACCATGCGGCTCAGTAAAAGTAAGAGAGAGGAAGATTTCCTTGGATGTCCCCCATTGCACTTAAAATGGAAATTAAAAGTAACCACTGTCTTGGTAAGTTTGACCCCAAAAAGTCCAAAGCGAAGTGGAAGTCTAAAAACTGTCTCGTGAAGTGGTGATGAATATTTATATTTTTTGGTCGATTTTTATATAAACAATGAGCAGATAAGCCTAAATTTTTTGAGTTTGGAATAACTACATGTAAGTTGATGCATTAAGGTCCTTACATGTAGTTGGAACAAATATGTAATTCTCAACACTTTACATTTATAAAAGGATAAAAAATGCTGCTGAATTAATTAACTGTAAATACCTTTTTGAAGTAAGAATTCTATTTATCAGACCAGTTCCAAAGTGGCCCATGCAATTATTTCCTGTGTTAAGTAGGGTAATGCTAACATACATGTTCTGGTATTATGTTAAGTCATAAAAATATCAGATTGAAGATTTACAAATTGTTTCAATCGTTCTTGATATCACAGAAGTTACATGTACATGTAGGTAATTTTACACGTAGGTAATGTGTGTTGGATTCATGCTTGATTAAAGGACCATTCAAAATTTTTGATGCTTTTAAATTAGATTTTTTTTAAATCGTTCTGACTCACCCATCCCCATTTTCAATTTAAAAAAACTGGTTTTGTTCATTCAATGTTATATAGCATGCATCGTAGTGAATATGTTGAATGCCACGCAGCATGTACAAATTCTTATTACAGCACATCCTGGTATAATGCTCTCGGTATAAAAGCTCCTTTTTCCGCATCCGTGGCTGTTATTCCATTGATTGTGTACAATGCACATTTATTTTTTGTCACAACGCTCTCGTTTTGCTTCACTCTGAAGTCCCAGATAGAAAAATGTAAAATACTGACGTGATTTTACACAGCGGCGCATTACCTGAAATGGGTTGCCTTATCTACTCAAACATATATTGAAAAATTCATCCAATTTTAGATGACATCGTACATGTACATGTGTTTGCCGTCAGATTATGCTGTACGGTGCAGATACCTGTGTATTGGTTTTACATGATTACATTGGTTTTAGCATTCTCGGATAATGCTCAAAATAAGGGTTTCCACAGCTACGGCAAGGTCTGTTGTATGGACTTCTCAAGGTATTCCAACAGAGTGAAGACCTAGACCTATAGGCAGTTCTAGATAACAGATTTGGATGCAGCCGACAAGTTTTAAGAAAACCCACCTTCACCCATGGAGTTTCACACCATACACGATACACAGGTCAGTCTATCCGTAACTCAGAACGAAATTGCAAAAGAATGCAGAATGCTGGCGTGGCACATGTAGTTCACTAAAGTCGATCTCTTTTCTTTCTTTTTTCAATGCAAAATGAATTTCAATTTTCAGTTGTTTACCTTGATCCACCCACCCAATCATGAAAAAAATTGAAATTAAATATTATCAAAAATTATGAATGGCCCCTAATATACATGTACATGTAGGTAATGTGTGCATGGATCCATGCTTGACCACCGACTATTGACAAGCATTTCAACAACTTCGCTGGCCTTACTTTGAGGCAACAATCAATAACTTGACATCAGTCACAATGACTGTGACAAGCACTGTAATTGTGTCATAAAATTGACAAAAAGGAAGAATTGGTGTGGAAGTAATGAAGATAAATTACGACCCAAATCTCTCAACCAAAAGCTAATTGCAAAGCACCAATTACAATTTCTGCTCAGAGCCGGCCACTGAGGGACAGCCAATCACACTTCTGGAGAGTGCTGTCTTGTATTTCTGGCAATCTTGTTTCACTACGCTGCTGATGATCGGCAACTGAAGTGATTTCCAGCTGAAAGGAAATAACAGCCTCACTCCATGCAAGGGGGTTTTCAGCAGGCTCCAGGCATTTCTTTTTCTGTACAGCCAATTTGGAAACCACAGAAACCAAATCTAGAAAGACAAAAGCAGTGGATGCTTTGCAGATATCCTGGATAGGTGTTTTAGTTGATTTAAATTTGCATCCAAGATGGCTTGCTATTTCTCGGATTTTGAAGTATTGCTTTTTGTCCTCGTGGCAACATTCTTTTGCACTGCTGTTCCTGCTTCTGGTGTTGGACAGTGCAGTCAGCAAAGTCAAACATTATACGGCGCAGCAAATCGAGCCTTAGAAAACTGTGATTACATGAAACAAACAGTTCCCTCCCAAACCATTTGTGGAAAGGAGTGTATGATGGATAAGAACTGCAGGTCCATCAACTTCAACAAACTGGACAAACTGTGCACACTTAACAACTCCTCAAGATTACAGTATCCTGAAAGATTCCTCGAAAAACAAGGGAATGTGTACTTTGACAAAGATAAGAATACACATCAATTTTCGATGTCTGATGACAATTCCCCAGCACTTTCCCAAAATACCTCAGCATCTGTGAAAAAATCCACCGCACCCGCCGGAAGTTGTAAGCAGCTCTTGGAGGCAGGTAACCATAACAGCGGTGTCTACACCATCCACCCAGCCGGGATAAGCCCTGGTCTGGAAGTCTACTGTGACATGGAAACTGACAAAGGAGGATGGATTGTCTTTCAGAGACGACAAAATGGCAGTGAGAACTTCCACCGCACGTGGAGCGAGTACAGGTCTGGCTTTGGTGATCTGTCAGGCGAATTTTGGCTAGGCAACAACTTGGTCAGTTTGATCCTCAACCGTTCATCACAATACAAGTGGGACCTGCGTGTTGACATACTAGCTTGGGATGGGGTCGAAGCCTGGGCCAAGTACAAGGATTTCAAGATTTCAAGTGAGGAAAACTTGTTCAGTCTGCATTATGCCTATTATGATAACAACAGTACTGCTGGTAATGCCCTTGTTCTTCACAAAGATGAGCATTTTACAACATACGAAGTATCGTGGGAAGGAACTGCCCTTGTGGCTCATTTCAAGGGGGCGTGGTGGATCAGAAATGGACTGATGTCTAACTTAAACAGTGAGTATTACCCGTATCCTGGAGAAATGGGGCTGAAATGGAACACATTCCGCGGTAAGTATTATTCTTTCAGAAGTTGCAGCATGAAAATACGAGAAATGTGACGTGGGCAAAATGACTCAAATACCAAAGTGGGAATCAAAAAGTGAAGATCGTATATCTTGAAACAAACCAGAACAAACCATGGCCATGAGGCCGTAACTAATGGGGCGATTACATGCTGGGGGGTATAAGTTACTCAAGTGTCGTTATGACTTCATTACGTTGAAGTGAACATTTCAAAAGATGAGAAGCTGAAAAACTCTTAATGGAGAGAGTGTAAATTTAATGAAATAACTTTTGAACGAGTGTCCCCACATGCCTACGACAGAGAAAAAGAATAAAAATGGACCGTATAGGAACACAGCGAATGAATCACAGAAACAGAAAGTGAAAGAAATACGTCTTAGTGTATAATTCAGCTTTCAAAATCGGCTTTATTTGGTAGTCTTAATGCCTTGTCATTGACGGCTGTCACCTTCTTTTCTGTATTCTCAGTTTGGGCGAAGAAAATGACTGTAACCATGAATTAGTGGAAATGTTTGTGCTACTAAATGTCAATTAAACTAAGAACTGGTGACTAGCAATAAATTTTTCTCGTAGTGAGAAGGTAAATATTGGATCAGTTTAAACTCCTCTTAGATGTTAAAATGTAACATACATGTAATTGAGAGTAGGTGTTTTGATAACTGCACGTCCTTTATTACAGCACAGTTGTGTGTTTTCTTGGGATTGGATTTAGTACCAATTAATGTCTTTTTGCATTTATATTCTGTAGCACATTTCGGGCTAAATCTTTAGTGAAAAATTTTGTCATGAATGCTGATGATTGATAAATGCTGTACATAATGGCTTGCTAACAAATACGACACGACGTCTATAGTTGTCGCACATTCAGCATTTCATTCTGTTGAGCAGTGCGCTGCCATTGTTCAATTTACTGCCACCACTAATCAATATTATTACAAAACTTATGAGAAACTGTGTTTTGAAATGTAAAAATTTAGAGTTTATCTCATGTTATGAATCCTTAGCACTACGGGTACATGTCTCTGAACTTTCGCAAGTACGACAGTGATCATTTAAAGTGAACTTCACTTTTATAGGCTTAACAAAAATTTCATTTTTTCCCCTGTATTTTCAATTTGAGGAGGCATTTCAGGTAGAGGAAATCTAAGTGGCATTTCAAAAGTACTGTTTCACTGTGCAGTTAATTTCAAATTTTAAAAATGCTTGAAAGTGCACCTATATGTACATATAAAGTAGAACATATATCACTGTAATAGGCAATGTAATTTTTGTCAAACATCCGTGTATGTAACAAACTTTGAAGTGTTAAGCAACGCTCTAGGATTTTTCCAAATTGCCGCTTTATTTTTGCTTCATCCTCAGAAGATTTTAGTGTTTCTGACTTCGAGGCATTAGGAAATATCAACTCAATAAACATCGAGGCAGGAGTTTCAAAAATTTTCCTTTGAATTTGAAGACTACAATACATGTACCTCCTGGACCATTCCCTGGCAAGACTTGAGGTCACAAAGAGACAATGGCCAGGTTTGAGAAAATGGTCTGTGCCATTTTTATGAGCTCAGTGCAGGCACTGTAGAGGGCACTGCCCAAGTCGAGTGTCCCATAAGGTTGTCTCCGAATGACATGACTAAGGCTGGAGATAACACACAAGTCCAAGGGAATTTCATCAAAGCTTCTTGTCGGTGGCTTTCATGGGCGCCAACATTATTACCAGTTGCAGCCAAGTGATTTAACAAAGGCCTGCCTGTGCATTGTGAATACTGACTGACTCATGTCAAATGACGCAGTGCTTGAGTGAGCAATTCCTGATGGAATACACAAGCTTCTCCCCAAGGACAATGCATGTGACTGCACAAGCTCTTTGCCAAAATTCAGATTTGACGCAGTGCTTGAGTGAGCAATTCCTGATGGAATACACAAGCTTTTCCCCAAGGACAATGCATGTGACTGCACAAGCTCTTTGCCAAAATTCAGATTTGATCGTTTTTTTACCATTAAAGGTTTGGATACACATTGAGTCCATACTGAACCACACTTAAGGCCGCTTCATATTTTGTGCAAAAGCGAACATGAAATGCAAATCTGTGACGTCAGATAAAATATTCACACTGCCAATTTGCAAATGTTGAACACGTTTCAACTTGCCTGTGGTATGAACCGGCCTTTAGGCTATGTCTGACTACGACCAGGGATGACATGTGAGTCTATGAGGGCCAATAACAAGAAGCTGTAGCTACTTCCCATAGACCTTTATCATGATGCTGCCATGTTTGTCTTGTTCCCTGTAGACCCACTGGCAGTAGTAATACAACTTCCCATAGTTATCAAAGGAATCAGACTATTTTCTCCTTCCAGCCTCAGGCTGCATCCGAATCTCTTGTCTAGAGCTAGGTCGAGGTATTTGCTCCATTGGAAATGCATGGAGACGCGCAGACAATAGACCTAGCCATAGCTCTGGAAGCCCGTTTCGGACAGGGCCTCAGTTTGATTACATCGGTTAGAATGGTAGAAAGCAAGATGGCTGCCCCATGATAGAGGTCCGTAGTCTTGTGCGTTAACTCAAGCTGTAAACAAGTAATTTAGATACAGCTTTGGCAAAATACGTTCATGCATAACTGCTATGTCTTACTGTTTTGAGCCAGGGTGAGGGGATTGGAGAAAGGGTAGGGTGGAATAAATCAAATGCAAGGAACCTGAGAGGAATTCCGAGCTGTCCTTGTATTTTGAAGTTTGTCTTTTGAGCATGCACTGCAGTTCTTTGCCTGTGTCTTCCTCAAGGCCTAATTTCTTATCCTAACCACTGACCTTTCCACCACTGAACCAGTCACTAGTCAGGACCTCTCCCGTGCTGTCGTACTCGCAAGTGAAAGGAATTCGGGCCGTGAGGGACTGTTCATCGTCTACTGGAACATGAAGCCCACCCATTAACCTCTCCAGGTCTGACTCCCCGCTGCCTTCCATTACACTCTCTTCGTTGGTGTAAACGACCTTTCAAATGTAAACACCAATGATAAAGATTTCAGAATTTGTATTAGGAATAAAAATGTTTTGCCAAAGCAACAAGCATTGGCAAGTTTGGTCCCTAACTATACTTTGACCACTGGTTACTTGCTTTTAATTATGCACATGCTCAGTACAGTCACACTCGAAAGACCTCATTCGGACTACTTTGTAAAATTTACATTTTGCTGTGAACTACAACTCTGGCAATGTTCACAGACATGCAACTAGGACGTTAACAAGAACGAAGAAATTCCAATCTTTACAAGACTTTGTACCATGTTTTTCAATTTTCAATGGCATAAGTGTGAAGTGAAAAACGAGGAAATCAGCTGATCCAAGGAAAAGCTGTGTGTCTGTATGAATGGTTGCCTCCGTACTGATCAATTGAATTGGCTTTTGATAACCAATGGTGCAACCATGCCCAAAGCCTAATCCAAACAGTCTACTACATGTACCTAGATGGTTGAAACTATCCATCATTCAGGCGACTCACTTCAGTCAAACTCTGGTTAACAACAGTATTTGCTCAAACTTTTCAATGCTCATGTAATGTGCCAACCAGGGAGAGAAACCACTGTTTAGCCAACAACTCCCTTTTGTTCCAGTAAGGATCCCATTAGGCTTTAAACAAAATCTATGGCACTGCCACAGATTTGTCTTCTCAATTTACTAACAACAAATTTCTCCAAATTTAGTCCAAAGTCTACGCCAAAGTCATTCAGGTTTACTGCAGGGTCACTCACAGACACATACACATTAAGATTAATGGGAGACTTCTGAGGAAATGGCAACTTGGACAAAAAGAGACTTTGGTGATAAGCTGCTGCACTTCTTGAGATTTGACCAACAGAATCAATCTGCGACATGAAAACCAGGTGCATCACAAGTGCACAGTCACAATTATCTCAAACCATTCTTTTACAAGACATCAAAATTGTCCAAATTGAAAGAGCTAAGAAATCAACTTTTCAACTTTGTACTTGAAAACAGTTGTCAAACTCAAATCAAATATTTGTGTGTTGTGTCTCCTAATTTTACTGCTTTTCTTTAAGAAACAAGGAGGAGTTCTTACAGTCATGGATGCCATAAAGCACAACTTTAAGCTTTGCCGTGTTCACAGAACATGCCAGTCAGACCCTATCTCGATTTCTGGATTGTGTGCAAATATAATGCTTTGTGCAGTGGAGAACTTGCCCATGAAATTTGGTTGAGCAAACTTGACGCAAGACAGGCACAAACCAGCGTGCAAAGATGCGAATTGAGCCTAATCAATTGTCTGCCCATGTCTCTCTCCAAATGTGATCACTTGGGAAAAGGGAAGGAGAGTACATGTGCAATGAATCGACACGTGTCAACATTGTGCCACAGGTGGCTAGCAAGCCAGAGCGACGTAACAATTGAACCCGGACTGACCTCATTGTGATAAACCACCTGTCCCGTGTCGATGACTGTCATAGTTGTCCCACACTGCTCCCGTTGCGTATCGATGATGTAATAGTCCCCCGACTCCACCGCGCGGCACGAGTGATCCCGCAGCATCATGTTGCTGGCTAACAGCTCAAAAGCATCCATGACCCGACGCAGGATGCGAACTGTGATGCCGTCCCGACGACAATCCGTGATGGTGTACTGCTTAATGATGGAGACAAGGGAAGGGGGCTCCCTGGTGGGAGGGGTCTTGTGCTCTGAGGAGGGACATGTAAGGAGATAAAAACGTCAAAAGGGTACAAGTTTGGCATCAGGGGCAGAGACACAAAATCTACCACAACTAAAAAGGGTAGAAATGAAAATCAGAAAACTACCAACTACCTTAAACTCTCCATTTTCAACTGACCAAATGGAAAAGCTCACCCAACATGATGACAAACTCATTGGCCACTTCTGCACTGGTGAACGACGTCAGAGGCCGCTGCTCCATTTTTGCCCATACTCTCAGCCCTTCTGGGTTCCTCGGCAATTCTCGCTTCTCGAACTGGTTCATAAAATCTTGCCTCATGTCCACCCAGTTGGGACTCTGATGAACAAGGAAAAGAATTTTGGTCTTTCAAATGGAAAACCGTAGCTTGTGTAACACGCGGCTTGAATGATCTGAGACTTCAAGCCTAGACTTGATATTCTAAATAATTTAGACACACAAGTGGATTGGAACCCAAAGGATTTCCACGCATTTTCAACTGACCACTGATGGCAAAATACACTTTCAACCTCTTAGACCTTGGTTCAAATCATTACAGGTTGACTAATTACTTATATTTTCAATCTTCACCTTAATCCTGAGGATTCTTAATACAATATCAATCCAAGTGTGCTTTCCATCTTTGAAACGGGACAGACCTGTGGAGGAAAGCTTCCTTTTAGTATAAAAATTTAATTGCGCAAAAAAAAGCAAACGTACTATGACTTGTAAGAGGCCTCGCCTTCTTCCTGGGTTGACTTTCCAGGTCACATTGGCCTCCGACACCAGGACAAGAATGATATCGCAGGCGCTCTCCTCACTCCTCACTGGCTGCAGCTCCACGGTCACCAGTAGCGGGTTGCTGGTATCCGTGGCAGGGGCACCGGCGACATCCTGCAGCAGAATGACATGGAACTCGCGCTGTAATGGACCCAGGAGCTCTTGCGTCTGGCAGCCAGTGATGGGCTGCTCTCGGATGAATTTGGCGGTGAAGTCTGGCGTTTGGAAATCCGACTTGAGGACGCATGTCGGGGGACTAGTAATGCCTGCCAGGACAAATAACCAAAACGAACAAACCAAAACAAATCCACAAAATGAGAATGAAAAGAATGTTTTGCATTCCAAGCATTGGGATTATTTGGCTTGAAGCCAGACAAGGCATTAGTGGCCATGGCTCGGACTTCCACAATTAAAGACTAAAATGGTCAACTTGGACGTCGCTTGTTAAGAGGAACTCACGCAGACAGCACAGGATCAATAGCTAACTTCCTTAAGCTTGCTCAGCAAATTGTGGATGAAAGACTGGGACTAACTCTACAGTGGACGGATGCCGATGTTACACATGTAGCCTCCATGAAATGGGCCCAGACAACAGAGGGTGTGTCCGGACGTGTACCTACCTGCACCAACTAGTAGGCCGAGGCCATTTGCATCCAGAACCTCACTGAAGGTGCTGACACTACCGTATTGAATTTGAGTGAAGTTTAAGAGGTCCGAGTTGTTGAGAGGTAGCGATAAACAGACCACGCTGACAGACAGTGATATCCCAGAATTCCAAGTTACAGAATTACACGAATGAGGCGGTACCTGTTGCAAAGAATGAGGGGGTTGGAAGAGGGGACAGAGAGGGGGAAAACCACAAAGGATTCAAACTTAGTAATAAGATCATACATTAAAAACACTTTTGTGTGGCCACGCATCTAAAAAAAGGACCTGCGAACTGAAAACTGGGGCTACTAAACATTCAGTAAAGTGCCCAAACTTCACCAAGTTTCCTGCACTTTACTTTCTGGTGGTGTTTCCTTATTTGTATTTTTTGTTTTGTTTCGTTACATTTGGTTTGCTTTTAACCACCAAGAAAAAAATGAATAAAAACAAATGGTGTTTTAAGACCCTACAGTGAGGATGTATCAGCTACAAGTTGCGACCAATGTCAATATAGTTGCAATAAAAAAAAATTCATATGTTTTGGAATTCATCTAAGGCAAAGCCAACAGCACAAATGCAGAATGTCTGGCTAGACACTCAAATAAAGTTAACCCCAAGCTTCCCGAGCAGTGACCTCCCTGCCTGGAATTCTCTTAAAGACCCAGTAGTAAATCATGCCCTCTGAACTCAACCAACATTCGTGTCTCTGTGTACATGTAACTAAGGGTGTTCATTCCATTTAAGGATCAGCCTGGGGCCCGGGGCTGTGGTTAAACATCAAGGAGAATGATGTGGCAAGTAACGTCCTTTGACGAGTTCTGCATGAAGTTCAGAGACTGTCAAAAGACATTTAACTGAGTAACAGACGCATTCCCCTTCTTCCCAGGGTGCGTTGTATCACGTGCCACGTGTTCGCGACTGGTGAATCACATTCCGTCAACTCTGCCTAAAGACTTTCATCTTAACATATTGGAAACAGTCCATTCTGCCTTATTTGAACAACTTCACAATCTGGGCAGTGCTGAGGGGGAATGTTAATGTTTTTGGATCTCACACCGCATTTTTCTTGACGGTCAAACCTTGAGGGTGAAAAGGGTCAGTTCCATGCCAAGTTACGATAAGCAGAAAGCTTTAGCTAATCAATTTCGTCTTTTACATCTTTTTTCAATTTCTCGTAC
The DNA here is from genome assembly GCF_054643075.1 of Acanthaster planci. Taxonomy (NCBI): domain Eukaryota; kingdom Metazoa; phylum Echinodermata; class Asteroidea; order Valvatida; family Acanthasteridae; genus Acanthaster; species Acanthaster planci. The sequence continues at coordinate 16,055,212 of NC_141787.1, read as the reverse complement.
TAATACAAATTTTACGATTAGTCTTCAACAGGTGGTTTAACAGGACGCCAAGAACAGCTTTGAGGTTGACCTGAGTGTTTATTTCGCACCCTGGTTTTTAGGTCAAACTCAAGCTAAACCAGCTTTTACTCAGGTCCAACAATGTGCATGTAAGACGTCAGCATGCTGAGAGTAAATGAACCTCCAGAGAATCAAGGTTTAGCGGTGAATTCAAGTTCATGTACATTATTTACAGCCTTCATGGTTTGTTTCCTTATAAAGGAACAGTTTTGTTAAGTACCACTTCCACTGGAAAGTGTACATGTACAACACTTCATTGATGGGATAGGGTGAAGTGGACATTTTGATACGGAGGAGGCAGGGTAAAATTGTGAATGTGACGTGAGCCACTTGCTTACCACAATTTTTATTGTAAATTTGGGTATGGACATAATGTTCTCTCCTTCAACTCTCCACCGGACTGGCTCAGCCGAGTTCAGGACAAACACAAGGGACCGCGCAAAAAACCCCGCCTGCTTGGGCTTGAAGTGAAAGTTCACAAGGTTCGACGGGCTGCTCTCGGAGTCCGCAGCTGAGGTAGAGGTGGTGGATGTCGAAGACTGGAGGTTGACGACGTGGACCTCCACGATGTCGGGATTGGACGATGCTGCACTGACACAGCCCGCCAGACAGCGACGCGGCTGCTTGTCGTAGGCATGCACCCGGTGCGAGATGGGCGACATGGGCGAAGTACAAGTCTGACTACACGACACACCTACAATGCACAGCAAACACAAGTACATGTAAGCCATTAGTATGATTTAAACATTCAGTTGAAAAAGTCGATGAGAGGAGAGTTGAGCGAGTCCAGACAGGCTTGCTCAGTCTGTCTAGCAAAGGTTAATTGCACATTGAAATAACACGGCCACAAACTAAGCTGTGTGGAGGGAGTACTGTGTTGTGACATCTGTTCAACTCATAAATCATGTACACTGTACACGTACATGTACAGTGTACATGTACGCATTGAAATGCATGACAATGTTGAGATTCAATTGTCTACAATAGTACCGTATCAGGGTATGAGTGTACATCAGTATTGGAGTTGAGTCCTAAAATCCCACTACAGAGTACCGGGGGTACTCCGAGTAATTTAGGTGCCGAGTCCCAGGCCGAGTACAAGTACACTGATGATGAGTCCGAGTCCAAAGCACCGAGTACAAGTACATTCAAGGCCGAGTACTGGGCCGAGTCTGCGTCCCGAAGTCTGAGTCCAAGTCCAAGTATATGTATACAGTAAAATCTCGATAAGTCGAAGCTCAGGGGAATGGACGAAAAGTTCGAGTTATCCGACGTTCAAGTTATCGAAAGTTACATGCTTCAGTGAACATGCAACCTTACTGGCTTATGGCAGTTGGCCTGCAAGCTGAGTCGAACACGAAGTGGATTTTAGGCTATCCTTACTGTGCAAGATTTCCTCAAACATCATCATTAAACATGTTTTTATGTGGTACATTAATAAACAATAATAAACCAATGAAGTTATGTACTGGTACCTGTGTCTACGTCTTGAGAATTCATTCATTTGCTTTGCTTGATCGGGCTGTTACCGCATAACGCAGCGTGCGGGCCAGTCGGTCAGGGTTTCCGTGCTGGGTCACGTGACACATGTACACAGCACTTGAGGGCACATCATTCGTGCCTGAGCTGCATCCGAATCTCTTGTCTAGAGCTAGGTCTTGGTATTCACTCCATTGGAAATGCATAGAGACGCCCAGACAATAGACCTAGCCGTAGCTCTGGAAGCCCGTTTCAGACACGGCCTTTATGGTTGTGGTTGATGCCCACCCAGTGCTTGTCGACGTGACAATGGCAGCCCGTGTGAACGTGCTCGGCTCATCAGAGAAAAAGCCGTGCGCGTGACAGTAATGTCTCATAATGAAGGCAAGCGTTCTTTCCTCACTTTTTATTCATCATTCTTCAGTGTTTTTTGTTTTAATTGGCCTACCAAAACTTTGAGATAAGCGGCTTTAGTGGTATTGACGTTTTGAGTTACGGATAGTTTATTGTACATAAAGGCCTATTCTTTTGTCGGGAATACAGAAAGACGTCGAGGTAAACAGAGTTTCGACTTAACGGGCTTCGACTTATCAAGATTTTACTGTAATACCAAGAAGGTTTCAAACAAATGAAATGTAAAAGTGAACACATCAACATGTTCAATGAAATGTAAAAGTGAACACATCAACATGTTCAACACTTCAACTGCCATGCAACTATCGCCTTTACCAAGTAGTTAGCACTTTCACCATTTATTTGTGTAAAAAATGTTTACATTTATAAAAAGTGACAAAACTTGCCTTAATCAACGTAAACATATTTACAGTCGACAATTCTTAAGAATTATGGACAATCACACCACTATACACAATGCTGGTAAGGTAATCACAACAGGAAACTGACAAACAATGTCCGTATATCGTGTGGTAAGCGTGCGTGATGCATCAAAGGAGTGGGCGATCAACTCGTACCGCAGTAGAAAATTTTGTGGAAACATGCTTGCTTCAAGTACTGTACGTGCAATACAACCTCATATTAAATTCATGAACACACAAAATGACAAGAGATCAAGTTCTGCAAATTACCGGTAACGTGTGGAAAAAATCTTGCAACATCCATGTTTTTTATGACGTGCAGTTGCAGAGCTGCGTGAATGTACAGTGTAGTGTAAGCACAATGAAGACAGAAAAGAAAACAGGACTTTTTTCATTAAAAAAATTTTTTTTTAATTTAATTTTCCTAACTTGCTGACAAAAACTTTAGGGTCATGCCGAAAAGTTAGGGTCGGTAGGAAAATCTGAAGTCAGAGCTTATTGGGGGCCTTGTAAGAATGTTACATGTACATCAAGCATCACGTGTATTTTACACGTACATGTAACTTACGATTTTACCCACAACTTTCAACAGGTGCATTTTGTACATGTTTGTAAACCTGTATGCATACTAACCAGTTTCAAGCAAAAATTAGAAGAGTGAACATTTTTAATGACCTTTGTCAATTACCGCTCTGGAATTGGGCCTCCTCAAAAATAAACTTTCTGATCAAAGAGTGTTATTCAAAAATTTTCCATCTTTCCTCTCCAGAGATTTTGGTGGACTGACTCATCAGAGGACAATCGTCACAAACCTTAAATACTGACAAAAAAGTCATATCCTGGTGCCTGGGACAACCCATAAATTATTTCCGGGGTTAGAAACGCTCAAAGTATCTGTGTTTATAAACTGTAAAAATGTAACTGTGTACTGATGATATACGAATTCCACATATCATAAAAATGTACACACTACAAAAATGCATGAAGACCCAAAGGGGTAGCTGAAATATGTAAAGTAATAACATCTGGATTTGTTTACAAACTGTCCAAAAAGACATACAACAGTAATTAATGTTTGTTTTTCTTGAACGAGATTGAAAGGTCATGTGCAACTCAGCTTCAGTTGTAAATCGTGACAGGCATTATTACAACGTATATGTATCTGCCTTCTGCTTGCTGGAAGTGAGTTGCTGCCTGGTATTTATACCATGGTCAAGGCCCACTCAATATCGCCAAATCGTGTTCACATTAAACATGTTTAGGACGATTCATCTTTTTAACGACATTCTTTTGGATCTATTCACAGATAAAACACAGATAAACAAACAAATTACCGGTAGATTAGTATAGGAACTGCAATGTGAAATGAGGCTCAAAATGAAAAGAAATATCAGGAAAAAGATCACAGGAAACAACCAGATTTCTTACGAAGATTTTCCTTTTACGCCGTTTCTAATATGATTGCCTTTTGTGTTTTTAGTAATGTGCTACCAACTAGTACACGTACACTGCACAAACAGATCAAATTGTGATATGGAATTGAGCTGCGTGACATTTTGTTGTTACATGTACAATGTACATATTGTAATACATACAAACAGCACAGCTGATGGATAGTCTGAATAGACATACGGCAGCATTCAATCCCTGTCTGTTGTTTTCCTTCAATTCTGTGACTGCTAAGAATTCATCACACGTTCACCACAGACACGCTAATTACAAATGTAATTAAGGAAACCAAACATGTACACAAACTGGCACATGAACATGTAGGCCTACACCTCCATACTGTGTTGCATTACTCTGGAGCCAAATTTAAAAAAAAAATGCTCCAAATCACTCTGCCTATTGATAAAGCTGAAAGAAATGGGTTTAAAAAAATGGCCATTGAAAAGTTCAATTTGTTCCTAGCTCTATGGTTCAATTTAGCACTGAAATAACAATCAACTGGAATTCCTTTGCCGGCTACCATTTTTACACATTATCAATCCCTATATTTACGAATTTGCCCACTGTCCCTGACCTACTCAAAATACATAAAATCCCACAAAACAGAACCAACAGAACGGCTCCTTTTTTCACAAAGGTTTCATTTCCTGTCTTTTTTATGCGTTTATTGAATAACATCGAAGGCAACAACAACTATGTCCCAATTTCTCTGTGGGTACACCTTGGTTGGTGGTCCACGCAAAATACATGTAGGTCTCAGCCAGCATAGACCTAGGAGTATGGTGTCAGGCTCCAACCAAAAATAGCCCTCTGTATGCTTCTCAGAAAACTGTCGTGTTTCTCATAGTGGTTTCGATTCAGGCTCGCTGCCACCTTTTACTTAACACAAAATAAGCTTTGAGAGCAGCTTCATATCAAAGTCTAAATGTTGACTAATAGCTGACGATGATTGTATTATAACCCAATGTACCTTGTACCTGCTAAGTGTAGGTACATGTACAGTAGTTTGTGTTGTGTGTTCCGAAGTGGAGTGCAAAACGAAAAAAGGCTGTGCATTAAAATGGCTAATCCCATTCACAAACAAAGTTTTTTGTCTTTGTGGCCACAACAGTTGCCACAGCTTGGTTACCCACAGTCGGGGTGTATAATGTACATGTACATATGTACAGGGCATAAGACCAAACACATAGTGTACATACATGTACATGTACCAGGGAGTTCTGAACAGCATCAACATAAGCAACCAATTATGTATGTTTCTAGGTCAAGCAAGGGTAAAAATATGGTTGGCCAATGCCTGTCAAAACTTTCTTTCAAAACTTTGAACTTGGATTTTCCACCCACCACTGCTTCTCAACAATACATACATAGTGCATGTACACTTGAAATTTTGCTTTTGCCTAGATGTGTGATGGCCAACAAAGAGCTGTACTGTACATGTGCTTGCATTTTGCCCTGCCAAAACTGAAAGCCTATTAAGTTTGTTATGAAAGTCAAGGGATTTTTGACACTCTATGATGTTATTTGGCCTATTCTTTTCTTGTGCAAATCTTATTTGTCAAATTTCATCCAAAATAAAGAGGTAGAGCCGCAACATCTCCCAAAGTGTGGAATTACAGACACTTCTGACATCCTTTACAAGTAGCATGTTTCCAGCCAAAAGCAGACAAAATGCCAGAAGAAATGTCAAGGTTACAGTCCCAGAGGCAAATGGGTGTTTTTTAGCTCAGTTTTTGTACTTGATAGTGTGATCCCACGTGACCTTGGTATATACAAGCTACTGTACTGTCTGTTCAGGTGAATTGATCGTGTTGTGACACAGAACATTTTGTATGACCGCTTTTGGGGTGTAATTTCAGGCTCTGTATCCCATCCATCTGAAACAACTTTATGTTTCAATGTTCAAGAGTAAAAGGAGTTTCCTAAGACTACAAAGTTATCGCACTAGTTATTTTTGTCATCTTTTACCAAGATTTGAACTCAACTCCGTGCTGAATCTCAGAGAAACCACTTTTGATGACAACTGAAATGTTTTTCACGGACTGTAAGAAAACAGTTTGCCTGAGTCGCAAGCAAAGGAATATGTGCAGAAGAGGCGCGCCATACATGTCCATGCGTGGGTGGCGCCTCTTGAGGCAGCATACACAAATCCACATTCATGGCAAACTACAAAAGATAGGGGTACCCATACCCTTGGCAACTGGCCAAGAACCCAGCTATGCGGTTTGCGATTTCCCTGTCAGGTATATGTGTAAATATACACAGTGTGCAAAGTCATGGGGCTGTGTTGATGGGCAGAAACTCATTCCTGTGCGTCGGTGTACATACATCTCTACACGTAAATCCCTGACCCTAGATTACAACAGTCCCATTAGTTTGAGCACTCAAAATCAGTTGAACATTCTCCCTTTGACATGGACAGTACAACTTATAGTATTGTGACACAGGAAGTAACAAACCACTATTTGTTACTCTTATGTCATTCATTTATTTTCATTTCATTTATATATTTTGCAGGATTAAAACACAGAAAATTTAAACAGTTTACAAAATCAAAAAAAATTTAAGCTCAAAAATATAGTTTTAGTTAAGAATCTACATCGTAAAAAAAAAATTACTCTCTGTGAATGTCATGGTGGTACTTATAAATATTCAAAATCTATCAGTGAGATGTGGCAATTTTATGGCACACACAATTAATGTTCCATTGCCACAACAAAACACTACAGTACAGCCCAGTGCAACCAAATTCGCAGGCTGTCGCACTATTGCCGTCTTTTAAATTCAGAGTGTAGGTCATTTCATTTTCCCGAAATAATTTGGCAGGCTGGTTGTTGGATGTTGGATGTTAGATGTAAACTACAGGGTACAATGAACCTATAATTATGGATTGGTATTTGGTACATGTACATTGGTATGAGTTGTTGAAGAAGATGTTGAAGCAAGGCTATTTGTGGGCAAGTGCATGTCAATGTAGCAGTACAGTGTACATGTATCGGTACATGTGCCTACCATAAGCTGGGGGATTGGGCTTTGACATTTTGGCCTCACATATTACATACATGTACAGCAACAGATTACACAAATTTAGACGCCCGGTTTTAAGGCCAAAAATTTTGAAAGCCTGAAATTTCAACTTGCATCCCTGTCAATTCGCTCTTTGCACGCTGTTGCCATAGGCATAGGGCCGTGTCGTACGTACATACATGAACATATGTAAATGGTTCCAACAAGTTTCACGCCAGGAAATTGGATCACAATGTAACCATTCATATACTGTACGTGCTACATGTAGGTGCACACACAGCATTTCAAACCAGAAAAGCACCAATACAGTATTTCACAGGAAGTCTTGGGGGCCCCTATGTAAAAATAATATTGACAATGTCAACCCATGAGGTACCAGTACATGTACATGTATACAATCTGAAGGCCGGTTCACATGGTACTTCATTTGAAAGCAAAAATGAACAAGAGACCAAAAAAATGTTTGCGTTACGAAATTGTAAAAGGAAAAAAACATTTCCACTTGAGCAATCAGCCTTTTGGGGTTCTGCCAGCAACTATCATTCTTCTCAATCTAGTAACAATCCATTACGGTGTCTAAAAATGGTTCATCATCTAAAGAGAATGGCTGGAAATAAACGGAATTAGATACATGTATGTAAATGCCTCTCAAATTCAGAAATGATCCAAAAGTAAAAAAAGATCATATACAATGGAATGTACTCATAACATGGGGGAAAAAGGACAGGTGACACTGTTATAAAGCACCGTTCACAAATAAATTATTGAATACATTTGAAATGAACTGAATATTTTACATGAACTACGCCTGTCTCTGAATTATTAACGGACGCCGGAAACACTTACAAGTAATGACTCCCAATGATGATGACAACCATTTCCTGAGCCATATTGAGAGCACAATGGATTTCAGTTTTTAAAGGGGCTGCAGCATTTTTGCTTGTGGGCTGTGACATTTCCAATTCGAAATCTATATTTACTGGAATATAACCCCAATTTGATTCCCGGCTCAGTCTGCATGCATATTGGATTTTTAGTCCCTACATGGTTCTGTGGGTTTCATCCCGCATATTCTTCTGGGATTTTTCTCCCACGTCTAAAACTGTAACTGCTTCAAACTGTCTCCCCTCTACAAGTTTCTTCAGACTTGTGAGCTACATGTACAGTATAGTGCGTGCCACCGCATTGGGCACTTTTGAGAAATTCTTGGTTTTGTCACCAGAAATTTGCTTAATAATGAAAATGAGTACATGTAGTAAATGCCCAGTTGAATAATACGCGCTGCAACTCTTTTCATTAATCTTTTTTCCCCCTCCCCCAAATTTAAAATAGAACATCAAAAGATTTTACCTTGACAAAAGTCTGCATGGAACACAAAACCTGCATTCGTAGCGGCTATTTTCCTGTACATGCACATGTATACGGTTGTACAATGCATATCTGCCAGTTTTTTCAACTCGAGTTTGAAGGCTTGAAATAATTTCCATTTGCACCTGTGGTAGAACCTTTCTCAGAGTCAGAGTCAATCACCTGCACAAAATTCACAATATGTACATGTACCGGTTCATGTACAGTGTACTGTACATTTCAGGTCATACCAATTGTTATAAAACAGTTTGTGGCATTTTTAAAGTATGTCTCTCTGATTGAAAAAAAAATCTGACTGGCAATAAGTTCCAATTCAAATTATCATTTCAGACACTGTTAATTAAGACAACTTCGGTATCTGACAATGTCATTTAATAATTCCACCTTCCAAACGTTGATATTTGTAAAATGCACATTCTGTCTCCTACAGTACTTTATGTCAGTCAAAAAGAGGGAGAATGCAAAAATGACATTTCCGAGCAACCTCGAGTAACCTGTCTGCCAGGGTGTGCAGAAAAGTGGAACCTATATAAAGGACTGCATTTGCAGAGAAGCAATCAGTGATTACCTTGACGTGAAAATACAAGGCATTAAATTAGTGAATAATGAAAGTGGAAATAAATGCATGCAAAAAAATACATGTATACAAAAAGTTGCCCGTGGATAATTCTTTTTGACAGGTGCAAGCGTGTGGCATATCAATGCAAACATGTTTTATTGCCTTTATTCTTGGAAACACACAAAATCCAGAGTCAAATCTTGACCACGCTCAAATTGCTTGATGCAAAATGACGCCACTGTATACGCACATTTAAACAACGAGGACGTGAAAAGAATTTTAAGATGCATTTTGTGTTTGCTTAGCAATTCTCCAAAATGCCCCCGTTTCTAGGCGAGGCATGGGCATTTAAGTTATTCTGGCGCCGGAGTGTCTGAGGGTGCACAGGCAAGTGAGGTTACCAGTAGGCCTACTGTCTGATCAACCTTGCGACTCAGTCCAAAATCTCATGCAGGACTCAAGGGGAAGGGTATGGAGATGTCATTCTCACATCTCAAAAACGCCGTGCGATTTTTGTCAAATGTGAAGGAAAAAGTAGAGAAGATGTGGCAGGGATGTTTTAAAGTTATTCAAGGGGGCTTTGCTCAAACTTTCAGTCGTGTAGCCATGGCTTGTTTAAAGCTCTTATGAACGGCTATGCAACAGGAAATGGAAATGCTCAAAATCTTGATCTTCCTATGGATCATCTGCAGTTTCTTTTCCTGTTTTTTGGAATCTCACCACTTTTCCACAAAAGTAGGACAAGATGGACTTGACCAACTTTACAGACTACACGTCCATGTAGCTCAATGAACTTCATTAACTGCCATGTTTATGCCTTTCATCGTAAGCTTGACTTCCTTTAGCACAGTGTAAAAGACAAAAATTCGAGCAGGTTGAAAATCGAGGCTCAGTTTTCATGTTTTCCACACCTCTGAACTTGAAATGTCAGCACACGCATACATTTGTGTTCACGTGGAATGAGCCAGTGCGGAATGCCAACAGGCAACAGCACATGTTTAAAAATGAGGAGTTGTCTGAGGTCATTCGGACACACGTACATGTACATGCATGAGGTCTACCCAATCAACACTGCCCAACATGTATGTACACTCACAGGGCATGCTTTGTTCCCCAATGACCTTACTTTTTAAAATTACCGATCTGATTCACTAAGTGCACTTTTATTTAAGTGCACTGCACTACTCACATGTATATCAATTTCAGAAGAGATGTAGGCCAGCCCTGAACATCACACCCAGTCAGAGGTTTAAGTTCAGGAAATAATCACGTGTGGGTACTTCCCGCTAAATGATTGATAGCTAGAGGCCATGCTGGAAGAAGGCCCCTGAGCCCTGGACCTTCAGCTACTAGATTACAATCACACAATGATGACAAGATTTGAAAGACCCATGTCGACAACATACATGTACACATGTACGTGTCCATCTCTGTACACGACTACACGTACATGTACATGTATGCACATACAATGTATCCCAGTAAAAGTCCAGGTACTTTTGTGTATATCCAATCCTTGAATGAAACATTAACACTGTACTCATGAATATGTACAGTATGTACACGGGGCACTTGTGTAACATAAACTGATGTAACATGTAGGTTTGGAAATTTGGTTACCATGTCCTATCCCAGTACTTTCTCAACATCACGTGAGATGACTACTCCTGTATGCTAGCTGTCTTGATACTTGGTACAGCAACATCTGGTAGGGGGCTATGGCAATGCACAAATGAGGAACTAATTGCAGATTTTGTGAACAGATTTCAGAGCAGTTGGCTGTACCGAGCACACCTTGAACTACATGTACATGCAAACTCAAATCAGACATCTATTAAGCGCAGGACTGGCAGCTACTGGTAACAACAACCATCCAAAATTGATCTGAACGAAAACACAGCGCTGTTTCGATGGAAGGCCTCAAATCAACATTTCCGCCAGAAATTGATGATCATCTCCAAGGGCGACACAGAAACCCTAAGCACTGATTGTGTTATCCTGTACACGTAAATCAAATGATGGACTACAATTACTAATATCTGCAAAGGCAGAATCTGTCAAAATGGCAAGTTTGCTCCTGGGTAATTCCAGAAATTAGAGGTCCAAAAGTGCGACATTTTTGTGTCCCTGTTACATCCGACCCTTGTTATTTGACATGGAAATATCACCGGAATTGATTTCAAACTATTACTATTTGTTTGGAAGGTACATGTAATTTGCATGAATTCATCACTCTTGGAAATTAGAAAAATTTATTCTGAACTTACAAAATCATATGTCAGATGTGACAGGGACATAAAATAAGATGGACCCCTAATTTCTGGAATTACTAGTATCCTCCTGCTAATGTAAAAATACCGCATTCACGTCACGCGGGTCATGGATGAAAATACAGTGACTTAAAAATGTAATAGCGTGCCAACATGGAGAATATCTTATCTTGCATCTTATCATACATATCTTATGTACCAGTACATGGAGCATATCTTATCTAATATGTTACATGTAGTGCTGGTGTGATACAAACACACAACCCCTAACAACCTTGGAAGAACTTTCTATTGTCCCCAGCACACCACAAATAGACTGCCTTCTTTTTCCTCGGACAAAGAAATCTCCAAGAGTTTACCTACTGGAATTGTTAGTCCCTACCATTAACAATTATGACATGACAACATGTGGGGCAAGGCCTTTCAAAATATATGTATATGCATATGGGGAAAAGCTTTACTTTGTATCCTAGGAAAAAAAAAAAACAACACCCCAACAAACAAAAAACAAACAAACAAACAAACAACCCCAACACCCCAACAAACAAACAATAAAAAAACCTTGCTGCTGGAAAAATTGTAATGATTTCATTATTTTCTACGATATGCAGAGCCCACGTTGTCATTGTACATTCAAGTATTCAAGTATACGAGCCACAACGCACCCTCCGTTCTAGTTCAACATTGCTGCTCAGTACACCTGTCACTCGCACTAAGACTTATGGATATCATTCATTCAAGTATGCATCACCATCACTGTGGAACTCTCTCCTACACCATATCAGAACTGTCAAAAATGAAAACGAATTTAAATCACTACTTAAAACTCACCTGTTTCATTAATTGCTTTATTTCATAATATTACTGTGAAGCGCATCGAGATGTGCTATGTGATGCGCTATATAAGAATTGTGTTATTATTATTATTACATAAAGAAATGAATGACATGTACACTGCACATGTAGCGATACTTACCTCATTGTTTGGTCTCTCAAGTCTCACCCATTTTAAGAGTACCAGAACTGTTCCAGTACCACAGTCTGCAGTGAATGGTGAGCTCCATTTACATCAAGACAAGTGATTACGGGTAGAAGAGACAAACAAGAAGAAAGGCAAAGTGGAATAGTGTACTGGCTGGTTTCAGTACTCACCCAAGATAACGCTGGCAAGGGTGGTCATCAGTAAGCTGAAAGTTGCCATTTGGTGAAGAACAGCCATTCCTGAGACTGGATGCATTCGGTGCATGTAGTTCACGATCATAGATAAGATTCTCGCATCAGCACACTGCTATCTCAAATAAAGCTTGCTGGGATCACAACCTGTGGAGAGTCCTTCAGCGATGCAAATCCCTCACTCAGTTTTTTTTTTTCCTACTCCTCAGAGTTACCATGGTTACCATATATGCCGGCTTCTGCTGTCCTAGCTTTCTGACTGGCAGAAATCATCCACAGGGCACCTGGGACCACATTCTCCCCACAGAGGGCCAGATTAAGTAGGAGCGAACATGCAGTTGGTGTCAAGCCTTCTTGAGGTAGAGCTATACCAGAGCCAAGTGGAGTCTATGCATTTTCAGCTGGTCTCATCTACATGTACAAGCATATACAATATGCAGCACATCCAGACAAAACTACCTGTGTACAAATTATATAAACAAACGGGGTAATTTCTGGCTGAATTACAATGTATAATGACTCACGAGGTGACTCGACAAGACTTTTTTGCACGTTAAAAGTCTGTCAACTTGCAGCTTGCAGGGAATTACATGTACATGTTACATTACACTTCGAAAAGTATAAAAAAAAATAAAATAACCGAATAATGGAATTCAAAATAAGTTTCTTTTTTTTCTTAGTTTGTTTGTGTGTGAATACTTCATTGTCTATGCTGTAAATCCACCTTGGAACAACAAAAACAAACATGTATATGGACTGCTCCTATGCATATTATCTAACAGTATCAGAAAGTGCAACTTATGCACACTACACCTTTAAAGATCTAAAATCAAAAACAGAAACATAAAAATTCCAACACTCTCTGACCTCCATTGGTTTACCAAACCACAAGACATAGGCACTGCCTGCATCAGGAACTAAGGAAGGCTGACTTGTATGCATGTTGACATTACTCACTGAGGTGGTACTATCCTTCCACAGTCTGAGCCAGCTGTGCTATTTCCATCTTGAATACATTCATCTTTACCCCCCTTCATTTGCAGTTTGCAAAACTGAGGCTCTCACACAAAGATGGACAAAAAAATGTTTATTAACGAGTCAAATGTAAGTACACAAACTTGAGCAAAGAAATGGAGCTGATACATGTATCTGGTTTTTATCATGTTGAGAGCGTTTTGGGTGGCCTTAATATTGTTTAATATAGATAGGCAAAAATACTACTGAAATGTGGAATTTTACATTTTCTTCAAGCACCCGAGGTAATCTAAAGATTAGTCAACCAACTGAAATTGCCACTTCAAAATCACCACTTTGAAAAAGAAACCACTATTTTTCCTTTTTAAACTGGAACTACATATCTTTATCCTATTTCCATGACATTTCTAACCCTATCCTGTATAACAAATTTTGACAGCTACTCAAAGAATAGAGAACATTGTGTAAGGAAAATATTCAATGTCATATTGTCACAATGCACACAAGGATGAATGCGAGCCAACAGGGACCATGCCTCCCCCCAACAAAAAACACAATGGGGTTTTTATGTTTTAAATCAAACAGAGTGAACATATTAAGTGTCTTCATGGAGGGTTTTTTGTACGGACTGAGCCATTTTGTTCAGGAAATTGTTTCTGAGCAGCTGCTTAATTGTGACCGGTTGGATCAGTTAATGCAAAAGTGCACCTGCTTACAAGGTTTGGTCCCCCCCCAAACAAAATTGGGGTCTGGATCCGGCCTCATGTACATGTATATTGTTAATATCAAGAAAAATATACGGTGAGTGTATCTACTTATGTAAATGTAGGTTCTACATATTTACAACTGGGTTTTAGGTTTAAACAAAGACACTATAGGACCTTTTGCTGACATAATTAGCCAAAAGCTGCAAAAGTTTATCAACTTACAAGAATACCCGTATGACAGAGCCGGTCGCAGTTGTGTAATTGTCATTCCTAAGGAGTGAAGCACAATTTAATTTGCCAAAAAAAAGGCCATCCAGAAATAGCCTACTTTTCTCCCACACAACAATTCCCGAAGAGCCATCCATTAGTTGAATAAGAGTTGTGGAAAACAAGAGAATCCAGCTTGGCAAATACTGAAATTGTCTAAGATAAAGTGGTTTATACACGAGAATTGTGGTGGCTGGACATAGAACTCTCATTAATAAACCACAGAGGAATAGGAGCCCCAACGTTCCTTTATGGCTCTAATTGTTTCCTCACATTTTTTACACCTTAAAAAATTTGAAAAACTGAGTAAAACAAAAATGTAGGATTGGCATCCAAAATTAGGGGTAGCAAAATTGATTTGAAATGACCCACATCAAACGTTAATGTCAGATTTCATGGATATCAACCACATGTAAATATATGTACCAATAAGACAAAAGTGAACAGTGCCCCTCATTACGCGACGTCATACAATTGAGGTAGAAATACCAATGATCAATACCCTTGGTTTCCAAGTTTTTGATTGGCTGAAGACAGCTACATGTACCGTGATGTATAATATGACATCATCTCCGATTATCAATATACCAAATCCTTTATACCGGCTTAAAATTTGTTGCCTCTGTGCTGCATTATTGGCAATTTTCTTGGCGCTTACACACAGTTTTTTATGGTTTAATTGTCAAATAGCTACATGTTAGTGCTTTGCCTTTCTTCAATTACTGTGTGCGACTTGCATTGTCTTTTTTTTTAGCAAATGCTAAATTTTTTGGATAATGCTGAATATCTACGTTGCAACTAGAATTTCACTTTAGCGGGGCAAGCTTTTGTACCGTGGCAGAGTGAGAAAACCGAGATCATCAGGTGTGTTTTCAAAAAGTGCCTGATACATAGCATATCATCACGCCCAAAGAAACATCGTAATCATTTCCGTCTCATATAGGGATGTTATTATTGTACCCTTGAGAATGTGTGAATGACCATATTGAAACATGACATATATGTTCTGTACTTTCCTTTCATACTGATCCTGACCTTTCTACATACTGGAGAAAACGACAAGAATGTTTGTGCACTAACTAACGATCACCTGGCTGAGCTTCATGCACATGTTATGGATAAGGTCAACAGTCCAACAGGCTAATTGCTAATTCATGTTTCCACCAAATGTTCACTGGGCATGCCTTACAACACAATCAACAAAATGCCACATGGTCGATGGGTAATGCTTGGTCATGTGACCAGTTAGGCTTAATCCTTAATCTTCTCTTGAAACAGAAGTAGACCAATGCATGAACAAAAAAAATGAGCTTCAACAAATATGCAAGGGCAGATCATGGAGGAAGGACACAAACTTCCTCCATGGGCAGATGCACAACTAAATATTTAGAGCCAAACTTATCTTTTTGGGGGGATTGAAGGGGATAGGGGTACAAATTTGGGAATTTTTCATGCAACCTTTCCATGACTTTTTTTTTTTTACATTTGAGGGGTGAGACTAGGCCTAGGCCTACACGTACATTTCGGGGCTTTTCACAAAATTAAGATGCAGACAGTCACTGCATATGGAAGGGAAACGAAACAGGCAAAAAATCTCTTTTTTTCTAACTAGGCCTAGGGCCTATTTTTACTTAGCCTATTTCTTCAGGCTTAGGCCTATTTAATTTTTAAGGCTCTGTTTCCTGGTTTTGGGGGAGGGATAAGCCCAGTTGCCCCTCCCCCCATCCGCCTCTGCAGAATGTCCAACTAGCCTAAGTCAACACAACAGCGTGCAACCTACACAACTAGATACACGCTGCTGGGCGTTCGGTATGTCACACTGACTGCTGACCATCATGACCATGAACTGTCCAAAGAGACAACCTCGGAAAAAAAAAATACAGAAGCAACGTTAATCTCACCATGCTCACCTCATCCACTCCTGAGCTAAAAGCGATACGTTGACCTACTTTCACCGGCACACATGCACACCACTTCACCACCAGAGTGTCCAGAGGTTAACGTTTGTCAAGTCAGAGGTGGACCTGTTAGTTTTGCCCTGCTAGAAAACGCCGAAGTCGGTTGGTCAAATCGGCACGGCAATTCGACAATTCCCCCGTCAGCGAGCACGCTCGTGTGCATGAACTCTATGGCCGTTCGTATTTTGTATGTGCACAAAAACGAAAACGGGTACAGAACAGTGACCCGATATGTATGACGTCACTCGCTGACCATGCTACGACCCCGAAATATTCTTAAAGGAGCGTGTCAGTGCAGTACGTGTTCGAAATTTTGCAAATTTGCATCGCCAACTTTATTTAATTTTAAAATTAGAATAAATATCTCCTTTTAATTTTCTTTTTCAAATGTTGATGGCAAAAATAGTTTTGTTTTTTTTCTTGTTTACTTGTTAATGCTTTAGTGCGTTCTGAAATTAATTGTTAATGTATAGATATACAAAAACTGATCAAAGCCATGTACTAATTATATTTCCTTCTGCTCAGTTGTAAAGAATATTTTTCCAATAACTGTTACTGAAACAAATCATATAAATAATTTTTGTTACGCTGTTTATGTTATTATTTTTTTTCAGAATATCCCTCTTTTCATTCCAAGACAAAATGTGATCTCTTAATTAATGGTGGTAATTGAGAATCAGCGAAGGGCTAAACTCCTTCGCCGATATCTTTTTATCTGTACACATTTAGAATTCATTCCGTGCAATTTTCATTTGAAATCAACTGTTTTTCTCTTTTGTTTGTTTTTTTTTACTCCCTGGATTTGACCTGAGTCTCAGTAGAGGGCGACATTTAGCTACATGTTCATGTACTGTACATGAAGGCAAGTCGGTTTTGTTTGAAAAAAAACTACGAGAAGAGAGCGCCCTCAGAGCACTGCCTTCGTTTCGTCCGGAAGGAAGTTGCACTTTTCTTAGCGCAGCATTCTCTCCTCTTATCGATATAGAACGATAGAAAACTGGTTTGATTTGGACCTTGGTGTTACTTTAAATTCATTGAAGGCAAACAAACTCAAATTTATTTCAAGGGGGAGTCAGCAGAGGGCGTTATTTCAAGTTACAAGTAGCACTAAAAGCCTTGCAGGGGGCAAAACCGCAAAGTATTCGGACTACAACGCTCATTTCACGTAGGCCTAAAGGGTAAAGCTCCGAGACTTTTGAAATGTATGCAAGTGTTTTTCCCTTCCTTTAATTCTCAGACCTTGCACAGCTTAAAGAGTTTGCAATTTTGGGAGGATGATAAATGACAATACCAAAAAAGAAAAGAAAAAAGTCATCCCTTTTTATTCACCACTTTCACGAGTGCCCCGTAAATACCCTCTTTAAACTTCCCCTCTAGTTAAAATGGCAATTTGTGGATGCTTCGTATCATTTTAATTTTTTTTAATGAAACTTTTCTTGGATCCTACCCCCAGTGTATGGTTTGCACACTCGTAATTTCCGTAAATGTGGATGGCCACTAAAAAAATAAACACCCCTATCCAAACCATCCACAAATCACAGGCTTCCCCTAATAAAAACGTCCCGACATCTTTCACTCACCTCTTCCCCCTCAGCCCTGTCGCAAACTTTTTTGGGGGGGGGATACAACAGCAATGCAATGACTTTCGAAGTGGGAGGGGTGTTACATAACCATCAGGTATAAGCCAATAATATGCCTATCCTTTAAGCCTCACCCCATTATAGGACCTGCCAAATGTGCACCAGGGGCGGGAGGAATTGCAACTTCCATTGAAAGTGGCAGGGTACCAGCTAGGGGTATATCACAAGAATAGGTAATTTTGATGCTTCTGATTTTTGCCCATGGGGGGAGGTGCTTCTCACAAGGGGGCTTGTAAAATTTTGCCATAATATGACACAGAAAAGAGAGATTGGTGTCACCAGTTTTTTATTCTACATGTTATTTATACAACGTACACATTAAACCAGAATTTAGTATACTTCCATTCCACATTAACATGTTGCTTCAGTTAAAAACTAGGCATTTCTAAAAATCACCTTAATGCACATGGCCTCCGATATTTTGGTCAAGATATGCATTTTGAGGGCAATAAAAAACTACAGCTGTTCTGTCTTGTTGGCCAGAGCGTGCTTTTATCAAAATCCTGTCTCACACCAGATTGTTTCTGAACGATAATACATAAATAGGGTCAAATTTCTTGCCCATCATAATAAAAGATTTGTGCTTCCACTAAGGTGCAAAGACTGTTCAAACCTCAAATGCTGAAATGTAAACAAACATCAGAATTCAGAATTTATATGAAATATAACAGTATCATCAGGTGCCAAATCCAGAGCATAATTCTGCCTCTAGTAATGCTGATCCCAGTAACTTATAAGCAAAGCATTGGCGATGGCGCGTACAAGCAACATCTCTTTATTTTAGGCCATCTGCTCTATCAGTAGGCACAAAATCTACAGAAATATTTGTGCAGCCTCTGGGTAACACAGTTTGTACTGTCCTCTTCAAACTTGCACATGGTCACACTTATAATACAGAGACACGATGCTGCAATTGGAAATGACTTGGGTCACTAGTTCAAAGCGAGACTGCCTCTCTCTGACACAGGTTTATAACTGGTGAATTGTGAACAGGTTTACGCGCTACACACAGAGGGTTCTATGAAACCTGCCTACCAGGTGAGGTACAACTTGGAGTCACGTAGTGCTAACATGCACATCCTACTTCTGTTGATATACAATGGGTACTGTTGCAAACATTCTTTCCAATCCAAGATGGTGCATTTTGAACTAAAAACTTGCTCTGTTTACAAAGCTCCAATGTCCGGATATGCATTTACAAACAATAAAATCATAGTATTAAAAAATCACTTGTAAAGATTTCACTAATAAAAGGAAAGATCTGTCAGCTGAATAAATTCAATTTTGATTTTGAGAATACACTTTTACATTTAAACCTCAATATCTACAAATCGGAAACTTTTACAAAAATGAAATCCTGTAATATAAATATATCTTTGAGTGAATATACAGCCATGTGATTACAAATGACCAATCAGATTTGCAAAGAGAAACAAATATATACATATTACCAAACCAATAATAACTCACCAAAGGTAGAATGCTTGTAAAAAAATCGGGAATAAATAAAAGTCATTAATGAAAGTTTGTGTCAGTGAAAGAAAGAAAAAAATAATGATATGAGGAATTTGTCCAGCCTTTTACGTTACATGCTTCTATTGAGCTGGTTTGATTTGTTCATGATAAATACAATTCTTTGTTTCCTAAATATCAAGAGGATGAATGTACAAATGCATTGCATTTTTTAACAAACGAGAACTGATAATTTGCACCGAAACACACAAACAAAACAAAAAACCCAAAACAAATATCATAATTATTTAACGGTAATGAACAGAACTGATCAACTGATGAGTTAGTATTTTTTGTGACATTTTCAGTGCTCTGCTACAAATATTGACAGCTATTTTTCACACTTATTTCTCAAAATAATGAAATGGTATCCCTTCCACATTTATAGCAAAAATTTGAAAGCTTAAAATGTTGCATATTCAATCATTAATTAGTAGACGGGTTGCATATTATGTATATGTTGGTCTGGTAAGAGTTAAGATTCCTAACAGACGATCTGATTTAAGACAATTTGATTTTTTCTGAAGGACAGTATGGAAAATTGTCTTCTGTCCAAATTTAGAGGCCTCCCTAATTTTTCTTCTTTTTCTTCAACATGTTTCCATTAATTCTGTCATCTTTCCTACTGAGAGCCAATTTACATTGATTTCAAGCGAGCAGTATCTCTACTTCTGTCTAATTCTTCTGGGGGAGTATTAAGTTCCTTTTTCTCTAATTTTTTTTTTTACATGCAGACTATTTAGGCACTTGCATTTACAACATGATCATCTAATTTTATTGCTTTTAATTTGCAATCTAGGAATTTTATATCAGATAGAATGGGTCTTCTCAAGTGAAAGTTTGATATGCTAGAAAACAATATGGCCAGATAATAATGAGAGAACCATGCCAAGAATTAGAAAACGAGACTGACATCACATGATTTCTTGCACATGCACATTCTCAATGGTGACTAAGGAGGCAATGAAGGACCTTCAGTGCCATTGTGCCCTGCAGCCAATGAGATGCTACAAATTTGTACGCATTGGGATGAAAAAATTAGTTGCGTACACCAGTGTTATTGAGTCCATTACTTCACCGCAAGTCCATCACAAGTCACTCAGTCGAAAGTCAAGTCACAAGCTATTCAAATGAACTGCAATAAAAGTATCCCTTTTCCTTGCCCACGCTGTTTGCTCCTGACTGGTCTGTGAAAGGACTTGCAAATTGGATTTGTGAACGGGCTTGTGGCAGCTTGATGGCAACACAGATGCACACCCCTCCGTGGAATACACCGTGCATGATTTAAACAATTTCTTACAATACCAAAATTACAAAGGTCTGATTGAAAGACACATTCTCCATGCTGAGTTCAGATCAACATCTGAAAGTTTGGTCTCACTCCTGATGAATGTGATCATTACATAATGTTTCATCACGTTCATGCACACATACTGTCTGTTCTGCATTGGACTGGGGGGTGTTCAAGTCGCATTAAAATAAGAGGAAACTTTCCCAACAATGTCGACGATCCTGTTCATGGAAGTACTACTTTTGCAAATTCGTAAAAATTTAAGGAAATTGTAAATCATTTGCATCCTCATTTAAAGGGAAACCTGCTGTTTGCAACCAAACAGTCCTTTTTGGGGGGTGATAAAATATCACGTCTCTGACAACTCAGTTGGCGCAGTTTCTCTGTAGTCGGCAACGAGTTGTGTGATTGTAAAAACCCTCAGAGAATGTAAGTATAACATGTGCATCAGAGAGAAACCACTAGTACACTAGCTGTGCAGGTGACGTCCAAAACCTCAGCAGTCAGACTTGAATCAAGACTAGACAAAATGCCCAATCAGGTCAACTCTTTTGACCTTGATCATTAAGCAGTTAAGAGTGAGACTCTGAAACTATGAACTATTAGCAGTTTGACTGTAAGTACAGGAATCAACAATAAACCTCAATTCAAATTAAGTTACCAATTAAATTGTGCTGGTACTGTCCCGTAAAACGCCCTCATGTCTATGGATCATGATACTACGGGTAGCATTAGTCAATCAGATATCTGCAGTTTTCTAAAAATGGAAGAAAACTATCCAGTGTTAAGAAGAGTTAAAAATAGTTCATTTGAAATTAAGTAGAAATGCATTGCATTTTATCGGTACGACACATAAATTAATGCTCAA
Organism: Acanthaster planci; assembly: GCF_054643075.1. Taxonomy (NCBI): domain Eukaryota; kingdom Metazoa; phylum Echinodermata; class Asteroidea; order Valvatida; family Acanthasteridae; genus Acanthaster; species Acanthaster planci. The sequence continues at coordinate 16,033,794 of NC_141787.1, read as the reverse complement.
TAGTGAACATTGCTAAAAAAGAACTTGAACGCAACATGACTGTGATAAAAAATGTCTAAATGCAGAATATTCCAGAAAAGGTTTGGCAGGAATGTGTGTGTGAGAAGCAAGTCCCAAGGGGTGTTTAATACCACAATTACACTGTAAAAAAAACGTCAAGGCTGCCATTGGGAAACCTGTATCCACCTGCTACCACGAAAAAAAATAATCATATATTTCAAGGTATTTATTCTCACTAACGTTAATCACAACTATGTACACACCTGACTCGGCAAATTCACACACACACACACACCTAAATTAAAATAAAATTGATTTGCAACTATCTTTCGTGGGTATTTCTTCATCATTCGAAGACATCTGCGTATAGAATATACTATGCAGACACATGTATGCACATGCGAGCACAGTGTACACTGGTTAAAAAAAAAAAGAAAAAAAAAAGACGACCATTTTTCGTGTAGGTATTTCTATAAATCCTCGACGTAATAATTAACAAACAAAACAGCTGTTGGAAAACTGTTGGATTACCGGTAATTTTGACTCTGTAAGGATCGATCCGAAGATATGGTTCTCCAAGTCATTCATTATAAACATCAATATTAACATTGAAGTGAAAATGCTGGAACCTTAAAGCTATGAAGAACTGGGTAAGTTAGGGGAGCTCCTTTTTGTTGTTCAAGGTAATACATGTATATACACCAGGTGGGGGTGGCAATCTGCATAATTTCAATCTTTGACCACTAAAAAGAAAGGCCTTCTACCAAGACAGGTGCCATCCCCAGGGTTAGCAGAAGGGATCCATCGACAAGCTCAGATCATCTTAGTTTGGTCCTCCGAGCTCATGTTCATTTATACCCTTTCACTTCAGAACAGAAGGGCAGCTGAGCTCGATCCGGCTGATGAGAAGTAGTCGCCCGTGTCATCGTAGGTGATGGCGATGTCGTCAGGGTCTGGTTCCTCAGCAGGCGAGGGCGCTGTTTCCTCCTGGGGCTTGGCTACTTCCTGCTGCTGCTGCTGTTGTTGTTGGCGGATGGACATTGGGGTAAAGTTCTGTAGATCCTTAGGGGTGTAGCTCTGCAGACCTGACACAATGAATAAAAATGTACCAGTTGCTGTAACACATGAGTGGGTAACGTCACAGAAGCATTGCTGAAACTTCTAAAGTGAAAGGAATGTAGTGCACGGGACGAATTTGAAAGAGTGGTGAAATGTGCTTCAGATGGGTACAACTTTAAAGCTGCACGTATGTGAGCATTAGGATTTCCTGCCTGTTATGAATTTGCTGTGTGAAGATGGGATGAAAAAGAGAGGGTCCAGAAATGCTGGAAAACAAAGGTTTGGTTAAGTTTTTACTCTACACAGCTGATTAATAACTTATTGATAAATGATATCTCTATTGTGAAGGAAAGCACTGGGAAGAGGCTTTGAAAATTCCACTCCAACAACCATCACATTGTACATGTAAATTAAAAAAAAATCAGGGTTTGTGTCATATAGATGACAAAAGGCTTTGCAGGAAATCGATTTAACATGCTCAGTATGATGTAGGTGCTACGTCAAGGCATGCACTTAGACATAGTGAATGAAACACTGAGTCTGAACACCTGCAAGCTGTCCAATTTGAGGGGGAAAGTTGAATATCCCATGTGCTTTGAGAAAAAAATCCTTATCAAATTACACCATTGGGTTATTGAATTACTGCATTTAACAACAAAGACATGTAAATACACGATTCCAATGCTAAAGAAATTACAATGAAGCATGGACTTCTAAGCTATAAGCCATGACAAAATTACGGCCATCTTAATCTTATAACTACAGTACCCTGTAGGTGTGCGAAAAGTGTCTGTCTCATCTTTCTCCACAGTCTCAGATTTTTTTCTAAATAAGAAACTTAATTCCAAGTGGCAGATGTTACATTGATAACCAACCAACAACTGATAAAGACCTGATGTCAGGTACAGCCTTGGGCTACAATAACATTGGCTTCAAAATTCATTGGCAACTGCACAAACGTATGTGTACATTATGCATTCTCTGATTGGTTTCAAACCTTACGGATGCACCATCACATTAAAATGAGCTGTCATAGGGTTTGTACAGCATTCTTTCTTTCTTGATAGCGACTGACACCACAATAAAAGATACATGTAGACTGCTCGCTTGGGAGCACTGGACTGAGGGCACATTAAATCAACTTGGGGTTTATCTTCCTTGCTGACATGTGCCCTGACAAATTTTGAGTAAATTTTCATTTGTTGAAAAATGCTTCTTTTTGAAATGCAGTTGACAAGTAATATCGTGCTGTTCAATCCAAACTCATGAAATATCAATGCAAAGACAGTGCTTGTAATGTGTCCTGACGTGACACACCATAAAACCATTTAAATGTAATTTGTCATTTTACTAGGTTTCCTTCGGTAGATGGCATGAGAAAATAAATTGTAAAGTGTGAACTTGCGTCACACCACTCAAGTTGTTGGATGAAAAACAACTACTCTTTGACTTGGTTGTCCAACTTTCTGCACAAAGTACTTTAATCAGTTGCTTCATGCAATCTCGCCATACAAAAATCACAAAAGGTTTCCTCTGTCCATTCGGGCAGAGAGCAAGGGATACGCGCTGGCTGTCTGCAATGACGTCAACGGCATGTCTTCGGATATCAAGAATGGTTCAAGTGTCTTACCTTCATGCGCCAAGACGTTATCAATGCTGCTCTGTGAAGCCGGAGAGGATTCAATGCCATCTTCCTCGTCTTCCTCATCCCTTGCCTCTTGGCGGGGCAGGTTACCTACGCGCGGGTTACCGTTCAGACCTCGTTCCTTCCGCAGGTACTCATTCAGGAGTGATTCTTCTGATTGGTACTCATAGGTTTCACTCAGGCTGGACTCGTTAAAGGAGATTTTCATCTGTGCAGAGAGATACACAGAAATACATGAATTCTGAACATTTTAGAGAACTGTTACATTTTGTGAACATCATGGTCAAGTTGGAATAACAAACCATTTTCTTTTTTCAAGATGTATTTTTGCGTTGGGGAGATGTTAATTTATATAACAGGTTTTGCCCTTACCCAACGTACATATTAATAAACACGGTATGCTCAGTGCTTGTCCAAGAGCTTGCTTGTGTTTATTAATATACACGTTGGGTAAGGGCAAAACCCATTATATAAAAAAAAATTTTCTGAGAAGAAAATTACATAAACGGCAGTGGCACATACACGTACATGTATGCGATGTCAAAAACTATTGTTCCAGTTGAACAAACAAAGATATACAGTGAAATAACTACCCATAATCATCCTGTAAATTTACAAATGAAGCTTGAACAATGCACCTCAATTCATAAATGTTCATCAATTAATCTCAACTTGCAAACCAAGGATGGTAATAGATCTTTGCATACAAGTCTATCAGAAATTAAAATTCGTGCACATGTAGTGCCTAAATTATTTTTCTGATTAGGCTACAAAACAGAATTTTTACAGACAGAACTCAAAAATGGATGTCTTATTTTTTTTGGAAATAGAACAGGGTGTTACAATTATTTTGTAAATTATGCTTCTGCTTTTACTTAACAAACAAAATGAAATCTTTATATTGACAAATATACAATTTCATTATTACCATGCACTGGGGAATTATGTTTCATTGTAGAATTCCAAAAGGTCCACCCAAATCAATATTTTAGTCACACATTGATATACCGCAGTCCATGTCACAGCATATGTTGCTAAACTTGATCAATGAAGTTCCGATTTGAAACGGCTGGCTATTTGAATAGCTGTGATTCTTGCCTGTCCATGTACATGTCCACGTACCACATGGCACACCAGACAGGTGCAACAACGCCTTCTGGCATCCGCGCAAACCAATTTGGGATTTGTCATAATTTAGAGAACAAACCATTTTCATGTCTTTCACGCTTCCAATTTTCTATGATGCCACAGGTTTGTTACTCATGGCACATTTTTTGTTTGCATATGTATGAGTATGCAAATGAACATGTACACGACTGAATCAAATATGAATTTAAACATTCTTGTCTCTCTTCCTTAATTTTACTACTTGAGAACTCCAAACATGAGTTCATCTTCACGATCTGCAAAACCAAAATTAACAGAATACAGAAACCATATTTGTACATCATCTGGGGAAAAAGCAGAGAAAAAAAACCCACAAAATTTGAATTAAAAAAAAACTTGCAGTAACATCTGTACAGTTTCTTCACTGCTCCATGGCTTTCCAGAATCTGTAACTTGGTAAATACTGGACCCATACAACCGATTCTTGCCCTTTGTGGCCAACACAGACAAGCAGGCCCAGTTTACTAGTATTCCACCTGCATTCCCTGACTATCTCATCCATTACTGGGTATAACTATCACATGATTGAGTGTGAAAACCTAACCCAACCAAGGACAGTGTGGTAGCAAAGCTGATTAGGATTTAATGAAAACTGCCCCAGGGTAATGATCTCCAGAGACAACTACAGTGGTTGGCAGTCCAAAGGAAACAGTAAATCAAAAGGTGCAAATCAAAATGCCAAAATTCTCTCAGAAACTGCCTGGACAAATGTGAATTCACTGTGGACCCTGACTTGCTTTGAAAATCAAGAGTCTGGTTGAATTTGTGACCCACTCTGTGAAAATGAGTCTTAAATCGCCAGAGCTACTTTTTGAGTTTTCATTTGTATTGGAAAGATCAAATTGAGGTTTTTGTTTTGATGAATCACTCAATTTGGCATCCTGATGAAAGTGGATACTCCATGGTGAAAAACGCTTTGAGTTCCCATTGATTTACACAGTGCAAAATTATTCTGAAGGACTTTTTACTCAAAAGTGGCTCTGGTGACTTGTGACTCATTTTCACAGAGTGGGTCACATTTATGGTTTGCATGCACAGGAACTACTGTACAAGGAACAGTGTTTTTGTTTTCAAATTGTTCTAAACAAATTGAAATTTCAACATACCGGTAGATGTACATGTACATATGGTACATTCACAAGTACGTATTTTGGCACTGCCCAGATACAAGTACACGTGAAGCTGATTTTTTTTTTTTTTAAAAACCACCTATCACGTGAAACTAATTTGCAGGTGATGTGAATGTAGAGGTTCATACACAAATAGTGGTAAAAATTTACCAGTCCACAAATACACACCATTTACATTCTACTGTATTTTAGCCTAGCCAGGAGCATGCTAATGTCAGTTCATGTGCATGGTATTCCAAGCATGACTGCTTGATACTGTCTATTTTCCCCCAAGGACAACACAGATGAAACTTTACAGCATGGAGCACAAAGATGCATGTACATGGCAATGACTGTGTCCAGGTATACACCCTTGCTTAAATTATGTAGGAAACCAGGACGTGGAGGATTTGAGAAAAGGAGAGTTCTAATACACTGAAGCAGCTGTCCTGAGTCCTGTGGTTGAGGAAATCAATCAGCTTTTATTCCTCTCAATTTTGTCCCCTGATCAGTTTCAATTACTTCCTGTATTTACCCAACCAGGAAAATAATAGAGTGAGTACACTGACCACACACCTACATGTCCTACATACTTAATAGGAATGAAGGTCTGCTGTTGAAGTTAGTGTTGTCTCAGTATACAAAATTATGCGCGGGTAACTACACACACTGATAACTGTAGATTCAGCAAAGATCAGTGAAACTTGATTTTGTCCGACCATTTTCTAAATTTAATTTTGATAACAGTGTGTCAACCCTCTCCATTAAAAATAATTTACAAAATCGGAAGAAAAAAGAAGTGTCAAAATAGTACCCCCCCAGTAGCACTGCCCCCCAAAAGAAAACATGTATACACGTACAGTACCATATCTCAGTACCAGGTCATTTTTTTATGTATTTTGTGGGAATCACAGATTTGTAAGAACACTGACCAACAATCCCGCAAAGCCATCAAATATTTGAAATATGTGGATGTTTAGCCTTTGTGCAACTCAAACACGCATACACTTGTCAGAGATGAACTTTGATTGTGCAAGACTGGTGACCTTACTTAACAACTACTGAATGGGGTACCAGGTGGTTTTTATTCAACCAGCAAAGGAAAGGAAGGGAGATGTGTGATTTCAAATTATGTTCTGTCCAGGAATGAATTGTCATCGAGACTGCTGGGCAAACTACCCTGGTACATGGGCATTATTGTACAAGTTTAATTTGGTGTTTGCTGAAGGCCACACCCAGGATTACACATTCACGGAGCGGAATGTGAAGTACATGTACATGTATACCGGTATGCAGCATGCATTTAATACACTTTGGGGCCCTCGCTGCAACAATCAATCCAACACACCCAGCAACTGCTGTGATAGAAAAACCTCTGTACACTGTACAAAATTTTCCCCTTACAGTATGGATGACTGAATAAAATGAACGCTCGGTGTACGGTATGCAAATGGGTTGTGTAGGCCTGCCTTTAAGGGGGTAGGATAATCCTTCCGTGTATAAATGCACACGTACATTACATACATGTGTACCTGTAGAACTTCAAATGCTGACTTTTTCAATACGTGATATCTGCAGATATGTATGGATTATAATCTGGTGAGGAAAATGGGACTGATATCATTTCCAATTCCCACAAAACAGCTTCATGTAGACGTACTTTTGGAAATACACCATCTACAAGTACACTGTAGGCCTACTGATTTGGAAGTATTTCCAAAATTCATGTACAGTTAACAGGTCCTCAATTATTCCTAGTTATCATGCTTTTTGGTAACCACTGAACAGGGTACCAGTAGTCTTCATGTGCACAGAATAATGTACAGTACTGCATCTGTGTCCCGTATACCACAAGGCTGAACAAACCAAAAAATCCTGATACCCATTACCTAACATTTGACTAAATTCTTTCACTGGTTAATTGTTAATGGCACGAAGTATATTTCTGTGGGTCTTATCTTGTATGATTTGCATTCACAGGTTTCATAAGCAATGGACACGAAAGCAGCAGGGAATCTTTGCAGCTATGAAGCTGTTTTGAAACCTTTTCGATTTTTGTGTCGATGAAAAACACTGTGAGCATACACAAGACATATGGAACACCCAAACTGTGAAATCAATCATAGAATTCCTCCTTGTTACCCACTTGGTGTCAGATGACGGAGGACGAGTACACTCTCTTGAGACTTCTTTTTTCATTTTAGCAGTTGATACATTAATGCGGTGTGCTTGGTTGCGTCATTAATAAATTGCAATTTCAACGAATTTGCAGGAAAAAAAGGCCACTGGCAGCTTTTTCGGGTTAAAAAATCAAACATTAGTTGGCCATATGTTTGGATTTGAATGTTCATATAACGTACATGAACACATCACATTCAGTGTACATGTACACGTAAAATGATATCTTACTATAAAAAATCAAGTTTTAGATCTTATCAGATCTACGAGGCCTACCTGTAGAAAGTTTTGGGATGAGCGCTTTGATGGATAATAGTCTTGCTTTGGACTATGACCCTGGAAGTCACTAAAGCGAGCCAATAATTGGCTGAAGATAGTGCAGCTTTGAGGAGCACTTTCATCCAACATTGACCAGTCGGGTCTTTAAGCTGGTACCCTTTAAAAAATTGAGGGTGATTTCTCCTTCTGTCCAGTCTTGAAATTCTGCTTTTATTTCAAATTTGGAAGAAAAGAAATGTTTGTTGCACTTGCCATATTTACACATAAAGTGCATTGCTTGTTTGCCATCCATATTAACGATGCAAAAGGCTGTTGAAAAGGGTTAATGTACAGTACAGTGAACCTACTTGGTACATGGAAGAAGAAGTGCCCAAGAAATTTTGACAAAAAATCAGTGAGACTATAATCTCTTCTGCCAATATGGGCTTATCATCTAATAAAGTTTGTCGACAGACTACTAAGGGTGGGTCTGTTAATAGATTTTTCCCAAATGTTCAAACGGAACCATCCCTTTTAGAGGTTTGATGTTTTGACTGACGCAATCTAGTGTTCATTTTTATTGTAAATGGTGCATGAAAAGTGTACTCGGATTCTTGGAACACTTTTCCCTTTCGGCATCCAGGTATTTTTGAGAAAAAAGTGGATTCTAAAACAATAGGCCTACACAGTGCTTTTTTAAAATGCCCCAACATCAATCTACATATTGTTTACATTGGTTGGACCATGTGCATTGTTGAAAGTATTTTGCATATGAAAACATCAAGGTACACTGTAGGTGGCAGCGGCCTCTGTAAAGTGTTGGATAAACGTTAAAAAAATATGGGAAAGTTTTCTAAACATTTTTCAAACGAAACGTAAATTCCCACCATTACAAAACTACATGAACAAGTACATGCAAATGGCATTGGCCACAGTTCTACAAGCTACTCTGCCTATCCCGGTTCATTTGTATCTTATGAACCATGCCTCACTACGGAGAGATGGGACAGATCCAAGCTGTTTCAGAGTGCACTGAAAAACTTCAATTTCTTGCTTCTCAAAACCTAGCTCCTGAGAAAAACCTCAATTTCATGGCCAAGAAAATGTGATTTACTGGTAGACGCAGCACTGTCAGTCACTGAACTCAATCTGTGTCATAGCCTAGGCCTGTCATATTGCCTTGAACTGTTTGGATGTTTAAAAATGATAAATATTGGACATTTTAAGAAGTCATAAATACAGGTCTGACACAAATTCTGACAGAGTTGAGTAGACTCAGACATGAATCCATGTCCCAGTCACGAAGTCTGCAATCATGCAAAGGCAATGCCCAAATAAACAAATGGATTACATTAATTTAACAAAACAGGTCTTTTCTGAAAAGTATGAAACCAAGGAATCCTGATTACTTATTAAAATATTTGTGAATAATAAATGTCTTGCCCTTTAGGCAGTTACCCATGTTATACATTACTGCACATCATGCATGAATTATTCAAGAACACATGGTACACGTTAGCGGGATTGCATGCTTGAATTACATGTAGTAAAGCATATTGTGCATGATGCAATTTGCTCTCATTTCTGTCCTGCAATACAAGAAAAAAATAAACAGGGTTGAGATTGACCAAACGATAATGATAATAGCTGAAAACAGCCGAAAAAAAAGGCATAAAGAAGCTGAACTGTGAAAATCTCCTATACTTTTGTACACAGCCAGTGAGGAAAAAAAGCTGAAATCCAAAAAAAGCTGAAATCAACTGAAAAGCTGACCCCAGAATAAATGCTATCTACCTGTACATCTACATACGTGTACATGCAATGGCATTATCCACAAGAACAAGGAAGTTTACAGGTTTAGCATGTGATAATCGATCAAATTTTGCCCCAATGAAAGCAAAGTCCACAGATATATAAATGTATAAGAACTGTTTTCAATAAGACTGCAACCTGTTGGGCATTTAATCTACATGTAGTAAAGCAGTATTGTTTTTTAAAAGACCATCTCACAGCTGTGGGGTGGGTGGGTGTTTTGGCACCCTATCCTCCCAAAATGCAGATTAAATTAAGGGAAGAAAATGCTGAAGGTGGAGGACTGTGTCCCCCTTTACCTTTCAGGATTTCACATGCAGCCATTGATTGAGGCATGCCATGAGAAACAGGTACATGCACATGTACCTTGAAGATCAAAAGTTAATACAAGGTAGCTGTATCATATCTAACAAGTCAACCACGGAAATGTCTGATGCATGCATGTATGTACCCATGAAATGCACATGGTTGTGTACGGCTGCTTACACACTATACAGGCACCTTGTATTCTTGTATGCACTTGAAGTCTGCATAACCAACTGACCATTTTACGTCATTCCCAAGGCTGTCTGAGAGGTAGCCAAGTCATAGCCTCCCTCTCCGTTCCTCTATGGATCAATGCAGATCTAATTAAAGGTTTATAATGATTTGGGAATCGAGAAGTAGTCCAAGTACGAGGTGAGAGACATCTGCAGAAGGCCAGTGCGTGTATAAACTGTGCACCATTAGACACTGAACTAGGATTTTTCAAGTGGTGAACACGGGTATTACATGTACCGATGTTTATGGCAATCTGCTAAGATTACAGACATCCATACTGGCATACGTGTTTGCCAGAGTTGGCCTTACAAAATAAACTATAAAATTATGAGCATCGCGCAAGGCGAATAGGTTGTTTTCTTGACATTAAGAATTAAGCACCAAGAGTTTGCTTGTCGGAGTGCTTCAAATGTGTACTCTACACTGTATGGTACGCACAGAATGGTACATGTATGCTGTACGGTAACGTATCGGTACTGTACGACGGATGTTGAACACCCCAACCCCACCACTTGGGTACATACATGTACATGTATCCTTGCAAAGTCATGCCTATTTTGTTTTCAAAGCCACATTTAATTTTTGTTAATCTCTTCATAAGGATGAGCTGCTGACCCATCAGGATGTAGGAAGAAAACTCCAATGCAAGAACTAAAAAGACAATTTGCATGGCATGTCTGAGCGGGTTTTGAAGCACCACAGGAGGCGGAGTCAAACTCTTCTTGTGAGGTACCGGTATAGTGTACGTTGTGAGCATTACAACTAAACTGCTTCATCAAACAGGCTCTGTAGTGTTGTCAGTTTAAACCTGAAACTGATACCGTCAGACATGATCAACTGCGCATTAATGTACTTCAACCCTTCTTTGGTTTTACAGCGCAAATGTGCACGACTGCCCACAGTCACTGGTGAGCATGTAGTTTCTATATGGAACTCAAACATGCACAGGTTCAGTGTGTACACAGTAGGTTGTCAGCACAAAATGACCCAGGGTCTTTTGTGCAGTCCTCTTCGCTGCATTTGGTTTACTGCACAATTACGCACATGAAACAGTGAAGCACAGTTAGTTGTTGGGCAGCACAAAAGTGCAATCTGATATTCCTGTGAGGGACAGTTGGTGCTGTGCTTCTTGGAGGTGTTTACCAAATGACCCAAAGAGTGACTTCAGCATAGGAGGGATAATTATTTAAGTAAATCGCAAAATGGTTCCGTGTCACAGAACAAAAATGTACAGTGTACAGTACATACTCAATGAATGTTAATGATTACTCACTGAACTTAAAGTGAAAGCTGTAGTACGCATTATTAAACTTTCGATTGCAGTTACAATGTTCTTCAGAGGATCCCCTTACATGCAAAATGAATTTTGCTTGCTGAAAGTTTTGAGTACACTTTAGTACACATCAAATATCTATATAAAATACACGTAAATCCTTTGGAATTTCCCCACAATACATCCAAACTCTACCAGTCAGACTAAGGATAAGGAAGTTTGAAATCTGCTCATTCTCACGGAATCCAGCAAATTGAATAATCTCAACATGCCAATACAATGAACGATACGTTCAAGACTGACCCCAAAATTCACAATGCACATACACAAGTACATGTGCCGGCACATGTATACATGGAAAATATTTAAACAGATGAACATCTAATTCTTCAATGGACAGCAAAGCTGGACCCTAGTTTCCAATTCCAGCCAAATATTACAACACATCTGTAATCATCTGGCTACCACTGATCAGACTGGACATGACAGATACAAATGCCCCTTGAATTTGATGAATACAAACTACCCTAACCCTCCTACTGTCCTGATACTATGGGATTTCCTCCTCATCAAAACAAATCCCAACAACCTCCTTAACAAGGTCACTTGTCAATCCATTGGAATCTCCATAACAAGGCATTTCACTTCAATCAGACCACAGGGACACCCTCCCACATGCGTGACTCACTGCAATCCACGCCAACACCCATAAAAAATATGGCTGGCATGAAGGTCTGGGCAGAAATCAATTACAAGGTAAAAACAACCTGTTCAACTACGTGTAACTGTTGTCCTCTTTGTATCGAGACATTTCAATTGTGATTTCAATGAAAATGCTCTGTGTTTCATTGAAATGAATCCCAAGACCTTGACCTCCTCACAGAAGATGACAAAGGTCTGATTTGCTTTCTGTGATAACAATCTGAATTTTGATTCTGAATAAAAGTTCCTGATGTACATGTACTTGTAGGGGCCAGTTTCAAGGCATTTTGTAAAAAAAAAAAATCCCGAGAAAATCCATCCAAATAACATAGTAGACAGGTAGGCTCTTCTGTGAAGCATCAACAGTTGTTGAAAAATATAGAATTTTGTGATAACTTGAAGGCATCATTTCATACAGCAAGTAAACTTTTGAAAAAATGGCCATTTCTATAGTTGTTACAAGCATAAATTGTTTAATTAAGTTCCAAACAACAAAAAAGTCATTTGAAATTCTTTTCAGTACAGTACAGTGCAGACAGCAACATGTCTGCTGAACAGTGAATTAGTAAAGAAGGGCTTATCTGTGATAGACTTTGGTCAGGCTCATGAAACAAGGTTCTAAAAGCCAGCCAACTCACACATTGCCCTAAAAACATGAGTCACACAAAGAATTACAGAAAAACGGAAACATTAACTTTTGCTGTAACCACCAAAAACAGTCAAAAATTGCTTCCACTTGATTTCCCCCAGTACACAGACACATATGGGAAATTTGACTGATTTTGACTGATATGACAACTGTGTCAAGAATGTGTCTTTGCCTGGGAGGGTTTTAATGTGCAAGTTGGTCAAGTCTATACAGCAGTTGAATTCAAATGGTACATATGCAGTAAGCCGATTTCAGGGGGATTTATCTTTCTATTAACAGACTGGGTAATGTGTAAAAAGTGATAAAAACTGATATAAAGTGGCATGTGAACACTAAATGTTAATTGATTAGAAGTTACGGCATGTTCTTCCTAAAATGGACCAAAATGCAAATCCGGATGTCATTTTTCAGAACTTCTAAAAGAGTGACTATGATCATATAAAATTCAAATCAGCACCTTCAGATTTTTAAAAATGATTATTTGGGGATAATTAGGCATAATGTGTACATAGAGTTGAATTCATTTAAAGTTTTACGTCGAAGTGTTTACACCAGAGGACTTGATTTCAAAACTCACCTCGACAAGAGAGAGAATTCAGTATATTTTTCGACTGATGTATTTTAAAGCACCTTAGAAATAACTTTTTAAAAATATAAGCCACAAAAAAAGAGCACGAAATTGACGGAAAATGATGAGAAAAGTTTGACTGTCTTCATTCTCTTACCGTTTATAATCACTCTCACTATACCAGCATACATGTATCTGCCAGGTCTCATACCTTTCAACCATTGAAAATTATCTTAAAATTTGGCTGTATCAAAAATTTATAATGAGTACAATATGTTTGTTGCGAACGTCATATTTGACAGAATTTTGATGACGTTCGAAAAATTTGACAAAAATGCATGATGTTTGAGAATGCCGAAAACGCTGTCACACGTAGTGCTTGAAAATTTCAGGCCTGATGTTCATTTTGCCACTTATTTTGAAAGTTAAATTAAAATTAACAACTCTGAGCATTAGATTTTCGTCATGAATCCTATTTTATGTATCGGACGTCATTTTTGTTGAAAGTCATTCAGAATGACCAATTTCTTTCAAGAAACCTTGGTCCGAAGAGAAAAATCGCGGAGCGTCACCATTCTGTGGAGGGGCTCATGAATATCAAATGAAAAAGAGGGTGCACTATCTGGGTTGATGTCAAAGGTCAAACGGGCTAAGATGCAGCGAGACGTTTCTCTAACGGCTCCATGGCATATCACGGAAGCCACAAAACTGCCATGATTGGTATATTGGACTGTGGTTTACGGAAATGTACATGTACAGTACTTGAAGAAAATGTGATCGGTCCAGTTGTAAAAGGATGATGGTTTGTTGTGTTGTCCATTGATTTGGATTTTACTCGCTGTTTTTTTGCTGTTGATTTTTTTGACACTAATGACAGAAATTCACAGAATGGAATGAAATTCGCGACTGCCGAATTCTGGACCCGATTAATTGTGAGACATATTTTTAATTCGTGATTACGGTTTTAATATGTGTAAATATTACCACCTTCACCACATATAAATCTGTGTAAAATAACCACAGGGATTATCACTCCTCGGTACATTTTATTGGCTAGGATTTCAACAGGTTGAATTCACATCCGTCAAAAATGCTGACTTCAACAGGTTGTTCACGTCCGTCAAAAACGATGACGTTTGAGACTTTAATTCAGTTAAGTTGAAAGATGGACGCGGTCATCATTGTTCCAGATATCAGCCATGACTTCCCTCATTACATCAGACATTGGGAATTAATCCACTGCTGTTCACTTCAGGAAAAATGAACTCCCAAAGTTGAACATTATCTAATGGTCCATATTTTGAGGAACCTGCCTTATGCAAGGAGTTTTCTTATGCACACAACCAAGAGTTATTTAGTCCAAGTTACTGATTCAACCCACACCTCAAATACAAAATGGGTTCTCAGATCTTTTTGTGATTAATACAGGTATGTGGAATTAAAGTCACTCAGAAATTCCCCAAGATTGCCTAATTATTCATTTTACACAAAAGTACAAAAGCTAGAATCTTGGAAAATTAGAACTGAAGATTTACACTTTTATGAAAGAAAACTTTGCAAAGGCCAATGATAAAAAATTGGGAGAAGTTAGTGGCTTTTAACTCACCTTTTTGTCTTCGTTTTTATGGGATGTTGAAGACTTCAGGGCCGATGGTTTTCCAGTGGGGGTGTTATACCCTATCCACTCCACTTCCAATTTCTTCTTGATTTTCTTGGGGGGTGCTTTTGTCTCAACACTCCCGTTGGTCAAGTTCTGAGAAGCATCTTCTTTAATTGGGGAAAGGACCATGTCGTCAATGTTGGTCCGTGGAATGTCCTCCACGGTTGATGTTTTGGAAGTGGCCTTGAGTTGGACTGTGGGAGCCTTGATCTCAGATGCTTCTGGCTTGGTAGATTTTGGCTGACGAAAGTTTTCCGGGTATGGGATTGTGTCAACATACCCGGACTCTTTCTTTGGCTGCCGGAAATTTTCTGGGTAGGGGATAGAGTCAACGTATGGGGGGTCTTCTTTTGGTTTTGATGATGGTGTTTTGTTGTCGTGCGTTTTTAGTTTTGACCCGAACATGTTTGATGACACAAGGCCCTTTGGTATACTGTCAGTGTCCTTGGATTCACTGTCCCTGGCTGATCGTAGTGAATTCTTTGAGCTGCTTGCCCGTGCCTCTTGTCGGGCGGCACGGACACGCGCATTGTGTTCGCTTAGTTGGACATCACTGGTGCCATCACCTGAAAGACTGATCAGTGCACTAGCAGACATTCTACTTGTGCCCTTTTTTCGGCGCAAGGACGACTGTCCATCGCCGAGGATTGCAGTCTTGGGTTGGTCAGGCAATGATACCTCATTGGTCATCGTGACGTTTTTGGAAGATTCCACGGGTTTATTGCTTTTCTGTAAGTCTTTACTAAGAGGTTTCATTGCACTACTAGTTGAACTTGAAGTGGATGAGGTAACTGCTTTTGTTGGTGCTATGTCTTTCTTAGTACTCGCACTGGAGTCTGAAGCTGTTGGGGCCTTTGGAGCTTGACGTTTGGTGGTGCGATTGGTACTTGATATCTGTGCAATGCCAGCTTCAGTGATAGTGAGTGAGTTTGTTTCAGATGGTTTGCTGAGAGCACTTCCTGTGACACCAGTTTTCTGGGCTTGTGGTTGTGTGGAAGGCATTTTATCAGATGTGACGGAGCTTGTCATGGAGACTTTTGACGATGATGCTGGAGCCAGCTTCCTTGACGAGTCGGGTGTGAAATTAAAGTGAACTTTGTGGGGCTGATCATCAAAGAGTTTATGCCTGTCAAGAGCTGTAGGACTCCGTGGTGACAGCAATGGAGAAGTACTCTCTGATTCACTTGCTTTACGTGACACAACTCTTAAATCTTCAATGGATGCAGCACGACCAAATTTGTTCCTTAAATCACTGACACTATTTTTTCTGGGCCTGCGTTCAGGCAAGTCTTCCTCGACTGCTTTTAAATCTACATTCTGTTCTCTAGCAGCACGGTGTGGGCTTGCTGACCGCGATCGCTGTCGTATGTTATTGTCTGGTTGCTTTTTGACCACAATCATGGAATCTGTGGTTTTATTTTCTACAATTTTGGAAGTACTCTCTTTTTCTTTAATGTCAAGTTTTAATAACGGTGAAGCTCTCCTTCGTCGTGCGCCGCCATCAAGCTTCAAGAAAGGATTCTCTGAAACAGAAGCAACATGTTCTTCGTCCACGCCCTCTCGCCCTGTGACAGGTGTCATCTTGGCTCCATCTGGCTCGTCTCCCCCTACATGATTAGTCAAATGACTTTCCTTCTGTGAACTCACCACATGGTTCTCTTGAGGCTGCGCATTCATGGCGCTCTTCTTCACACTTATCCTACTGTCACTCACCGTCCTGTTCGTTGTCACCTTCGAGGCCTGGTCAGTATTACTTTTACGAGATTCCTTTTGAACTTCTTCACCACCAGCTGTAGAGTCTGAATCGGAGGACAACTTGCTGACTGTCTTGGTTCCCCCTGAGATGATGATGACATTTTGTGGAACCATCCCCATTCGCTTCCACGGAGGCAGCGCTTCCAGGCGGCGCTGTTCCTCCTCCAACAACTTCCGTCTTTCCTCCTCCTTTTTCTTCTCCAGTTTCTGCTGGAGAGCGATCTTCCACTGCGGTATGACCGCCCCACTCATGTCGACAGGCCCTTGTGCACACCGACTAGATGAGAAAACAGCGTGTCAGCTTCTGGTTCTTGACGAAAAATAATGAAAAGTTGCTCACACTCGCGACATTTTTCTCAGTACATTACACACCGCCGGCGTCGCCATTCAAATGAATGTTTTCGTTCGTCGTATCATATCGTGTGCAGTCTACGTACACAGCGCGGCCGGCACGGGATCGTTGGTTCATGCGGCTGCACGACTACGCCGGTTGTTCACTGGTAACTCATCTTACAACCACAATCTTACATTACGCCAAGTACCAGTTGACCTTGCTAACCACCACCTCCCAATATGACGTCATCTTATCACCTTGAATGACCCGAAAACATAGGAATGCAGGCCAGTTTATAAGTTATGACAAGCAAAAGTTTTTGAACCCACTCCATAGAAGTGTTGTGACGCACTTTATATTCATACAAAATACGTAGGCTTGATTTTTGTATTTATCAGAAATACTGTTGAAGAAAATGGTGTGTGAAATTCTCTTCGAACAAAAAAGTTGACATGGAGCTAGAAATAATTTTGTTCACGGTAACATTTTTTTCAGCTTCTTTCCTGTAAAAGCCTTTTATGTGGTGACATGATCATTTTATCTTCGATCCAACTGTGAGGGGTTTTCAAGTTCTCGCCACACGAAAGTATGGATTTTGGGCAATTAAAATCTGCCACTCTGATCAAGTTCACCATTATTAATGTCTGTAAATTTTGCTTCAAAACTTCATATCTGACAGAGGTCGTGTGTCTGTTTCTGGATGGCGCACGTGGCGGTTACCAAAGTCCAAGAGGTTCGGACCCAACGTCGCAAGTTTATTGAAGCGCCTAAAACGGAAGTTGATAATTATTTCAATTATCATTATTAATATAACTTCATGTCTGATAAGTCATACATCACTAAATAACAATGACAAATAAATTTACTTCCAAAAGGTTTACTACTTCTTGTGAAAGATGTTGATCACCTAATATTAATTTGTCAATTATCACAGTGATACTTTTGCAGAGAATTTTTAAACAGCAAATTTGAGCGTACATCTTAATGATTATGCATGTTCAGGTCAATCAGGAGCCAATACAAACACAGTGATAATTGTGAACTGTCCCCCGGTTATGCATTATGCATAACCGACGTCCATGACAACCTCGCCAGTCCACCTTAGCAACACAGACGCTAGGTCACACACGAAGCGCGCTATTATCACATGTCCACAAGTGTGAAAGAGTGGCCCTTGACTTATTTTCATAATCCGGAATTTTTACCCCAACAACTGCCAGAATAAAGTCACAAATATAGCTTATTTTGTTCACAATGATGGCCACACGTACAAGGACTCAACTACCGGTGGCCACAGCCACGGTAGGCCCAGCAAATTGGCGAGAATCTACCATCAAAGAAATCAAAGTTTCGCAGTCCACCGTCGACCGGAGTGATAAGGGGCTGGACTTGGGCCGCTCGATAGACCCATTGCCTTCCCTCCGTGACAACTGTGCCCAGCAGAGCAACACCGTGGTCAATTCCTACGTCCGAGAAACCAGGGCAGTCCTGGTGAAACTCAGGGAGAGTTTTTTGGACACTAATGAGGAGATCAAATGTCTCCTTCGCGGCAAAGAGGCTTTGGAGAAAAAGCTTGAGCACATACGGAAGGACATCAGTCTGAACAAAATGAGTACAGAGATTCGCTGCACCCGGCCAGGAAGAGAGAGGGTGAGATTCATGGAAAACATTGTTGATTTTTATCATTACAATACTTTAGTTAAAAGTTTTCATTGAAAAAAAATAGTTTATTGTTTCTCCATTTTTCTCAACAAAAATTAATTGACATATGTCATACATAATTATCATAATCCCAAACTTGTTCTGTCATTGTTATCAATGGTTTACTTTCTTGTCTTTGCCTGCCTTCTCCTGACTTCCCTAAATGGCAATATTTTCATATGATATAGCATCAATTACCAGATGAACAAATTCATTTGATTTGATTCTCTGAGGAGCAACATGTTCAGTTCCAGTGAACAGCAATGGTGGCTCAAATTAAACTTCAAAATAAACAAGCAGTATCTTTGACTCTTCTATGAGAGAGTGTATACACTGAAGTAGGGCCCTCAGATGGCCAGTCAGAAGATAAAATATTCATGGACTCTCCACTGAATATTGTTGATTTACTCAATGAGATACTATGGTGGAGCTACGTAGATGCCTGACCCCTGAAACCTAGCAACACAATACTAGGTTAGCAGAATCCTCTTTGAGCGTTTCAGGGAGCACCGACCGATTATGTATCTGATGTTGGAAATATTTGTTCAAGTAAACAGATACCTGTGTATCCTCAACTTCCAACCCCAATTAATAGTTCGGTTCATCTCCTCTGACTTACATCTGAAATGAATTTAGATATTTGGGGGGGTCGACCAAAACAGTTTCCTTTTTCAACTTTTTTTCATAGGGCTGAAGTTTGTAAATGGTTTTACATTTAAAAAATTACTTGAAGGTGATGTATATTTCATGTACTGTTTTAGAGATTACAGTTTTCACAGATAATTTCTATTATTTTTCTACCGACACTAGATATTTTCTTTCTCTTTGAAATGAAATAATCTGTATTAGGTACACATACACTGAAACTCACATTAACAATGAATCCACACACATGCAATACGGAGCACAATTTTAATAGATGCAAAAAAGAAATTCAGTGTATCTCATGGTCATTTCATTTTATAATGATGTCTGCAATTAATGTCCTAAGCTAATTTTAGTAGGTATGACCAACTGCTTCACCCAATTTTTCAGAAAATGAACCCAGACATCTCTAAAGTTACTTGGTATCGTACAAGCTTTGAGGCATTAATCACATGACTCCACAACCTGACTGCTTTTATCACAAGCTAGAGCGATCACAATCTACCTAGATATGAACAGTACTTTGGGGATTACTCAAAAATCTTTGGAGAGGTCCAAAGGTCCATGTATTGATACATTGACAAATGCCTTCTAAACAACCGAGGTTAAAAAAACTTTCAAGGTTCTGATAAAGTCTGCATTTTCTTTCATTTTCATTGATGTCTTTTTCACTGCTTTGTTTAACACTACGGCTTGTTTAGATTCAAATTGATATCTTGTTTCATTTTCAGGCAAAACAAAAACTGTTATTTGAAATGGTAATGGGCCATTATGCATGTATCATGGATCTTTTATACATGTTAATGAGTATAGTTGTACCAGAAATTGAATCATCAAAAAAACATCACCAATACGGGCAATTCACCATAGTGCGCCACCAAGAGTTTGCAACGCAATGGCCAATCATAACGCGCGAAATTTGTCAACCCTTTCCAAGTGCGCATTGGGTCGACAAATTTCGTGCATTGTGATTAGCTAACGTGTTCCAACAATATTGGTTGCGCACTATTGTGAAATGGCCGTATTCAAACTACTAGATGTGGCTTATGAATCCAGTTTTTTGGTCAAATTTTTAATATTGTAACCTGAAAGTGGGCACCAAAAATTCTAAACTTTAAATCTTTACTTTTAAATTCAGTTCCCCAAACTTGTGTCCTATTACATATTCAGTCAAAATCTCACCCGTTGTTCATTAGTGTGACAAAACAACTGATCATGTTGTTTGATTGTCTTTGTTTATTGTCTTTTCAAGGAGCGTGATGGAGCTGATACTTTGCTTGATCGAGAGCTACGCCATCTGCTGCAGCTGAAAAAAGCACTAGAGGCACAGCTGAGATCGGTGCAGAAACAGCTACAGGTAAACAACCAATGTGAATTAGACAAAGTCAGACAGATGGACTGATGCCACAAGGCCAGATGGATATATATTTGGATGTTGACCAAATGACCAAACGAGAATAGTTCATTAGCTCATAAATATGTATGAATAATTATACTGCTCATTTAGATAAAGTAAAGATGTGTGAACTCTTGTTTGCAGCTAGTATGACTTATGAGGCAGGTATTTCCTGCATGTACTTTTAAAAAGGAGTCTTATATGTCAACTTTTGTCTAATTTTGCAGATTCTTGATCAAGTACGCAAGAGACTGAATGCTGTCATCCAAGAACGCAACCGGGTTCTTGACCTCATCTGCCATGCTGTGTCCTCTGTCACCAATGGCCGGGCATCGCGCAACAACGGTCGCCACTCACGCCAGGAAAAGAGTGTGACCATGACCTTTGGCGCCAACGGTCTGGGCTACACCCGCCAGATTGACCAGAACATGAACGCCAACAACGGTGGGCGGTCCAGCAAGCTGGACGCAGGGGATGGGGACTCGAATGAGTTGCCCATTGACCCCCTGGGACCATACACCCCAGAGGCCTCCGCTGCCATCGACCAAGCCAGGGAAGCTCGCCACCGGTCCATGGGCTTGAGACGCGAGATCCGCGACGCGATTGAAAATACCGAACGCCTGCAGGAGACAGCTCACAAAGCTGTCAACAGCGGGATGAACAAGAAAGTGGCCGAGACCATCACACTCCGGGTAGGTTTTGGGATGATGGAGAAAAATGTCTTGGTTTGACGTTCATCCCTGAGAGAAAAGTAAAGCAAATTTTTCAGATTGCTGGAATTGTGCAAGTACATGACTGTCAAGTCTGTTTATATTAAAATTGAAACAACACAGTGAATAATGAAACTATTAATAGATATGAACACTGGGGGATTCTTTTTAAAAAGATGCATCTGTTCAAACCTTGATCAAGTTTACTTATCATGTATCTCTATAAGTTTAAGATTAAAGACACAATATTAAATAGAATTGTTACATAGACACCATACTTTAAGAATGAAACAGAAACTCAAATCCTTATGCAAGATTCCTCATGCAAACAAAAAAAAATCAGAAAAGGCATATGTGCATTTCCTCTGTCATACAAAGACACCTTCCTGAAGAGAAAAATGACTTTGATGTTGGACTTTTTTTTCCTCAACCTGTCACCTAGCAACACCTGACAGTGGCAGCTGGCGAGAACCGTCATGCCATTCATCGCTCCCAGCGTTGGTACGACTCGACGGAAAGAGCTCGTTACTACACCGTGGGGCCGGAGATGCAGTCAGATCTGGAGATGAGAGAGAGATTGGACCGGCCGCTTGTTCGCGTATATCAACGTCACCCGGGGACCAACCTGCCTGAGGCCCAAGACATCATCAGAGTTAGTGGGACCATTCATTCACGATTATATTCTTAATGGGACTTTAAAAGTGATGAGTTAGTCATCAACAAAGTCACATTTCATGGCTTCTATGAAGCATACTTCTCAGATTTGAAAATGATTTACATACACCTGAGGGGGTTCGGGTTATAGATTGTGTTTTTGCTCATTGCTTTATCCATCATCAAGTTAATAGGTGTTCAGTGAGTTAATACGAGAGAAAGCCTGGCTAACAATTAATGAGTCATAAATACATGAAATTCATTTGATTTCAAGCAAACCATGGCTGAATCTTATCCTGAAATAGCTTCTAACTTTTTTGATTTTAAGAAATGATTTTCTGAAAGAAAAACATAATCGTATTTCATTATCAGAGAATAAAGGTGCCTTTGCCCAAGGAAATCAAAACGGAAATAGAAATACATGCAGACTGTATTTCTGATGATGGGAAAGTTTGTTTTTTTTGCCGATTCCAGGGTGCTGCTGGATTGGATAAGTCTCTACTGACAACAAGCCGCAACATCGCCATGCTTCAAATGGCTAACAACCGTCTGCAGGACGACATACGACATAAGAATGCTGGGGCTAGTGTGGACTCCTCCATTGTCAGGATGCGGCGGCGTCTTGCTAATCATCGCTGGGTCATGGGAAGCGTGTAGAAGTATAAATCTCGTCACTACGACATCTGACCTGTGATCATGTGGTACATTTTGGGGTGCCCTCTGTAGATATCCAAATTATTTTAAAGTGAAAATGAAGAGTGGAAGGTAAAACAAGTTGACCTTAGTACAAGTTACTCCCCTTTAGATTGGTGAGACTCATGTTGCTGATTTACTATAAAGAAAGCTTAAATAATTCTAAGATATAAAAAAAAAACCCAGATACTGCTTTGCGATAAAAATTTAAAACTACATAACTGATCATTTCAAAGATCTTTTTCAAGACAGTAATTAAGTACTGACACCAATTGAAGTTTGCAGTAATACTGACTAGGAAGTTGGATCATGAAAATATTGAGAACTATTTTAAAGACAGTTATATTAAAAAAAATCTGTGACCCTAGTTGTACTTTGTCACCGCCTAGACTAGCTTATAGCTAATGTAAAATCCCGAGGAGGTTGTCCAAATACTGTACACACGTATGGAGAACATTTCTTTACTGAATGTACTGTCAACAGAGGGCGTCCCAGACTGACAGCCTACAGCTTGATGATATCATTGCACTTTTAAAAACAATTTTTAAAACGAACTTAAGTCGATTAAGTTGATTACTACTGATCCATTTCATTGAATAATTTTACTTCGTGTATTTCAAATTCCTGTTATGCTGAAAAGTAACATTGGATTTTAATTATTACTTTCACTGTTTTTTATTAGAAACTATGCACAATTAAAGGCAACAACTTTTTTTTATAAGAAAAAACATTTTTGCCAAATGCATTTATACAATTCCGTCCATGTACAGGTGCTTTGTTTTAACTGATGGAAAATCTTTTGGGGGTTAAAAAAGGCATTACCATTGTGGAAAGTTTTGCAGCTATCAGTAGGTATGCAGGAGTATTTGTTCTAAGCAACCAAATTGTGTGCTTGTTTATTTTTCTTTACGAGGTCGGGAGTCCTCAGGACTGATTTTTTTGTTTTTGTTTTTTTGGCAGGTTTCAGTCTTTTTGGCTGCAAGTGTTTTGAAGTATGCAAGGGGGATTATTTGGAATAAATTCCAAATCAAATTGATTACTTCATGTGCTTACAGAAAGGATGATTTGTAAATTTATTTTGCAAGAAATGTATATATTGCTGATTCAAGTTAACAAAACTGATGTAAATAATTCTCAATAATCATGACCAAAATTCTGTAAATGTTTTGTACTCGCGGCATCACAAAATCCTCAAAGGATTAGGTGTTCTGAATGGATTTAAGTTCTTTAAGTTCCTTATCTAAATCCACATGGTCAAATCAATTCTCTGAATTCAGGATGAAACTTGGTTTACCTCACAATAACAGGGTTCAAGCACATACAATTTGATTTTGTTCGGCATGATTTCTACCAAATCAAGAATGTGGAGCGAGGTTGGTTTTCTTTCCAACACACTGCTGCTGTGCACTGTTTGTTAGTTTAAACTTGTGCTGTTTATGTTTCATCTTTTCAGATTCACGATTTTAATATTTTCATCTCGTTTTGGGTTTCCAACATGGCATCTGACTGCGCTGCTTTTTGGATTGTAAAAACGACGGTTTGAAATGTTTTACTCTAATTCATTCTACACGTTGATCACGCACAGAAAATACACCACCATTACAACCATTACATTATTACTTGTATGAGTGGCAGCATGCACACACATCACAGAAAGCATGAATAAAATAAATAAACTGCCTTATTTGCTGTCTTGCTTTTTGGTATTTCCTTCTGAGTCACTGTAATATTTACATTGTTGCAGTGTTGACAGCAGACGCAGATTAAAGATGTGTGAATGAATATTTTGAGTCTCAGTTAAGGTGAAGTTTCCCTGATGCTTATCAATTCCTACATGTTAACAATAGACTAAAAGACCCAGGAAACCAGTGAAATGCCCTCTCCACATAATTTGAGACTTGATAAACAGTGCCCTCAACTGGTCATGCACAGAGTGGATAAAAACACAACTTTAATAACGACCTACCAAAGCAAAATTTTTTGTTATGGCTTCTTACATCTTCAATTAGCAATTTATTATTCACTTATCTCTGAATCCACAATTTACATTGTACAAGATATTGTAATGCCTGCAAGTCAATAGTAAAAACAATGCGGCAATTGAAATGTGTTGGCAGGTTAGGCATTGCTGATTATACTGACAATTAGTTGACAATGACACACAAATGAACCCAGTGTAATAAATAATATAGAGGTTCACACAGGACAGGGAGGGGAAGATCCAAAAACTACTCGATTTTGTTACCGTTGAATTCTGAGGAAAATAGTTGTACAAAAAGTGTTTCTTCTACGTTACTATAATCCATGTCATGTTCCCTGAAGACACAGTGAGGAGGACAATGGTTTGCCACATCACAGGCACCAGACTGCTTCGGACCTGACCAGCTATATCTCATTCTGGTTTCGTCTGAAAGCCTTGGCTGCAACATGCAACATACACGCGCTTATGGAAGTCACTGGCTAGTGACTGTAAGCCACTTCCCATAGACAGGTGTGCTACTGTCAGCCTCAGCCATGACAACTTGGTGCAGTCTACAATCCTCATTCACTAGTGTCAAAAATAAATGGCTGCCGGTTAATACGAGGGGAAAGAAAGGATGAAAAAATATTAAAAACCCATAAATGTCTTGATAACATTTTCTAGATCACAAAGCACACCAACATTGTAACATTTTTGCTATTCTTTGTGTGGGCATGTACACTTTACAAAAAAATCTGTACAGTTATGCAATTTCATTAGATTTTACTTTTTTTATACAAGACAAGTGGTTTGGTGATTCTCGATAATGCTAAACTGCCCTATTGATTCATCTACATGATAAAGAAACACATACCACACAAAACAAACTTGTGGGACCTTGGACAGTGTCTGAATCAACTGACTGTGGCTACGAGTATGAGATGTAGCTGCAGTATGCAGTGCACCAGGGGCTTCAATAAACACATGATGTTCTTAGCCACAGCCATGACTTTATGACCTAGCCTTAACTGTTAGTTGACCTCACCTGTGCTGCTGACGTTTACGGGGGTGCTTATAGTTCCTGTAATTTTGCACTGAATTATCATATACAGACTGGGATAGAGGTTGTGAACTGTCAGCTGAAGTATTTTTTTAGGTAATACTCACGAGAATCTATAAAGAATTGCTCCAACAAACTTTATGTGCACTGAAATTGAAACAGTTAATAAATATTCAATAGAAACTCTATTGAATAGAGGAATGTTGGTGACTGTCGAATTCATATGCCAAATTAATTAACTTAAGAAATAAGTTCCATGTATCTCACATAAAGAATACATGCAACAGCATTATAAAAGTACTTAGAAATGCAAAGATGACAAGTGCATTTAGAATTTAAAGCTCTAATGTTTTGGAGTATAAAGTTCAACTAAGCAATATCCTGTCCTCCTTCCTTGCAAAACACCCCAAACAACAAAATTACAATACACTGAGCTAGGCACAAGACTTCCCACCACTGCGAACATCTAACAGAAGAAGTACGGTGCAATAACAATGGATGTGTTTCTTTTGTTAGACGTTCGTAGTGCACTTATGCAAGTCTTTGGAGTAAAAACCACGAACACTGCATAAATGAATAAGCAATTGGATCTAGTTAATTACTTGTGCCAAGATTTATGATTATTAAATTTGTATGATCAAGATGACATGTTTTAAACTGCCCTTGTAGTTGCAAAACCTACTTCTTCCCGGAAGACTTCTAGTGAATTTTTTCTACCTTTTGTGAAGTGAATAAGCTTGTCGCTGAAACAAAAACGGCCTTGAAAATCTACCAGGCCATCGGGTAGAGCGTCAAAGTTTGAGAAATCAAAATAAAAGGATAAAAAATCTATGTGAAGACAGTGCTTTTACTTAAAGTTCTGCGGTGACCAAGAAAACAGGAGATTGTTCTGTCTGCTGAAAATCATTTTTTTACTTATGTACATCCATTGATGATTGCACACTTTGTCATGACTGCCACTAACTGACTAGCATCAACGTGAAAGTTGTCAGAGTTCTTTTCAATCAGGAACACTTGCACAGGAACACAATCCAACAATGAGGTTGGGTGAATATCAACTTTAGACTCGCATCTGAGAAAATGTTGAAGATTAGGCACCTTCGAGATGGCTTCAAGTTTCAACCATGTGATTTCCTTCCTACTTTTCTCACAACCTGGTGCGATTTGACGACAAAAGAAATAGATAACTTCAATCACAGAGATTGTATTCCTTAGCGTACATGTCACAACAAAGTTACTAAGTAACAATTAAAACAGACAAAATGATTACTGTTATAATGTCTGTACAATGATTGTTCAAGCTGTCAACGATCAACAGTGGTTGAGGCCACATCGGTGTGTTCCTCTTCATAGTCCAAACACAACATAGGTCTGTGTACATGTACTCTAAGTTGAAAATTTGCTACACTTGCTGTAGCACTGCTGCAATGCACACTACATGCTATTTTGGTTGGTAACCTGGTATTACTTTCCATGCCCAAGGCCATGTCCTGATTACTTTGCCGCAGCTCAAAATGACGCAGGACTCTAAAGGTAGTGGCTGTGCAGCCGTCATCGACTCGTGTGTAATTTCAAGCCGCAGCCAAATAATTTGGAGATGGCCGGATCTTGTCATAGTAGAAACACTATGACTGCCCCCGGTGGTCAGTCACAAGGAGTAACAGCAAGCACAATACTTGCACTGTTACAACTGGGCCTCCAAACTGTACTTGAATTGGACGATTAACAGGTGGTTGATGGTGGTTACAATGTAATCCATATCATAGATTTATTGGTTTTTCTAGCGTTTTTATACAAATCCTGCGGGTTTTGTATCTCCTGTCCATAAATGTAAGAAAGAAGAGAGAAAACGGACGTTCATAATACAAAAAGACCCCCCAAAATTACATTTCACATCAAATGATGCTTATGACCAGGGAAAATACATGTACATATACAAATGCATGCTAGATCCTCAACTTTCATTTAAAAAAAAAAGTTTCTGCATTTGACACTGTACTTTGCTTTGTCTCCCAAAAATGAGTACCATTTTAAACTGAACTCCATGTGTTCTTGTCTGTGTAACGCAGAAAACCAAAAGCCTGAATCATAAATTGGTCCAAAAGGCAAACAAAACAATAAGCGAAATGTCTGTAGCCCTGGTAAAGTGACAAATATGATTTTGGAACAATCACCACAAACACAGGAGCGAACTAGTTCAAGAATGTTGGTGTTCAATATACTCTGTCCAAATCAGAAGTCACGAGGACACTTCTCACAGAAATGCTAATGTAGCCCTGTCTGTAGCCCTGTACAGAACCCTTTCTAAGTGCACTAAACTTGCTTAACATTCGCAAACAATGATTCGTCCTTTTCGCAACAATCTGGGTGTAACAGTTGGTAAATGTTTACCGTTTTCAGTATTTAAGCACTGAGTGGCATCGTTAAACATTACTGCATTTGGTTTCTCTTCAGAATCATGTTCATCAGTGCAGCCTACTTAAAATGCGATAAATGAAATATATATTTATATAATATAACAATATAAAAGGGATCACGGAACGTATCAATAAAGACATTTTTATACACAGTACCACTTATTACAAACAGACTATTTCTTACACAGAATCCAGGTTCTCCATGTGTGCCACCCACAGAGGGAAGAGGAAAAACTTCATTTTTTTTCCTGACGCTGCTTGGCGGAAAATGAAATGCTAATTAGAAATATCAACACTAGTCTAATACTGAACCCAACATGGCTAGCAACCACAAACATTATGTACAGCCCTGCACGCTTACCTGGTAGCCGTCAGTTTTTAAGACTTTTTTTTTTTCTTTGTGCCAAAAATTCATCTTTCTTCTCACTTCAGTTTCTTGTACTTTTGGACAACAAAGTTGGAGGGCTGCATTTGTCAGAAGAGACGCACGGAAAACCATTGCACAATCTCTGTCAAAGCCTGATACGTGTACGTGACTTTTATAATCAGTCCACACCCTTTGTCATCTTTTCCAGTTCATCCGGTCGTTTGGGGAAAATTATATCATGTTTTTGCTTGAAAAAGTTCTTAAAACACCAAAGGGCTTTCGTCTTCCGACTCAGCAGCATCAGGAAAAAAAGAGACTTGGCCGAAAGCCAAAGAGAAGTGATGGTTCTACGGGAGACGATCGTTAGCATGGACAACCCTCTTTATTCTGTGGCTGGTCTGTGTTGAGTTGGTTCCCCCGTGGTGCGGCCGGCTTGTGTTGTACTCCCGATTCGGCTGCATTCAGATCCAAACTGTGGGGGGGAGAACAACCATCAACGTGGGCCTGGTAAACGGCAAAGTTGTAGCATCCAACTACTTCTGCAATGCAAGTAACTTCATTTGTGTTCTAGTGATACAGTACAGTAAATCTGTCAGCCTATTCAACACTTGGAACCTTGGAACCAAATTGTTGGATAAGAGTAATTCTCACAGCAACAAATAACAGTTGTGAAGAAAGCAAAAGCAAGCAACTATGAAGAGACTAACATTAACTTCTTACCTTCCATCTTGAATGTTTTGATAAATTTTCTTAGCTGTGTCCAGGAATGCCTCTTCTACATGCTCTCCTCTGCAAAGAAGACAATCACAAGAAGAGAGAAATGAACAGGTTTTCATTTCTAGTACTGCGTCATGGCCTTCTCTTGGGCAGAGAAAATGTCAAAGAGGGCAAGGTGGTTTGGTGAAAAATGTTGAAACTATTACATCAATAGAAGTGGCCAGATCAAACAAGTCAAAGCCTGAAAATAAATTCAAATAAATGAATAAACTTACAGAAACCCTAATCTGAACAATCATCCTCAAAAGAGGTATGAGGCTTGGGCCATTTTCCAATACTCAACTTCGGCTCCGTCTCAGGTTTCAACTGTTTTTTACTAGCTGACTTTGAAGCTGTAAGCACAGTAATCAGTCTAATAGTGCCACAGAACATCAAATAAGATGCAAAAAAGCCAAAAATTACAGTAATCCAATTTAATTTAAATGCTTCAGGCCCACAATCGGGGATTGGTTTTGGGAACGAAGCCTGAGACGGAGACGAAGTTGAGTATTGAAAACGGCCTTGAAAACAGTCAGTTCAAAGGAATAACATATGCAAACATTCCATGTGCACTATTCCAAATCAAAATAGGCACACTTGTGCTGAGAAAAACTTACTTCCATCGACCAACACTTCCAACAACTAAATGTTCTGGCATTTCATTCTGCTTCAGAGAAGAGTATACTCACGTCTTTGCACTAGCTTCTAGGAATAATAAGCCATTCTCCTCTGCAAACTGCTTGGCCTCTTCGTACGTGACGTCCCTCTGGGCTTCAAGATCACACTTGTTACCAATCAGGAAGATCACCTTGACGCAACAGAATGTAGGAAAAAGGACACAGGTGTAAGGGTGAACTTACAAAAGGCTAGCAGGTTGTTATAAATTGGAAAAGTGCTAACTGCACACCCATGACTTTGAATATAGTGCAGGACTGGTATCACCGATGTCATGAAGGTACAACTGCTAAATGTGCAAGTGTATGCCTTATTAAGCAATGTATATCTCAAAACATTTAAGCATGGCATTGCGAGAACTGAATAAATCCATCAACTTCACATCCTCTGGAATAACAGAGAAGGCAACATCTTTTAAACTGACTGGACATAAATGTGAACAAATCAAAGATATTCTATGACCATATTGTTCTTGTAGATCAAATCAACCTGATCTATGTGCCTCAAGCTGGACAAAGAAAGGGTGCTATTTTTAGCAACGGACGCTCCTGAACTTCGCTGGTTCATGAACAACTAGGAAATGCACATATCACGGTCACATCGCTACCAACAAAACAAGGCTCTTTCAACTGATGAGGAGCTGCTTCTGCTTGAGGCAGATTGGCAATCTAGGCTGGGCTCTTGTCCATTTCAAAGTTTGTTCATGAAGGGAGCTTGAAGGCCATGTGTATGTACGTGTGTGGCTTTCTGCCTTTTTACTCTGGGAGGAGATTCTCAGAAAATGAAAAAAGCTGGAATTTGACTGCGTGCAGCGCGAAGGCCTTTATGGCACGCCGGCCCCAGGAAAATGGTCAACTTTAGATGATCTGTGGTAGACCCCTCCGGGACACATTTTACAATAGATACATTTGTGAAAGTCCATACTCTGACAAACCTAGCCTAACCTTTTTATTATTTGTTAACTTGATATGTGTTATACATGTAAAGACCCACCACATAGTTTTGTTCATCACTTATGGTTTGTCAAGTGCTTCAAAATACAAGTCAATTATGTTCACGTGTACCTGACAGACGATAATTTGTTTTCCAAGTCTAGAGTTCGCTGTTGTATTTCAACGATTCTGCACTTGCTGTTAGGGCATTTTTGCCCTGGGAAGTGTAATTAATTTCTAATGTTACATCGCACCACAGCCTTACCAGGTTTTGTCAATTTCCAAATAAATTCGGACAAGAACACTCTTTCTATTTTGGCCTCAATCCACTCCCATCGCTGGGAATTTTAATCCCTTCGTCGATGTGCTTCACCTCTCCTTCTTCTTGATAAATGATGTCTTTAAGGGCAGACATGATGATGGAAATGTAACGATAAGAAACGTCTACGGTATGGTTTTCTGTGATAACACACAAAAATTATTCAGGGTACCAGGCGCAGTGGCTTTGCGTGGCAGTCTATACACTCGTACATGTGGTGAGTAGCATGAAAAGTGCACAGTCATTGGCTTATATGAGGATGCATCATGAAAATAAGCCTATCAGAGCGATTGTGACACCGACAGTTACCTGGAAACGAACACATTTCCTACAGAGATGGTTATTGGTCGGTATTGGTTTTTGTGAGCGAAAAGAGCCAATGGAATGTGTCACTTTATCTTATCTCCCTGTTCTAGCCTGGTACCGGTTCAGATCTGTGTGTACGTTTACAGCGTGTGCCTAAACTACATATGAAGGTACAGCATGCATGGCCCAACACAGTGCCCTCCGTGGTCGATACGATTTTGATATTCTTGGGACGAAATAAAAATGACGTGACACATGGAAAGTAAGCAACGGGAAATGCAATTTCATTTCATTTCACAGCAAATTGAGGCTCAATATTATCATATCTAATACCTAAAAAGGCGGAACTTATTTGCAAAAGCGAATTGTCAAAGTCCCAAAAGCGGGAATCTGCCAAGAAGTGGAAAAATCTCATCCCTGGTATCTACGTGTGTCTCCATATATGACTCACTGTGTTAGGGTTGGTAAGATTCCTGGCGTCCGTCAACCAGCTACTGAGATGGTTGTATGTACTCCTTCTTGTGATGTCGTACACCATCAGGGCACCAGCGGCTCCCCGGTAGTAGCTTCTTGTCACAGCTCTGAGGAAAGACACAATGGGAAATGAGTGGATTGATAGCACAGGGAACTGTTTCAACTTTCAATTCACAGACCCTCCCATGTGTAAATAAAAGACTTGCCGCCCAAACTTTGAAAGGCAGCAACAACAACGTTTGAAGATATATGCACCACGCTTGGTATTCACTGACTGGGCATGACATTGTGATTTAGATGTTTTTCCTTTGATGCTGCGTAATTTGACACAGGACGACCCCAGACTACTCATATAAATGAGTCCTTGGCCGTGTCCGAACCAAGCTTCCAGAGCTATGGCTAGGTCTATTGTCTGCGCGTCTCCATACATTTCCAATGGAGCGAAGACTTAGACCTGGCTCTAGACAAGAAATTTGGGACAGACTGTGGGACAGTGCGGATATAGGAGATAAAATGTGGCTTTTACACAGGCATGACGAACAGCTGCAAATCTTACATTGTATAAGCATATGATTATCATTAGCATGCACTGCTGATTTGCTGATTCACAGCTGGAAATACACATTGGCTCACTCGCCCATGGCTTCCCAAACCAACTCAATGATGTGTCTGAATAACCTTGAAAAATATCCTACTTTAATGCATGTATACACTTTATGCATGCGAACTGAGCAACTTCCCCAGTGCTCACAACAAATCCATCAATGTCTGCCATCCACCAACTTCCTTGTTTAAATATTCATGATTCAATTCACGGCACTCGGCGCAGGACTTTACCTGAATCTCTCCTGGCCGGCCGTGTCCCATATCTGTAGCTTTATTTTCTGGCCGGACACCTCGATTATCCGAGTGCCAAATTCTACGCCAATTGTGTGTGGACAATCCGCCATAACTGAAAAAAAAAAAAGAATATCATAGAATGGCTAATTTGAGAGGATTAAGTGGGCGACACAAAGAACAGTGGAGTTTCCTTGCCAAAGGACTGTGGGTAAACCTGAGCTATGAACAAGCAGAACTAAATTTATGGAAGATGGGTATTTAACTTCGACAAATAAAGATGATGACCATATGCGACTGTATCAAGGACATTGCAATCTTAGTTTCTTTATTCAGAGTTTTTCTTCCCCAACAGATTTTATTATTACTTTAAACTCAGAAAAACTTACGAGCTTTCTTGGGTGGGTCAGGAACTACTATGTACTGTACCCTTGCTCACTTGTGCAGATATCTTTTACGATTTAATTAAAAAGCTTACCAGGGTCTTTTAGCAGGACAGGGGAACGAAAAAAAATTGTAAACGACATGGTTACACTATACCAAAGACGGTGGATCACATTATACTTTTGAATGTAATTTTATACATTATAAATGAACAAAATAGAAATCAACACAATCAAGAGCATAAGCAAAGAAAATTCCAGAAATATCACATTACTAGGCAAAAGAACAGAGATAATGTAGCTAAAATCAAGGTCCTGTGACCCCTAATCCAAGGGTGTGTGAAAATATAATCTAAGATTAGATGATTTAAAGAGTGTTCGAGATAATCTAGCGATACATCTTTCGAAATCGGTACAGTTTTCAAGAGAAATGATACCATTTGTTGTCATAAGCAGGTTTGTCTTGTGAGATACAAATGGATACCAGTGCACAATACACTGTGTCACAGATAGGCAAGGAATATAAAGGACTAAATTACCAGAACCTCCATTAAACTATATGCAAAATCAATAAAAATCAACATAAGGGGTAAAATTGGCACATCCTCATTTGACGGGTAGTACCACTTGACCTACTTGTAGCCAAACTGCAAGGATACAAAATGTCGTTAGTTCCTTGGGGGATATCTGTCATTCTTGGGCTTGATCAACCTCCCAATGCTGCCGGATGGAAGCTGACTGTGCGTCCTTTGGGAATTATTGTTTCAATAATGGAAAATCTTGGGTACTGCCCTCCCCTGGGTCAAATGGTCGATGAACCATAAGCATGATAAGCATGATGCTTGGCGGAAGCACACATGTCCATTATCATTGGGGAAGCCAAGCAAATGAAGCATTCAATGCTTCTGGCCAGAAAAAGAGCCACTCAAACATGTGTGTGTTGAAAACACACTGCATCAACACACTGCATGATTTCAACAACATCAGGGAGGTGTATTCTTAATTAGACTACGGAATTACAAAGGTTGTGGGGGAATTTCTCTGCAAAGAAATTCAAGAACAATTGAATTGGCAACACCTTTTATCTTTTTCAAACTTTCATAAGAAACATAAATAACATCTTTGTCTGACTAAAGTGGAATAATTACCACTCAACGTTAAGTAGTATTTGGAACGGAGAAATGGAACGGGCAAAAACGACCACATACACCGACTATAAGGACAGAGGTTAAAAGCTTATTACTACCTTAAGAAAAAAAAATGGATAAAAATGCAAACGTCTTCCTCTATTTTTTTTACAACAGACTTTATGAGCAGTTGACACAAATTATACTTCTGTTAAATTAACTATGCAAGTTGGTGGGTACCGTAATTTGTGGACTATGCCGCAGAGACATTTTAAGCGTGAGAATCAACGAGTAGTGGTTTCTATTCCAAAAAAAATGGTATTCTGCTGTGTATTAAGCTTGAAAAAAAATGTGCCCACTGAACTTGGCAGAGCAACTTTATTATTATCCTAAAGTTCGCAGCTGTTATTATAAATAGGCAATTTACTTGTACGCAAATATTGAAGTGTTTTAAGGATGCAAGGAAACAAAAGTGATAAGTATTTTCCCAATGTTTTAGTTATGTACAGGTTCTTTTATGGCCATTACGGCTGAGATATGCATCCACAAATTCTTACAAAAAAGGAGAAATTTTCACATCCAATGAGGTAATTACATGCACTTATCCCATTCATATATTATTGTTGTAGAAGAGGTCATGACCCTGTGTATGTGCATGGACACATGTCGAGACTGGGAACCAGTCTGCACAAAGTTTATGATCAAAAACTCAAAAACTTTGTTTGAAAAATTGGCCATGGAAGAGGCAACTTAAAACCACGTCAAACTGGAACATCACATATAAAGTGATCTTCCAGACTTTGGGGTGAACATGCCTCTTAAAAGACCACTAAAGCTCTGATCGCATGCAATAGATCACATGCAAATAGACACTTTCATACACACAAGAATCATGTGTAATTATTTTTCAGATAATTAGTTTTAACACATCACCTTACAAGGGGTTAACCCTAAAAGAGCTGGGGGGGGGGAATTCCCCACCCCCTTGACATTTTTTCCTATATCATTGCAGTGCCTTTTTCAAGAGCTGAGACTTTAGGAGTTTTAGAGTAACTCTCTGCAGTCATTTTGACACTGATTTGGTGAAAATCGAACGTACTATTGTGGCACAGCACCCATTTTTCTGAGACAAATGCATACTTTTTCCATTGTGGCACTCAGTGCATGTACATGTATACTTGTAACTTCATCCAATTGAGTTCAAACTTCACATTTACACTGATATTGAGTGTCTTTACATGTATGCCAAGTTACAAAAAAAAAAAAGATCATGGTACAGCCTAGTTCATGGGGGGGGACATGAAATCCACCCCCCACCCAGCTGTGAGAAGGGCCAAAATAACCCGCCTCTTTTAGGGTTAAGGGGATTTTTATATAGATCAGCTGAAATTTGAAACTCACAATCAAACACTCAAGCTACTAAGTTTACTATACTCTTTTACTTTCCATTCACTTATTGATATAACCAACTCCGATTACATCCAGTACTGCAACCCTGATCGATAATGTTTTCATAAATGATATTGCTTCACATAAATCTGAAATATTATCAGATCTACATGTAAGTGATCACTTGCCTATTATTACATATGGCCCATGTATTACAAAGAAAATGAATACAACCAGTGTTCTTGCTAGGACCATTTTAGTGCCGGGTAAATTTTTGGATTACAAAGCATAGTAGGCACAGTTCTTAATGCTTTCTGATGCTTAAAATACGATCGAATTGGTACAATTAAATTTTCAGAAATATTTCAGTTCATTTTTTGGAAAATCCGTGCTGGGTGGCACAGCCAATTTCAACCCTGAGTGCTGGGCGGAAATTTGCAGTACCGAGTGGTTTACGGCGTAAACACAAATTATATAAACAATACTTACACAACTCCAGTGCGTTTAATAACGAAAGTACAAATAATATCGTAACAGATTGACAGTTACTATGACAGAAGCCAAGAAAAACTATTTGGTAACTTCTTTGGAAAAAGAAAGGAATAACATAAGGAATACTTGGAAAAGTTATAACTTAGCCCTAAACAAGAAAACCATGAAGTCAAGTACTACTAACTATATTAGTCTCAATAATAACACCGTTAATCAACCACAATCCATCGCAGAATGTTTTAACGAGTTCTTCACCAGCATTGGACCCAAACTGTTATCCACAATTCCCCGCAGTGATATTGATCCTGTTGATTATAGTAAAGATAATTAACCTCACTCCCTTTTTCCTAACTCCGATCACCAGAGATGAGCTTATGAGGTGCGTAAATAAATTGCCGGCTTACAAAAGTCCAGGCCACAGTGGCTTTACTGGAATTACCAGAAAGCAAATTGTGCCGTTCATTTTAGCTTAAAAATTTTTGCTTTAATTTTCAATCTGTCGTTTGAGTGGTATAGTGCCTGATAAACTAAAACTTGCGAGAGTTGTTCCAATTTTCAAAAATGGTGACCCTCGTACCATCTCAAATTATAGTCCAATATCCATACTTCCCTGTTTTTCAAAAATTCTGGAACGTTTGGTTGCTGATTGCCTAAAACTCATTCCTTAAAGCATTTGACATCCTCAGCAATTCTCAGTATGGCTTCAGAGCAAACTATTCTACACAAATGACTGTTATTGACCTTATAGATAAATCATCCAGTCATTTGATACATCACAAAATACAATTGGTGTTTTTCTTGATCTGTCCAAAGCATTTGACACCACTGATCATGATGTATTACTTAATAAACTGTCGAAGTATGGGGTTAGAGGGATTGCCCTGGACTGGTTTCTAAGTTACCTTTCTGATAGAAAGCAATTTGTCGAGTGGGAGCATCAAAGATCAATATCCCAAATAAATGTGGTGTCCCCCAAGGCTCAATATTAGGTCCCATTTTGTTTCTCTTGTATTTATGCAATTCATCAAATACATTGTCTTATATTTTATTTGCTGATGATACTAATATCTTCTACAGTTGTGACAATTGGGAAGTAGGTTTAAGAACTGTGAAAAGAGAACTACAAAAAATTTCTACATGGTTAATAGTACAAGATTGTCATCCAAGTTTCACATCTTTAGTGCACGAACAAGTTTCTCCAAATCAACTGTAAGATACCAAAGCCCGATTTTATGGAATAGCTTAAACTGCCTATGCCCAACACCTACCGTTTATCAATTCAAGAAAAATCTTAAAGAGCTCCTTACTAACCAGTGATTTTAACTCATGAATATTCATGATACTATTTACATATAATAATAAAGACCAAATTTCTAACTCTTAACTGCCTCAATCCTAAACCAGCTTATTGTATTTGTATTGTATTGTGACAATTGGATGTAACTTATATTTTGTCCAAAACGTGTAGAAATGGAATGGTCATCGTAAGAAGGGGTGATGGGTCTCGTATCAGCCTCAGCTTTTTTCCCAGCATCCTACATCTTTGTTTATTGTATATGAATTAATATCATAACATTGTGAATCTTTGTTCCTCTGAATGTATTTTCATTCTTCATCTAGCTGCAATGTTAACAAAGATGTAAAATAAACCAAACCAAACCAATGTTCAGTGTCATATGGACCAATGTACTTACATTTCTTTTCTGTGAACTGGTGTAGTAAGCATGACTTGCCAACACCCATATCACCTATAATGATGTACTTGAAGATGTAGGAATAGTTGTATGGCCCACTAGCCATGGCGTAAACGCTGTCAACAAGAACAGAAAAATGAATTCCAAATTAAGTATGTACTACTCTAGTCTCGTTTCCAATTGAAATCATTTGGCCTATCTCTACAACTAAAACTACTGAAGAAAACTCTAAGATCATTGCTTGCTGGTAATATGATACTAGTCATCCTTTGTCTAAATCATGATCCTCCATATCATAAAGAATCCAGTAGAACAGGAGTTTTTCCAACATGTGGGATGGATTTTCTCAACTACTCATCATATACTTCTGTGTGTCAGGATGCTATCACGGTTATGATTAGGCCAAGTGAATGTGCAAGCATAGCTACATATTTGTTAAAAACAGATATAAGTAAATTTACAGCTCTGATATCGATGGCATTCTACACCAGTATCACTTGGGGCTAAATATTCTGAGCAGCCTCTGGGAGAACTACTTAATGATTATGCATGATGCTAAGGAAGCCGAGGGATATGTAACCAGTCAGCGTGTAGCCCCTCACGCGAAAACGATCTCCGAGTACATGGGAGTTCGCGAGAAAAAACGAGAATACAGTAGTGTCCCTTCAACCCGCCAGGAAACCTGTTGCTTCATTCGTGGGTCAAAATGGCTTGGTGAGTAGATAGTTTGACGTTTTTCACTATCAGTAAAGTTATGTTTTGGCGATGATCGACAATTTCCCAACGATTTATTTGGACGCAAACTTGCTTAGTGTTTTTCACGAAAATTGCAGGCCTCTTCTTTATTAAGTGCACCTGACTGTTTCGCAATAAGTGGATAAAAGTGAGACTTATAATTCTTCAGGAAAAGGATTATACATCCGTTTAATACCAACATTTTCACTGCCAGGCCAATCAAAATTTCAAAGTTTTATGCACTACTCACTCAGCGATCCCAGCAGTGTTTACATTTTTGCGAGACGAATGGTAAGTCTGGTTCCCTATTAAACGACCAACATTTACTAGGTTTCCTTCAATGCAAAGTCTGGGTTCCCGATTTTGGTCACACACATTTACGCGTATGTCTGATGTCATTTGATTGACCAGTATTAGAGAGAATATGTCAATCAACCAATCACAGATAGTCTTTCACGAAACACATACAGCAGTTTTCTCGGTTAACCTCACGAAGTCTAAACGTGCGATAACGAAATATTTTGGGTGCACTTGAATGTTTCGCATCGACTTGAAAAGTAAAAACTTGTTAGGCCGGATATATGACATATCTATCTTTCTGCTGTTAAGAAGATTCTGCCGGCCAAGATTTGCATCCACTAAAACCAGTTTTTTGTACCCTCATTTTTACAAACGAAAGCCTACGTTTTACGGCCAATATCCTTCAAAAGAGACTGTGAATATTTGTATTTTTTACAAAGGACATGAGACTGATATCTTAACTGTTCATTTATGTAAAGATATTCCATTCTTAAAGGTAACACAAGGTGGTATACAATTTTGAAAAGTCCACAACATGGCTCATTACATATGCATGATTCAGACAGCCGTGCATACGTAGCAAATGAAAGGAGCAGCTTTTACGGGTGCTGCGCACTGACTGTAACCCAGATGTTGTGCGGTAGTGCAGCTGTCAACATGCCATCTTTCTTAATTAACAGTTTGCCTGTGACACTGAAGAAAAGTCCAACTGAAGAAACGGAATATTTGCAATATTTGTGTTCCTGCCAGTGTTTTAAAGCCATCAGTGCTTACTAAAGATAGCACTTTTAATGACAAAAAAGGAAAGAATTAAGCATTGATCCATCACAGTTTTTGTGAGGCATTTGTTATAAATTTAAGCAGGACTTCAGTAAGGGATGGGGGTTTCTGTTCTAAGGAAACAAGTTTAGGAAGTACATGTAGACATTTAGAGTCAAGTTTTGGGTGTTCAGGCTTGTCACTGGTCAGTGCAAATGCTCCGGAATGATGCAGTGACGCGGCTCTTCCCCCCCCCCCCGGCTTGGATTGTACAGACAATTGCAGACACACGTTGTCGAGTCATGAGACTAGACCAGCTTTATTATGATTATAAGCCGACAACAACTAACTTTGTATCTGCTATCACTGTTCAACATCCATCTCGTCGGGATCTATCACCCCGAGTAAAAGATTGAGCTGCCCGCAAATATGTTGAGGCAGTGCATCAACAGAGAGTGCTACTGCAGCTCTCGTAGAGAAAAAAAAGATTCACATGCACGCTTGAAATCGATCACGCTGACCAGAGAAGAAAGACTTTTTTGGCTTTATATGACACTAGAAAACTGATGGTCCAATATTGCATTCATTCTGAAGTACCTGTCAATTTTTTTCATGTCAATCTCATAGATTTAGGAATTGGTCATACAAGATATTGTAAATTTGCCTAATAACAAAGAGAAAACAACCCGTAAGACAAAAGTGGCAACAGGGGAAAAAGGAAGGCTGCACACACTAACTAGTGGGCCCAAGTCAAGAAACAGATTTCTTTTTATTCTGGGTTTAGTTTAGAAAATTTGATTAGCCCCAATCCATGTTATCTATTTTGTAGGTTTTCCTCTGCTGTGGTCTCAGTCAGTGTATTATGTACTTTTAACGTGTCACATGATGTCATTAACATTTATTGACTAAACAAAGCGCTTCAGGGGTGCGAATAGGACCCTTCGTTTAAATATGTATTCAAAGTTTCAAAATGTTAATGGTTGTCAAGTGAGTAAATATGAATAAAAATTAGTCGTGGATCCATTTTTAGTATTTGTTTTTCATTTTTCTTCCCAGAAGAGAGCTAGATTACTTGGGTTGACACCGAGTTGCCCATATTCATGAATAAAGGTAATCAGTGATGGGATGGGATATGCGCCAACCTGATAAGGCACAGACATACACCCAAGGGTGTGGGAGGGGTGTGGAAAGGGGTGTTCATTAACTTCTGATGGTGGCTGCAGGCTGTACAAATAACACAGAACATGGCAGTAACTGTTAGAATGGAATTAGGTCTACCAGTCCCAGGAAGGTGATTTCAGAGGACAGTGAGACTATTTGTCTTCTCTTAAGAAATTATGTGTTCATTATTATGATTACAGATCTATTTTTGGAGGGGGATTTAGAGACAAGGTGGATGGTTAATACGGAGTCATGGGGTGTACAGAAGAAAGGACAGACCACAGGAGGATACGGGGTGCCATATTTGGTGTTGAACATTGGGCTCGTGAGGACTGTCAAAACAGATAAGTAAATAAACAAAAGACACATTACAGGACTTTACTTGTAATTTATTATGCAAGGATGTTAAATAGTGAGAGACCGAGGAACCTCGTGTTGCAAAAAGTAAAATTACTGTTCTTTATTAAAATTTATTTCCCTGTTCCTGATTTAAGAACGTTATTCAAATGAACTGGAAATGACTGCTGGAAGCGGTTTAAAATGCTGTACAAATTCACAGAATATGTGCTGCTGCAATGCCAAACACCAGGACTCACACTTTCAATGAATATATTGTGCAGCACATCCATGTTTTAGCCACTGTAGATTTCATAGACTCGAGCTGCATAGATTTAGGCAGGAATTTTTACACACACAAGGTCGAGCCCACTAGTAAAAGCTGCCTACTCCTGGGCACAAAAAGTAGTAACATTTTGTGTGAATTGCTTCAATGACAGACTGTGAGTTGTAAAACTAAAATCAACTCTAAAAAATTTCAACTGCACTGTAGTTTTCTGGAAATCTTGTTTCAAAGCCTTAGGTGCACAGGAATAGGAGGGTCGATATAATGATTTTGGGTCATCTCGTACCCAAGTCATCTCGTACCCTGGTTAACTCGTACCCGGGTCAACTCGTACCTGAGTCAAGTCTTACCCAAGTTAACTCATACCCAAGTTAACTCGTACTCAAGTTAACTCGTACCCAAGTTAACTTGTACCTCCTTACGACTTAGTGATTTCTATTACGAGAAAATTTCTAAAAATATATTCCAAATAAATTTTAAATACTTTATTAAAATTAAAATAATTTTTTTATTCTTTGCAGGTAAAGCATATCTCTTTTTGGAAAATGTGGTGGCCCTGAAAAGGGCCGTTTGGTTTGAAAGTGGTTGCCCTGGAGCTTGCAGGTAGAAAGAAGCTGGGACGTCGTCAGCTCCCCAACCTGGTACCGCTGCCAGATCTTGAAAAGCTTCGCCTGCATTGTCTTGAATCGCTTTTGCTGGTACCGGCAGTAACAATTAGACAAATGATATTTTTTCATATTCATCTCAATTTAATATACCCAACAATACAAGTCAACAGAGCAGAGAATATGGGAACGTGCCTTCATTCCTCTTTCGTCATTCGTGGCCGGGAAAAATGCTTCCATTGGTCAGATTCAATGTGGAAATTCATAGGGTATGAGTTAACTTGGGTACGACTTGGCTCGGGTACGAGTTAACCTGGGTACGACTTGACTCGGGTACAAGTTAACCTGGGTACGACTTGACTCCGGTACGACTTAACTAGGGTGTAAATTTTGGGGTACCAGTTGACTCGGGTACGAGTTGACCCGTTACCGACATGATTGAGGATACTGACTAGTATGACTGAGCAGGATTTGCCAAAACTCCCATTTTGCCCATTGCCATGATTGCTTCTTCAGAACTACAGACATAGGAAGTGAACCACTGACCTGTCCATTAAACAAACCCGTCAAATAAACCTGATTTGCAAATAACCTACCGCTAAACTGGGTACGACCCCCGTGCCCGTGTACCTCACAACACAATCACGCAATGCGATAACCGCAAAAGCCATAGGCCGGCGGGCCGCATACCGTACCGACACGAACGCTGTGCTGTAGGCTCGGCCCGTGTACAGACTGGTACGGCCTTCCTTCATGTACAGCCAGACATCTGCCTCGGGTTCAGAATCTATGGAAAATGACTACCACAGGCTAAAATTGTGAATACTTACGTTTGATCTGCTCCTGTCACTTTACAAAGCGAATCTTGTTCGTTTGTTTTTGAACCAAATCAAGTTCAAACCCTGAACCAGACTCAGTGAAATCCAAAAATAAATGTTGTATATTCACTGCGATAAATGCGGAAGATTTGGCTCTCGTGACCCTAAAACCAAGATGGCCGCCTCGCTTCGAACCACCCTCTGACGTCATAACCAATTATTCAACGGCAACTATCTCGATGAGTATTCCTTGAAAAATTTTGACACTTTGAACATTTCAACAAAAGTTAAAAAAAAATAGGTAAATTTCCTGGACAGAGATAGCTATAAGGAAAAAGCCTTACTCTGACTCTAGACGTAGGATAAGAGTGGTTCCGATATTATTCTTAATAATACCTGATAGTGATAGAAGTTCCTCCAGGTCTAGAAATACCATGAAGGAATTGTAATACCACTAATGATGATTAATTGATTAAATTCATTTAGAAATAAATCCAACATTGATAATAACCAATAAATTCTGGAATAGGAGGAAGTGCATGGTAAATTTTAAATGCTCCTTCATCTTTCCTGCTCAGCTAGTAAAAGTCCTGCGACGGGCGCATTTTTTAAAATTTCACACAACACGGCTATAAAAGGAAACTGGACTGAGTCGAGTAAGGGTGTAAACTTTTGAGCATTTACTTTAAAGAGGGAAGTAAAGTCCGGCATTTAGTGGGAAAGCTTCCGCTAGTCTCCTCTCAAGACTGGAAACAAAACCCTACCGAAAGTAATAACTACGAACGTGTAAAAAAATGGACAACATACATGTACAAACCATATATATATACATATATGTTCAAGTACTCTGAATAAATTTCGTCTTAAACTGGTATATCATTCAGTTTGTCGTCTATTATTGTGATAACGTTCTGATTTTTTC
The DNA here is from genome assembly GCF_054643075.1 of Acanthaster planci. Lineage (NCBI taxonomy): Eukaryota > Metazoa > Echinodermata > Asteroidea > Valvatida > Acanthasteridae > Acanthaster > Acanthaster planci. Next base: position 15,990,176 of record NC_141787.1, on the reverse strand, counting down.
TGATTAGATTATTTTATTGATTTTTATTCATAAGAATTAGTGTTCTGTCCTGTCCATCATCGTTTGGATGGAAGGTTCGTTGACCTTTAAGTGGTATCCGGCAAAAATGGGCGCAGTTACAGCCAAAAGTATGATGGGGCCAGTGGGACCACATTAAAAGCAAGATGGCGGCCTCCTTGGTCAGACAAGGTCGGTTAGATGTCCCCATTTTTTTGTACTTTACATGCAATAAGTCTCACTAAAAACATATGCTTTGGCTGGACCATTTCCTACAGTGTAAGAAT